>NW_003852529.1:1180188-1231426 GCF_000181295.1 Otolemur garnettii | reverse complement strand
GGAGTTAGTGTGGGCACACACACTGGGGCTGCTTACTTGGGAATCTTCCATAGGAGTTAGTATGGGCACACACACAGGGGCTGCTTACTTGAGAATCTTCCATGGGAGTTAGCGTGGGCACACACACAGGGGCTGCTTACTTGGGAATCTTCCATAGGAGTTAGTATGGGCACACACACTGGGGCTGCTTACTTGGGAATCTTCCATGGGAGTTAGTGTGTCTTTCATCTCTGCAGAATTTGCAGGACCACTTGGGATCAAATGGGCTTTGCACATCTTTTCTACCTGCAAAGATTCAGCCTCTGAGGGTCTGGTGAAACCTGGGTCATGCTACTACCAGGCATCGTTCTCAAGGCCTCAGTGGCCTCACCTTCCCTGGGCCTCCTGGGGCTCCAGGGACATCCAGAATGAACACACAGCAGGGAAACAGATAAGCCTTGCTGATCCCACAGCCCAAACATCCAAGAAAGAAACTGAAGCACAAAGGGTGTGGACTCAAGTGCAGCTCCTGCACCCCTGTCCTCACCTCCCTGCACCTGCCACATGGACATGGAGACCTGAGTGCCTCCTAGGCATGCCATGTGCTTCTGGAAGAAAAGAGCAGCAGGAGTAGTGACAGGAGCTCCCAGGGCAGGCAGGAGCAGCCAGGGTGATGGTGCTGGTGGCAGGCAAACCCAGGGCCTTGCTCTCCCCCTCCCCCAGGCTTTGGCAATATGTAGCAAGCTCAATAGAGTTTGGGTGGCCGTGGAATTCCCAACGCCTTGCTTTTCTTGACCAGGGGAGGCTGAGGAGATACCACTGCATGCTACTGGGTGGAGAAGGAGGGCTGGTCTAGAACCTTCAGCTGCCAGTCACAGCCAACTCAAATTGGTACAGCCGAAAGGAGAGAGTTAATTGAAGTTCAACAGCCTCGGGCATAGCTGGTTCCAGGAGCCGTCACCAGAAGGTTGTTCCCCTTCCTCTCCCCACCAGCTCTGCTCTCCTCTGTGCTGGTAACATTCTCAGGCGACTCTTCTCTCTCTCCTTTCCTTCTGGTCCAAGTGAATGGGAGCTTCCCACACTCAAAAGTTTGAACCCAAGCCCTAGAATTCACTGGCTCTGACTGCCCTGGCTTAAATCAGGTATCCATCTCTGGACCTTGGGGTGGAATCAGTGCTGCTGGCTGCCCCAGGAAAATCAGGCTGCTGTGGCCAGGCAAAGCTGAGATGAACACCAGGCAGGCCGACACCACGGATGCCCACGACTATAGGCGAACCATCAGGGCTGGAGCATTCCAGAAGCAAGGTGAAGGTCTGGCCCTGTGTGTGTGACTTGGGCAGATCCCTGAGTCTCTCTGCCAAGTAAGATTATGAGGCCTGACCTAGGTGCCTAGACTTGCTGGAAGGCTCCATCTGCTTACCTGTTCCCACACAGCAGAGCACCCCAATCTTAGTGGTGGAAAGCAGCAGGGATTTCATCAGTGGTGTAAACTCTGTGGGTCAGGAACAAAGTTGAAACATAGCAGTGATGGGTTGTCCCTGTCCCACAGTGTCCCCAGCTTCAGCTGGGCAGGGAACCTGCTACCTTGCATCTGCTCACTCACACCCTCAGTTCCTAGCCTGAGGGAGAGTGGAGGAAGACCTCAGCAGGGCCCGTGAGGCCTGCACCTGGCCTCTCCATGTGACTTGGGATTCCTGGCAACATGGCTGTCACAGGAAGTTAGACTTTGTATGTGGCATCTCAGGACTTTAGGAGCGAGCAAATAATGTGGACACCTCATGGCCTTTTATGACCCTAGCCAGGAAATCACAGTATCACCCCACCATGCTTCATTGGCTAAATAAGGCACAGCCACCCACAAGCTGGAAGGAAGCATACAGACCTCATGAGAAGCAGAGTGTCAGAGAACTCACAAGTGTGTTTGAAAGCTACCATGGGCTCAATAGGAGGATCTGGGGCTTTTCAACTGGGGCCATCATGCCCCCCCATGACATTTGGCAATGCCTGAGACATCTTTGGTTGTCACACTGGGTGGGGTGGGTTGCTACTGGCATCCAAAGGGCAGAGGCCAGAGATGCTGTTATGTGTCCCACCAGGCACGGGAAAGCCTCACAGCAAAGAATTATCTGGCCATGGTGCCAGATGGAGACGCCCTGGGATGATGGATGTGACTTCCAGGCACGGCCGTTTTCTGGGCCACAGTGGGCTTTCTGAGGCTGTCCCTAAGGCTGTGATGTGGAAGAGCTGTCCTGAGGGACAGGTGGTCCCTATCTGGGTTGAGGACAGAAGCTCTTTGGAGAGTGACAGTGGCCCAGTCCTGGGCAGAGAGGCAGAGGCCCGGGGTCCCAGTCCCCTTCTCTGTGAGTCACTCTTGCCTCAGAGCCAAGCTTGGAGCAGGGAAGCCACTCCCAGGCCTTGGGCCATGGTCAGCGCCTGCATAGACCTGGCCAGCACAATTTGTTTGACCTTAGGATTGCAGCTTCCTCACCACCACAGGGACCATGTGGCCGGAGGAACGCTGGCCTGTTGCCCAGGTGGTTTGGGTGTTCCCTATTTCCTCTCCTCTCTCTGCCCCCCACCCCTCTCCGCCCCGGGTTTCCATTGAAATGCCAGCCAAATGGATGGCTACAAAGGCAGCCCCGAACCACAGGCTTCCGGGGCCCTGCTCCGGGCAGCTGCCGGAGAGTCCCAGGCCCAGCGTACATTGTTCCATTTTTGGAATTCTTGGGGAGTGAGAGCAGCCTCGGCTGTCAACAGAGCTCTGTTCACAGGGGCCGGGCCGGCAAAGGAGAGAGGGCAAGCTATTGTCCGGGGCTGGGCTGTGGGCCGCAGGAATGTGCTGGAACGCAGGCCGCATGGCACAGCCCCAGAGCAGAGCTTCTGTGTGCAAACACCACCGGGCAACACGGCCATCCCATAAATAACAATGACCTCACTTCTGGGGGCTGGACTTGCCTCCAGATAGCAGGACACTTCATGTGGGGAGGTGGGTGTAGGGAGGTGGGGGGAGCCTGCAGAGGGACACCACAGGGAACACACATCCTTCCACCCAGAGGGCCGCTGCCACAATAGGCAGGCTGCTGTGAGTGTTTGGGGACAACTGACACCCCAGGGTGCCTGAAACCTCAGCATTGGGGCTGGGAACCTGAGTCCCAGAGGACTGCGGCACAAGTGCAAACACAGGTGGAGGTGGAGGGAAGGCAGCCCTGGGTCTGCACTCCCCCTCCCACCAGGCACATCACTTCTGTGAGCCACACTGTCTTCATCAGTAGAAATGGGACCACAGGACGGAAAGTCAGGTGATCGAAGTCAACAGCACAGTTGATGTCACCTACCCTCGACCAGGTATAGTGAAAAGGGTGCTTTCCCTCCGTGCTCTTCCTCCCTGAGCCCTGTACGTCCGATCGTGAGATCCACCCAGGACAACCCCATCTGAGTGAGGGGCATTCTGCAAAACGTCTGACCATCCTCTGTGGACTATCCAGGCATAGTCCTCCGTGGACTATCCAGGTCCCTCCAGGACTGTCCACAAGCAAAAACTGAGAAGCCAGCACAGCCAGGAGGAGCGTAAGGAGAGGACAACTCGGCATCACGCTGGTCCTGGTGGGGTCCTGGGACAGCTGAAGTAACAACGACCCATCGATGTTGGTTCATTGATTGCGATACACACCCTACTGGGATTGGATGTTCGTAACAAGGATGCTGGGTCTGCCGCACACGAGGGCTCTCTGCCTGCATCTGTAACTCCTCTGTAAGTTGGAAACTGTTCTAAAATTAAAAGTCTGAGCCAGGCATGGTGGCTCTGCCTGCAAGCTCAGCCCTCTGCCTCCAGCCGCACAGCCCACCCTTGCTCTTGCCTGGTTTTGCCTCGGACAGTGCCCCACCCAGATATCCCAGGTCCCCTCCTCACTTGCCCCTCAAGGACATGCTTCCACCTCTGCCACTCTCCAACTCCCGCTTGCCCCTCCTCCCAGTTCAAGGTTAGTGTTCCCTGTCCCTACTCACCTAAACCTGGGCCAGCTGCCCTCCGCTGGGCTCCACAGCACCTGGGCAGCCTCCACCCTGCAGGGAAAGTCCACATTTCCTGGTCTGTCTCTCCACCTAGACTGGGAGCAAACCATGGCCAAGGCAAGGTCAGAGCCCCTGGTGACGCAGGGCCTGACACAGCCTGGCACACAGCAGGCACTCGGCAGGGTCAGAGCCCCCTTGGTGACCCAGGGTCTGACATAGCCTGGCACACAGCAGGCACTCGGCAGGGTCAGAGCCCCCTTGGTGACCGAGGGTCTGACATAGCCTGGCACACAGCAGGCACTCAGCAAGTACCAGCTAGAGGGAAAGAAAGAAGCAGGAGGGGCGGGGATCAGATGCAAGGACGGGCATGATGGAGGATAGGAGACCAGCAGGAACGTGGCAGGTTGGGAAATGGATGGACGATGGATGGAAGGAGAGGCGGATAGAGGCAGGTGGAGAGGGGTGTGTTTGCAGCATTTGGGAGGACAGGGCTGGGTGGAAGGTGCTCACTCCCCACTCAGGCCATGACCTAACCCCACATGAGTGAGGTGCTCTCAGGGGAACTGCCAACCACGAGGACCCAGTGTGTAGCTGAGTCAGCAGATGGGGGAGGTGAGGATTGCTATGAAGGATCCACTGATGCCCAAACGATGCTGTCAACACTAGCAACAGGACTTGCTTGTCAACGCAGGCCAGGCCGCGTGCCTATGCCCTCTGAAATCCCCTGCAAGTGTGGAAAGCACCAGAGCCCGGGGATTTTTCTAGAGTGGGTTTGATTTTGTCAATGACAAAGGATCCCCGTCACATACCAAGTGGTCAGAGGAGAATTTCCAAAGCCAAGACAACCTGAGGGCTAGCTGTGGACACAGGACTGACCATCCCAGCTGCCCAGGAGAGGTACCCCGCAGTGCCAGGGCCCACCCTGCTGTCTAGGACAGCACGTGGTGCTGGAACCACCTTCACGGGGAGGCCCCAGTGCCCACTGTGGCTGGCCAGTGCCCGGGTGGCCGACTGGGAAGTGTTGGCTCCGGCCATCAGGGCCTCTAAGCATGCTCCCTCCCTATCCCCACCTCCACACCATCCCCTCTTCATGGGCCTTCTCTTTTCGTCCAGTCCCCAGAATCTGGGGTGAGAGGTGAGGGCTGTGTTCTCCCCTGCCCATCACAATGCAGCGATGGGTAACCAGGGAGCACGTGTCCTAGTAAGTGGAGAAGTCAGGCTACAAAACAGCCCGGAACCCTCCTCGATCCTGTAAAACACATTCACACAAACAGAAACAATGGCCAGGAGGCCGTGGACAGCAGGTCTCCTGACCCACCGCCACCTCTCCAACCTCTGCTAACCTGGTCTATAAGTCACCAGCTGGCCATGTGGGCCCACACACTCCACTCTGGCTGCAGAGGTCTCAGTGATGCCCACATGGAGCTGACCGCTGGCACCTGCTCTCCAGGACACCCTCCCCCATGTGCTCCCACCTGTATCTGCCTGCCCAGGTCAGCAGGTTCACACACCTGCAGATGCCTCTGCACTCAGAGTCTCAACTACAGTTGTCCCTTGGAAGCCAGAGGGGCTTGGTTCCAGGACTCCCTGGATACTGAAACTCTCAGATGCTCAATGTCAATCTATGCATCAAACAGTGCAGTATGTGCGTGTCACCCACACACTCCACCTCTAGGATGCCCAACACAATGTAAATGCTACGTGAACAGTTATTATACTGAATCAGTCTTTTATTTGTATTCATTTTTTTATTTTTATTTTTATTTTGAGTTAGAGCCTCAAGCTGTCGCCCTGGGTAGAGTGCCATGGCATCACAGCTCACAGCAACCTCCAACTCCTGGGCTCAAGCGAGTCTCCTGCCTCCACCTCCCAAGTAGCTGGGACTACAGGCGCCCGCCACAACACCTGGCTATTTTTTGGTTGCAGCCGTCATTGTTATTTGGTGGGCCCGGGCTGGATTTGAACCCGCCAGCTCAGGTGTATGTGGCTGGTGCCTTAGCCGTTTGAGCCCCAGGCACAGAGCCTATATTCATTTTTATTATTGTATTGGTTTTTTTGTTTGTTTGTTTGTTTTGTTTTGTTTTGTTTTGTTTTGCAGTTTGGGGCCAGGCCTCGGTTTGAACCCGCCACCTCTGGCATATGGGGCCAGTGCCCTACTTTGAGCCACAGGCACCACCCTGTATTGGGTTTTTTTAATCAAATCTATTTGATTTGGAATCCGTGAATGCAAAACCCACAGATACGGGGCAGGGGAGGGCCTGACTGTTTATAACTTAATTGTTTCACTAGTTAGTACATAAACCAATGAAATCCAAATCCAAAAAGATGGTTGTTTATTTTAAGAAAATGAAGCTTTGTACTTTAGGAAACATTGATACTAAAAAGTTGCTTTAAAAAAGTAGTTTCAGTTTAGTAATGGGTGAGGCAGGTGGAAACAATTATGGTCAACATTCATATAATTCTAGAAAAATCCTGATTTAGATCGTGTCCGATGTCTATAAGCTTCACATCACCTTAATGAAACTGGATCTGAAGATGAGTGTGGGCGGTGCTTGGACAGGAGCTTGGAACTCCGGGCAGCACCTACATCAAATGAAGGTCCAGTGGACCCTTGAACATCGGGGGGCCGAGCTGCCTGGATCCACTTACACATGGCTTTTCTGCTGCCTCTTCCACCCCTGAGGGAGCAAGACCAACCCCTTCCCTTCCTCCTCCTCCTCGGTCCCCTTTACAGGCAGACAGTGCTCAGGGGTGAAGACCGATGTGATGATCCATTACCATTTAACAAGTGGCGAACACATTTTCTCTTCCTTGTGATTTTCTTGATAACATTTTCTTTTCTGTAGCTTACTCTAATATAAGAGTATAGTTGTAGGTCCTTGAGTGTGGCCTTTTGACTAAATCAAAATTTTACGGAACAAATTCTGTTAATAAAAGGATTAGTTCTGTGAAGTTTGGATCGGGTTGAAGGGCTCCACCTGGGGACCTGGAGGGCCACATGTGGCCTTGAGCCCTTTGGTGGGGGATGTATATAATACATTTAACATGCAAAATATACGTGTCAATGGACTGTTTATGTTATCAGTAAGATTTCCAATCAACAGTAGGCTTTAGTAGTTAAGTTTTTGGGGAGTCAAAAGTCATGAGTGGATTTTTGGCAGCACAGGGGTCGCTGTCCCTAAATCCTGCATGGTTCAAGGATCAAGGGTCAACTGTACATTTATACTGAGGTTAAAATGAAATGCCAACCACGAGCTGTTCTCTCCTGCTTGAAACGGCTCACTCCTCCCACCGGCCGTCTGCTGCCCTTGACCATGGTGGGGTTTATCACAGCTCTTCGGGAATTGCAGGCAATTTTTTCTTTCTTCTTTGTATTTTCCTGCATTCTCCAAATTTTCTCTACTGTTATGATCTGAAAGAAACACTGACACGTTTTTAGCCGTCGCATCCGCAGACCCGCTGTGCTCAGTCGCCTTCCGCCAGGGTCTGTGCTCTGCTGTCCCTGCTGAGAGTGGGGTCGGGGTTTCTCAGCCACAGCTCTGTTGACATTTTGGGCCAAATCATTCTTTGTTGGGGGGCGAGGAGACACAGAAGCTGAGTTCTGAGTACTGGAGGGTGTTTTTCCCATTCTTGGCCTCGTAGCAGTTCCTCCGGTTGTGACATTGCCAGAGGCTGCTGGGGGCAAAATCACTGCAGGTGGAGAACCATGGTCCAGGTAGAAGACCCCAGCCCTGGGCCCCTGTTTCCAGCCACATCTCCATGACACAGGATGTCAGACAGGTGAAACTTAAAATGCTTTCCATTATCTGGATGTGTTGGCTTCGACACCAAGCCCGGGATCATTAGAAATAAGTGTATCTTTAAATTCCATCTTCAAATTTTACCACTGCTGCTGTGGCTCTGTCTTCCCTGAGAAAATCATTCCCAAGGTGGACCGGGGTGGACCAAGCCTCAGAACGGCCACCTCCTGCCACAGGCACAACGGAAGCCTCAGTCGTAAGCCTCTTCTTAAGCATCCTTTTGAGTTTCTCCATTCCTGGAAACACTTTACTGTTTCTGAGCCTGTCTGAGCCCCAAAAAATCAGGCAGAAGTGAGTGGCATGAGGCAGGGGCGTCCCTTGTCGGGGGGAGGCACTGCTGGCGTTCCCCTGTCCCCTACCCACCTGCAGCCACATGCCCTGATGAGCCGTGCTGGGGACACTGACCATTCAGCTTCCCACAAAGTGTCAGTCTTCACAGCCTGGTTGGTTTGTCCACCCACGGGGCTCCCTGACCATATCCTGGGAACTGGGGCAGCTCCCCAGGAAGATTTTCCTGTCAGAGTCCAGTCGTTTAGGACCCAGGGAAGGCCAGAGATGAGGGTGAACAGAGGTGGGGGTCCTTCCCCCTGGGGTGCGCACAGCGTGACCAAAAGGGCAGCCCACAGCACCAAGGGCCTCTGTGCTCAGCCGAGTTTGGGCTTCCCTGCGCAGAACATCCTGATGTCCAGAGCGAGGAGACCGGCCACCAGGGCGGGTAGAAGTGTCTGACATTCGTCCTTATTTCCTCAGACCTTTTTTTAAAAAAAAATAATAGCTTTGGTGACCTTGAATCCCACACAATTCGTCCATTTAAAGTGCAGCATTCAGTGGTTTTGAGCATATTCAAAGTTGCACAACCATCGCCACTGCCCTATTTGAGTCTTTTCAGCACCCCCCAGAGAAAGCCCACACCCGTCAGGACCCACTCCACATCCGCCTCCCCACTTCAGCCCCGGCCACCACTAATCACCTCCCTGTCCCTGTGGATCTGCCTCCTCTGACACTGCACAGACATGGCAGTGTGGCCCCGTGCATCCGGCTTCCTCCACTTGGCATAACATCTTCAGGGCTCAACCCCGCTGTAGCAGGTGTGAGTCCCTCCTTTCCTTTATGGCTGAATAGTCCTCCACGGTTCGGCTGCGCTGAAGTCTGTTTGCCTGTCCTTCCTTGCAGGGGCATGTGGGCTGTTTCTACTTGTTGGCTATCTTACTGCTGCCAACATTCATGCGCAAATGATTTGGGGGGTGCACGCTTCGGGCATATGTCTAGCAGTGGAGTTCTGGGTCGCGTGGTAGCTCCCCACGTAACATAGTGAGGAACTGCCAAACTGCTTTCCAAAGTGCCTGTACCACTTTACCTTCCCACCAGCGGTGAGTGGGGGTCCTGGTCTCGCTCTCCCCTCACCAATGCTTGCGAGACACCACCTTTTTATTTTCGTTATTCTGGTGGCTGTGGGGTGTATCTCGTTCTGATTCCGATCTACCGTTCCCTAATGGCTGATAGTGGAGCATCTTCTCATGTGCCTCCTGGACAGTTGTGTATTTTCCTTGGAGAATGTCTCTTCGAGTCATTTGTGCATTTTTAATGGAGTTGCCTTTTGCTGTCGACTTTAAGAGCTCTTAGCACATTCTGGATCTAATCCCCTGTCAGATGAGATCTGTAAATATTTTCTCCCATCCTGTGGGTTGTCTTTTCACCTTCTCCATCATCTCCTTTGAAACCCACAAGTGTTTAATTTTGATGAAATCCATTTTATCTAATTTCCTTCAGGTACTTGTGTTTTTATGGTGTTTAAGAATACAAGTTTTATAGTTTCACTTCTACCTTGAGGCTTTTGATCTATTTTGGGTTCATTTTTCCTTACGGTATGAGGTAGGGGTCCAGATTCGTTCTTTCACATGTGGACGTCCAATAGTTTCAGTATCATTTGTTGAAATAATTTTTCTTTCCCTATTGAGCAGCTTTGAGGCCCATCTCAAAAATCAATTGACTATACTCCCTAACTTCTGGGGAATTGAAAAAAAAAAATCAGTGGACCATGGATTCACATTTGCTTTGCTCATTGCTTGTGTGTAGCAAGAAGACTGATTTTTATACCGCGATCCTGTTACCCTGCAGCCAGACTGATCTCATTTATTAATTCTAATTATTTGTTTATTGAATTTCTTAGGATTGTCCACCTGTAGGATCATCTGCAAGTAGAGCTAGTTTTACTTCTTCCCTTCCTGTCTTGATGCCTTTTATTTCTTTTTCTTGCTTAATTGCCCCTGGCTAAAACCTCTGGCACAGTGTTAAACAGAAGTGGGTGACGGTGGATGTCCTTACCCTCTTCCTGATCTTAGGGGGAAGCATCTAATATTTCACTACAAAGTATGAAACTAGCCATGGGGTTCTTTGCTTTGGTTTTGATATCCTTTAATTATTTGGTTTTAATTATCATTTAATGCAGGGAAATTAACAAATCGTAATCCTATAAACCAATCTTAAGCCTTATGAACCTTTGTATGTCTGTCTATTTCCCCCCGCCCATCCAGAGGGCCTCTTCACAGCCCTCCCCATTATGTTTGAAGAATTGAGCAAAAAATCCAAAGGAGACACCCAATTACATTTAAAATAGAGAAATTCTGAGTATGAGTATGCCCTATGAAATATTCGGGACGTATCTTGAGACTTACGTAAAACATTATTCATAGTTTACCTGAAATCCGATCGTAACTGGGCATTTTGTGCTTGACAACATCACGGGTGAGGTGAATCACAGAGCCCGGACTTCGTTTCTTTTAATGTTTTTGGAATTCATTTATGTTATGGCTAAAGAGTATTTCATTGTCCCACAGTCTGCGTCTGTTTTCCTGTTGACACCGGAGCTATTTCCAGTTCAGAACTGTTGTACATAAGAAATTAGTTGCTACTGAAGTTAGTTGCGTCCCTGTGTGTCCCGGGGTGTATTTAGCACACACATTTGCACTTACTTCTCTTGGAGAAATACTGAAGAGTGGAGTTGCGGGTCACAGGGCTGTGTTAACTTCAGTAGCAACTAATTTCTTTTCTCCGTATCATAAAATACGTTAGTACCTTGCCCCTCCCCCACGCACACGAGGGCAACTGTGTAAGGTGACGGGTGTGCTCATTGATTTGATCATGATAATCACTTCACAGTGTGTGTGTTTATCAGATCTTCACCTTGTACACCTTGACTTGATGTCATTTTAGTTTGTCAATTATTCCTTAATAAATTGAGGGAGGAAAGAGTAAAGTGAAATTAAGGTTATTAACTATCCAGAGCAAGATCAAAGAGATGATACTTTTTTAAAAAGATAAAATACATTAGTATATAAAGTACGAATATATAGCGGGAACATATAGTCAGATATTTACTGCTCTAGAGAGTTGAGGACTTCTGCAGGGAGTGGAAGGTGATCAGAAGGGGCTTTAGGAATTCCAAAGCGTCTCTATGCGGGGTGGAGAGCCCGTGAGAGTAACGCTGCCGGACAGTACTCAGGGGCAGAGAAACAACAGATATGTTTAGTGTGAGTCCATGACAGCATATGTCCCTAGAATTGCATAAGGCATAATGACACTAAGATATTATTCACTGTTTATTGAAATTTAAATGAATTCTCTCATTTCCTTTTTATTGATAAGTTAACACAATCAACGCATTTGTGGGGCACACTGTGGCGTTCTGACACATGCATGCAGTGTGTGATGGCGGGATCGGCCTTTGGCATACCCGTCCCCTCCAGAACCCATCATTCCTTTGCGTGGGGAACATTTCAACTCTAACTATTTTGAAACATACATCAAATGGTTGTTCACTAAGTCACCCCGCCGTGCTGCGCCATTAAACACAGGGACTTACTCCTCCCCTGTCACGGAGCGTTTGCACCCATTAGCAACCCTCTCCTCACGGTCCTGGTGCTGGTGACCCGCACTCTGCTCTCGGCCTCCCTAAGGTCAATCTTTCCGCTTCCGCAGATGAGACCTGGGGATGTGCGATGTTCGTCTTTCTGTGCCCAGATTAGTTCACGTCACATGGGGACCTTGCCTCCATCCACACTGTTTCAGACGACAGCATTTCCTTCTTTCCTGCTGTGTTTCCATGTGCTAAGTCCAGCAGGTGCCTGTCAGCGTGCTCACAGCGGGCAGGAGGGAGAGGTCAGCACAGCACAGGGGAACAGGGGCTCGCTCTGAGTAGCCCTCCTGCTCCTCTGGGCGCCTGGTCCCTGGGTCCGTGCTGGCCGGGAAGGGCCCAGACATGGTACAGCTGAGCCCCTCAGACCCGAGCTCAGACCACTGGGCAGAGCTGGCCCTTGGGAACCACCTGCAGGTGGCAGGACCCAGGTCCGGCTTTCTCCACAGGACTCTGGAGTTGGGGAGCCAGGCTGATGCTGTCAGGCCACTCCCACCCCATGTGCATCCTTCATTTCAAGTCCCACCTGAGGAAGGGCCTATGGAAGGACGCAGGGCAGAGTGGGACTCCTTAGCGGCATGTGTCTGCTGTTCTTCCTAGCATCATTTGGCACCTAAGGTGGTGTTAGCCTCCATTCCCACGGACAGCTGGGTCCAGTTCAGCCCAGACTAACAGGATCAGGCCTCTGGCACATGGGTGCTGAGAGTGTAGAGGGTCAAGGATTTGGCCAGAGCCTGCCCACTTCAATGCATCAGTCTATCTGTTCAATACTTGTATATTCAGAGTTAGCCGCATGGACACCCAGGAGGGCAGAGTGGACAGGGTCTGGGTGAAGTCCTGCCAGCATCCTGAGTTCTGGTGGACACGGTCAGCACGGTCAACTCCGGGCACTCGTGTTAGGTCCCTCCAGTGGCCATATCCTACCCACACCTGCAGGGAAGCCCAGAGCCAGACAGACCCACCTTCCCAAGGACCCCGCATGGTACAGCTCAAAATCCCAGAAGGTGAAGTTCCAATTCTCAACTCACTTCACCAAGTTTTGACCTCCTCATCTGAGCACATCCCAGATCGCAGTGGCCAGTCTTGCCTGTCTCTCCCTCCGCTGGCCCCAAGGCCAGACCCAGCTACTTTTTTTTCAGAAATGTATTTACAACCAGAGCATGGGGAATATGGCAGGCACCCCAGATTGAGCCAAGTATCCCATGTTACAGATGGGAGAACTGAGGCTGGGAGAGGAGAAGGGTGGTCCAGAGGCCAGATTAGCTTAATGAGTCCAGGGCCTCTGCTGCATGCCAGTGTCTTGGACTTGAAGCCTCTCCCCATCAATCACTACTCACTTTGGACTCGGAGGCCCCCAACAAGGTCTTGCTACTTCTTCTTGGAACCTTCCAGCAGCAGGCAGGGGTGGGGATGGGCTGGCTTTCCCCTCCTGTCCAGACAGTGCAGGGCTCCTGCCTTTGGGCTGGGGGCAGGAGCCGGGTCTCAGACCCAAGCACTGTTTCAGGGGAAACAGAGGAACTTCCCAGCAATGGGAGGTCAACTTGATCCTGCACACCTGCACCACCAACAAGCCTCAGAGGGAGATAAGAGCCACCTAGTCAGCATCTCACCTGGACCGACAGCACATGCATCCCCCAAGTAGCCCTGGACCACCCTCAGGTCTGTCTGGGTCACTGAGTCCCTTGGGAGCCCACCCTCTGGAGGCTCTGTGAAACCTGGCCTATGACCACTGCACCAGTCAGATGGGGCCAGAGAGGGCTGCCCAGTGGCTCCACCACCCACCCATCTGCAGCTTTTCTTCCTGAAGGTTGGGCATGACAACTTCTCTGCTCTGCCAACAGACCCAGCAACGTTTGGGGACGTCTCCAGCATCTTCCATCAGGCATGTGCCTCTTGGTGATGCAGCAGCTCGGACACTGGGAAACGGTCACATCGAGTTACTAGGAACCAAGGAAGCCTCAGGGATAAATGGTGGCCGGGTTTAGCTCACAAGAAATGGGGACGTCCCTGAGACTTCAGGAGTTACCAGCCCTGTGCACATGGAGGGCTCAGGCAGAGAGTCTGAGATGTATCAACTCTGCCCCTGGATGGAAACGAATCTCAGCAAAACTCTCGGAGCTCCAGACCAGAAGTCGGGCATCCAGATGCAAAGAGAAGGAGATGGAAGCCAAGACCTGACTCCCGTGGGGTCTTCTGGGCTCCCACCAACAGCCATTGCACAAGCAAGGCCGGACACAGTGTGGAGTTTGGGGCTTATCTCCTTTCGCAGTTGGAGAAATTCCTCAAGTTGAAGTTTGATGGAAATATTTGAATAATACACGGTCATACCCATAATTCTAAACATTCTGCGGTAACATGAAGTTGAAATGACTGCAAAATAATGTAGTTATTCCATATTCTGAGCCAAACTCCTGAGGTTGGACTTATTTGCATCACATGTGGCTGGGGGAATAATCCCATGAGGACTTCTGTCTGCTTCCTGCCAAGCGTCCTAATGAGATCAATGACGGAGGCGGCTCCCGGTTGCCGTGGGGCTATTTTTAACCACTCTCTGCTCCCAATCAGAAGGCAGATCGCAGGAGGGGCGTGATGCATCTGTTTAGAAACAGCATTCATGCGTCATCACTATCCCATTGCAGGGGGAGGTGCTGGGAGCTCACACTGGGGGTCTTGAGTGCCGTCCAAGGAGCCAAAGTCAGAGAAAGCACATGTGTCCCTCTGGGCCTCCCTGCAGCCCCACCAGAAGCTGGTGAAGGAGAACCATGACTGTCCTTCTATTTCACTAATTTCCAAGTGTCAGTTTCCCCCATTCGGGAAAAAGGGATGACAAGAGTTAGTGGCCAACTTGTCCATTCAATTGGCAAGAGGCAACTGAAGATTCCTGCCCACCTGTCAGATCCACAGCTGTCCAGGGCCCTCAGCAGTCCTTGTGGTTGGGAGATGGAGGCTAGGGACCAGAAGTCAGGGGCCAGCGGGAGGGATGCCCTTTGCTCAGCCATGCAGGGCACAGGGCCTTTGCCTTCTCAGCCCAGGTCCTGCTCTCACAGCCATGTTTGGAATCCTCTAGGACCATGGGGTGATGGAGGTGCTTTTGACCTAACCGCCTTGCTGTGACACATTCTCCCAGATTGGGTTCTGCAGGGCGTCTGTCCTAGGAGCCCCAGGTGCACAGCTCATGCGCACCTCAGCCAGTAGCCAGAAGGAGCAATTCACCTCAACATGTGTGCACTCTTCAGGGCTGTGGCTGGATAGTCAAAATTGGGGTGTCTTTAATCAACCTAGTAGCCTCCCAGGTGCCCCCAAGAGTTCAAGTAGCCAGAAGTGCTCACCCCCCTAGTGGGGCTGGGAGATGCCTGAGACCACCCTGAGAAGCAGGGACAGATCTAGGAGCCTCGGGAAGCAAATGCCGGTAGGGACTTAGGAGCAACTTTGTCCCAAGCGGGGCACTTTCTGGAGCATCTATGTTCAGATGCTACCTGTGACGGTGTCACACCTGAGGGCCAGGTGTCCCACACACAGCTTCAGGGTGAAACTCTTCCTCCTCACACAACCTGAGAGGGACACATCTTGAAGTGACTGCATTGTTTGAACTCCGTGACACTCAGAACCTGAAACTGAGCCCAAGACTCGACCTATTTTTTGGAGGCAGCAGGAAGACCTATGGCAACTTCTTCCCGCGAGTCTAAGTATTTTAGAGCTCGGCCTTGGCTACAGCCCACTGACCTTTCTGGGGTCAGCAGAGGGGCTGCCATTTCACAGCTGGTCACCAGGCACCCCAGGCAGGTCACCTGGTCAGACACCCTCCTCTACAGACCCAGAGTGGTCATCCCCAGTTCCCACACCCACCATCAATGGCAGCCACTAGCCTGGCCACAGGGGTGTCCATCAGCATCCTGCATAGGAGGGTGCCCATGGCCCTGACCAGGCAGAACAGCAGGAGCTCAGTGGCCCCCACAGGCCCCCCTACCTGGGTAGCGCTGGCATCCAGCCTCCCCACCAGTGGTGCCTGGGTGTGTTCTTGGGAGACGGTTTCTCCCCTTCACCCTCCCTCCTGGCCTTTTTCCTTCTTTCCTCCATCCCTTATTTCCATCCTTTCCCTTTTTTCTTCTCTATCCTCCTCCTCCTTCCCTCCCCATGGGGAGAGCTGGGATGACACCCTTCTCATGCAGAGGGGAGTGAGTCAGGCCTGAAGAGGAGGCACTGAGGCCAGGGACGGGGCCTCCCTTGAAAGCCCTGGGGACAGGAGGCGCCTTCCCTCTGCAGACTGCCTACCCACATGGGACCTTGGGCTGTGAGAAAGTCTTCCTTGCCTGGAGCCGCAATCTTGCTGGCCGGAGCATCCTTCCAGCGCTGGTCTCTCCCTATCCACACTCAGCCAGCCCCAGGTCACCTTGGCTTTTCCTCTAGTCCCACCCTGGGCTCTCTGAAGCCCCCTGGTGTGTCTCTTTGGGTCCAGAACAGCTCCCTCAACCCTAGGAAGCCGTGAGTACCCAGATGTTTGCTGACACCAAGAGACGCCCCAGATGTCCTGAGCACTTGGAGGCCTCGGAGTCCCGCGTGGAACAGACACCTGCCTGACTGCCTGATTGGCTGTCTGTCCCGAGGCTGTGCAGGGGACAGGCATATCCCCTTACAGCATACAGGGAGTGGTCTCCGGAAGAACACGTTGCTCCCTCAGCCTCAGCCACACCCTTCCCCAAGGACCCAACCCCGCTCCAGATCAAAGTCCCACGGAGACTCATGAATTAAGGATGACCCAGCAGAAAGGGGCTCAGACCCCAGGCAGCAAAAACCATGACAAGAAAAGAAGCGGGGACAAACGTCTGCTGCAGCTCGGTTCTGTCCTCAGAGCAGGATACACGCAGAGATCACAGCTGGCATTGAAGGCGTCATGTGACAGGGCCTTGGTGGGGGTACCACAGGGGCTATGGGAGACAGCACAGGGGCTGTGAATTGTGCAGTTGGTTGGATAGAAGGTTTGCATATATGACCCCGTAGGTCAACTTCAGGGGGCCTCAGAAGAAAGCAGGACAGAGGCTCTGATGCTCGCCACACAGAAGCAAACAGAGGCCCAGAGAAGGGGACTCAGTCAGCAGCAGAGGAGCCAGGCCTGGCCACTGGGCCTCATAACCCAGAGAGTGCCCTGGAGAGCTAGTCCTGCTGGGGCACGGCACAGGGATGGCACGCCCATTCCAGGATTTCACAGGCTCCCACCAAGGGCCCTTCATGCATGAGACCTGCACAGATGCCCTGAGCTGACCGCAACTCAGCCCACGCCCGCTGCAGGCCTGTTTACCTAAAACCCACGGGTACTATAGTGCTCAGTCACCCTCACTTAGGTCTGCAGATCCACCACCGAAAATCATGCCAAGAGAACCAGCTATTAATGTAACTATCCCAGTTAAGCTCAGCTTTCTAACAGATGGCCCTGGTGCCACAGGCCCCCAAAGGCCTCAAGGGGTCTTGCTGCTTCCAGGACACCTCCTTCCTCTTGGTCTGGTCACAGGGCATGGCAGAGACACAGAGGAGGGGTCCTGGCTTCTAACCAGGCAAGTAGGAGGTAGGGGGTGTCCTGCCAGGTCCTGAGGGCAGGAAGTGATTGCCCTGCCAATGTGAGATCAGCTTGGTTCAGGTCCACAGAAATGTAGCAGTACCAAGGCCACCTTTCTGGAAGGTGTGCTCACCTGGACCACGAACCTGCTTGCAAGTCTTCAACAGCTGCAGGTGACAAAAAGGTGGTGAAGTTGAGTGAAAGAAGGGGCAGGCGGGACCCCCAGTTGTGTGATTCCACTGACAGGAGAGCCTGGAGAAGAACTCTCCTCCCAAAACCCAGAATCTGCCCCGCACTGCCTGCCTCATGACCCAAACTCTCTCCATCTATAAATCCTGTCCTTTTCGTCTACTGCAGGTTCTCTGAGCTGCCCTCTGCTGCTCCCTGTTATTCCCCAGATGACACCAGCAGTGCCCTCCAGCCCATCCTCTGACCCTGCCATTGCCTGCTCCCCACTGCTACTCCAGCCCAGCCAGCTGCTCCCCACTCGCCCTGGCTCCTGGGCTCTAGGTCCCTGGGGGCCCTCTTGCCACAGGGCCATTGCACAGCTTGCCCTCCCTATTCATCCTCCAGAGCTCAGCTAGATCATCAGTGCCTCTGGGAAACCTGAGAGCCTGACCCCACAGTCAGCTCCATCAGGTAGTATTTGCAGAACTCACAATGATTACAATTTTACACATCTTCCTTTCTTCTATGAAGATGTGAATTCCATGACAAAAGAGATTATGTTCGACTTTTGTCACCCAGCACAGTGACAAATACTGAACCAGGGGAAGAAACTTCATCTGCACCCAAACCCCCAACCCCCCGCTCACCTGGACCAGGGCAGGTGACCATAGGTGGGTCACTTCTCCACTGCAGCCTTGGTGAAACACAGCATTTCAGCCAGTACCTGCAAAATTGAAAACTCCTAAAACTGCCCTGAGGTGGCCTGTATGGCCGCTGGGAGGCTGATGTCCATCCAATGCTCACTTCCTCAAATGTGACCTGCTTTTACCTTGGAAGATTTGAAGAGATTGTATCTATACTATCCTGAAGAGTCACCCAAATAAATCTTTAGTGGGGGGATGGACAGGGAGATATAAGTAAAAAAATACCAAGTTGCAGCTATGTAGGCAGCATGAATCTAGAGAGTGCAGCCTGGCTGAAGACCGGGGTTTGTGGCGTTGTGTTGTTTACTGAAACTTTCTGAGCGTGGCTTCAGGCACTCCACGCATCAGTCGTGGGGAGATTAGAGGTGTTTTGGGTTGTTTACCTGCAACTCATGTTATGGTACATTTGCATATCAAAATATCACGTTGGACCCCTGAAATTTATACCACAAATTTTAAATCTTTGAGTGAATCACCTGTTAGTTTTCTTATAGAATCTTTCCCCCTTTTCCTCTGACTCAGGACCTGCCCCCACACAGGAAAACGTCTTCCCTGGTTTCTCCCGTTGTCACCTGGTCTTTGCACTCATAACTCCTCTTGGAAGTTCCAGACGCGGATGTGAGAACATCTGGGTCTATCTCTTGGTCTCTCCCTCCGGATGTCAGGACAATCCTTCAGTTTGGAATTCCAGCCCATGAATTTGTTCTTCGGCACATTCCTCATGCTATTTAACCTATACGTTGATTTTCTTTTTCTTTTTGATGATCAAATGTTTAATTCCCAAGGTCTCTTACTGCTTCTTTTTAGAGATGTCCTTCTGCATCGCCTGGAGATGGCGACGATTAGTGCGTGGGATTTAAAATCCTCCTCTGTCCACACCGGTAACCTTATCTCCACAGGTGCTGGTTTTCCTCTTTCCTGGGTCTGATCTTATTACACAAATGCCGGCAGACGTCCACTTGCCAGGTTGGTCTCGTGGGGACTGCCAGCCCATGGCCCCCACTGGTCTGAAGCTGCACCCCACGGATGATGTTGGGCGGAGAGGGGGCTAACCCCCGCTTCCTGGGCCAGCATTCGCTCTCATCAATGCCAAGGAGTGGCCATCCCCACTGCTCCCTGCTGCCCCAGGAAAGCCAGAACTGCGGACCCCTAGCTGTGGCTGCCTCACCCCTTTTCAGCCCCTGTCTCCACAGCAGCCTTCTACAAATGCTTCGGGACTGTGACTGTTTTTTCTGTAGCTAATCCTGTTTATTTCCCACCTTTCAAGAATCCCTGGCTTGTTGCCTGTAGCTCAAGCAGCTAGGGCACCAGCCACATACACCAGAGACTGCAGGTTCGAGCTCAGCCCGGACCTGCCAAACAGCAATGACAATTACAGCCAAAAAATAGCCGGGTCTTGTGGCGGGCGCCTGTAGGTCCCAGCTACTTGGGAGGCTGAGGCAGAAGAATCACTTAAGCCCAAAGAATTTGCAGTTGCTGTGAGCTGTGATGCTACAGCACTCTACTGAGGATGACATAGTAAAACTCTGTCTCAAAAAAAAAAAAAAGAATCCCTAACATTTCTAATCCACTAATGATGCTCTTTCTTGAGAGACATACATGCCATTTCATTTCATTTGCCATCTCCTGGGACTTTGAGAGGAGGGTGGCCATGTGAGTGCTGTCTGCTATCTTGACCGTTTCTTGCCAGGAATTTGTGGGCATCAGTGAGACGCAAGGAGGGAGGGTACTTCAGGCTGCGTGCATCACAGCCAGGGCGGGGCATGCTCACAGTGTCTGGGGAGGTCTGAGGGGACTAACTAGCCCTTCATGACAGGACTTGCCACTGTTTCCCAAGGGACTCTGGCAGCACAGGGGCATCACTAGCATAAGCAATAGTTGTGGTATCGGGTGTTCTGCTACTAAAACTTCAGCTTATCCCCCACTCCAGGATGCCACGATCTGAAAGATGTCATCATCAGCATAACCCACCATCTCTGATTCTAGAATATTCCTCCTCCAAGCCCTCCCTTCATGACTCACAGCCTCTATGGAGTCGAAGGCTGGCCCAGTCAGCCCGCATTCTACCAGGAGAACCCTCTCTGCGACTCACTGGTGGGGACAGGGAATGAATCCCCTGAGTTCACTTCATCTGTCTCCCTGCAGACAGGGCCGATGGCCCACATTGCCACGCTGTTGTGAGGACATAGGAGACAATACAGGCATCAGAAGTTGACAAACAGTAGGAGATCAATACATGCACGTCCCCCTGCTTAGCTTTCCTCAAAGCCATGGTGATGGATGGAGGGGCACTGGCACTTTGGAGCCACATTCAGGAGCCCAGATTCCAGGTCATCCCAGAAGGAGGCCAGATACATGGCCCCAGGCCAGAGACTGGACATCCTGATGGCAGGAGCCACCCGCATCACAGGTTTGGCTCTCCCCAGACTGCCTGCTTGTGATAGCAAAGTGGTTTGTGCAGGATCCCCCCAACTCTGAGCTCCAGAAGTGGGCTTTGATTGGTCTAAGTCAATCATGATCATCTCAACCCCCTTGCCAGAGCAACTTCTTTAGGAATGAGAAGTGACTCAGCCAATCAGCACACAGCTTCCCCTGCCCAGGTTTGTCCAACCAAAGCAAGGTTCAAGACTTCTGTTCAGGTAAGACCTCTTTCTTGCTCTGATTAGTGAGGGGTGTGGTTGCAAAGTCAGGAGCTCTGGCAGCTACTTTGTGGCCATGAGGCAACCTGTCTGATAACAGCACCCAAAGAGGCAGAGCAAGAAAACTACTGAACTGTGAAGACAGCGTCCCATTTAAACTACACCTGAAGCCCACCTGCTACCAAACTTTCCAGGTGAGGGGGTCACTATGGGTCGGGTTTTCTGTCTCCTGTACCAAAAGGACCCAAACTGATAGGGAACCTCAGGGTAAGTTTGCTACCAGTTCCACCATCAATTCAAGAGCTGGAAACCCAACGTTTGATTTGAAACTCTTTGTCTTCTGGGTCTTCCACATAGTCTGAACCAATCAATCAATGCCTCCTAGATTGGAGGAAGGTTCCACCTAGGAACCAGGAAACCAGGGCCTAGGAAGGAGCACAGACTTGTCCAGGGTAACCCAACTCATTAGTACCAGATCCAGGACCGGAACCCAGGGCTTTTTGGGACTCCAGGCCATATGGCATTCCTGAGCAGAAATGTGGCCAGCTGGCCTGCCCAGCTGGCCAATCGAACTAGCTGCTAAATTGATACTTTGCTCAACA
The DNA here is from genome assembly GCF_000181295.1 of Otolemur garnettii. Lineage (NCBI taxonomy): Eukaryota > Metazoa > Chordata > Mammalia > Primates > Galagidae > Otolemur > Otolemur garnettii. The sequence continues at coordinate 1,210,059 of NW_003852529.1, read as the reverse complement.
TGCATTTTTCCAATTGCAGAGCGTTGCTGGGACTTTGAAGCAGCGTGCAGTCTCCCCCTGATGTGGTGAAGGACGGAGGTGGCTGGCCTGGTATGGAGAAGGATCTTAGAGAAAGCTCCACAGAAGCCCCAGGGCACCCACATGCTGGAAGGCGATCAGAGAGAGCAGCCTCTCCCCCAAGGCCACAGGCGGCCGGCTCCCCACTTAAAAAGGACCGTGTATCAATTTCACTTTTTTTTCCCTCTTGGTGCCTCCCTAATGAGATGATGTTAGAGTTGAAATAAATAGACGAGTGGCTGAGTAAATAGATAGATAGATAAACCGAGCGTGGGTTTCTTCCAGGAACACGGCTCTTTCTCTCCCAGGGGCTGGAGGAGGCGTGGACCACGGTGATTCCGACCGATCCCACTACAGTGCCAGGGAGCGGGGGCCATGAGAACGTTTTAAGGGGACTGTTCAGTGACACAGCCACAGCCACCGTGTCCTGGCCCTGTGATTTGCTCACTCTCTCTTGTTTAGTTTTCTCAATAGCCCCTGACATAGGCAGGCATCAACAAGTCCAGAGACGGGGCAGAGACCGAGGAGGCGACAGGGATGAAACAAGTGAGCTGCTTAATCAGGTCCACACGCAGACATGGCGACTACCACGGATGCCCATGGAGCTTACAGTCCACTCGGAACACAGGCTCTCTCAGGAAATGACGGCACCCCCTCCCCCCAGATGCAGACTTCTTGTGCCTGTGAAGTGTGATTGTGAGAGAAACTGGGGGGCTAAGGCTCCACCGTTACCCATGGTCTGTGGAGGAGGGACCCTCTAGGCTCCAGGAAGTACAGACATAGAGGTGCCCTGGAGAGCCATCGCTGGACCTGCCCACCCAGCCTGACCTCTGCCATCACCCCCGGCCACCCCATCCCCCCATGCTGGTCCCCCAAATCTTCTCCCCACAAAGAGGCAGAGGCTCTTCCTAAGTGTCCAGCCACCTGTTCTCAGGGGTCACCCCCTCACTCAGCGTCATGCTGGCAGTCCGAGGGCCTCGGGGTGGTTGTACCGGCTGTCAGAATATGTCCCTGCATCCAGAGGTCAGCACATAGTACTCCCTGGTAACTAAACTGTTAGCATCTAGCTCGGGGAAGTAGAGACTCCGGGACCCACATCGGGGTCAGTTGGCTGGGCCCTGTCCTGTCTATGAAATATTTTGAAACTCATCTTTGTAAACAAAAGTTCTCTGAAAAGGGATTTGGAAGAAAGAGACTATTCCAGTGAATAGTTCACAAACCAGGGAGGCACAACTACGCAGCCTTACATGGCTTCAGGTGTAAAGTGAAGGAATGGTCCGGAGAAGCAAGACAGAGCTTGGGGTTTTACAGAAAAAGTTCCCTCCTGGGTCCCCGGTCAGGTTCATTTGTATAAATGAGGAATTGAAATTTGTGTGAAAGGTATTTTTTGGTGAAGGTGAAGTAAATACAGTAAAAAGGCATCAGCGAGCCCTAAAGTCCAAGTTTCGTACATGGAGACGTGAGACTGTGGCCCAGAGCCATGCGGCTGGGTCAGTCGCTGGCTTCCAACAGCCCCATGGCTGCTGCCTGGGCATTGCCAAGGTCCCCAGGCTGCTCATGGCCCAGAGCAGATGCCAGTGCACAGAGCAAACAGGCCTCTGCCCTCACGGCATCTGTGCTCCAGAGGGGCTGGGAAGTTAGACAGACACAAATAAGTAAGTCAAAGATTCCCGAAGGAAAAGCTGAGGCAGGGTGGGGCAGGTGGAAGAGCCCGCCATGTGCTTCCTGCTTCCTGGGGGCTCCACTGCCAGACACCTCCCGGCCTCTGTGCACTTAGCTGTGGCCACAGCTGTGTCCTGGCCAGCAGAACAGCGGTACTATGATGTGCCTCATGTTGGGGCCTGGCCCACGAAGTCCTCCATAAGCAAGCCTTTCTCTCTTCTGCTGAGCAGTGGCCAGTGTCAGGGAACTGGAGGGCATTCCAAGACCACAGGGGTGGCAGAGCCACGTGTGAAGGACACCTGAGGCCCTGCATCACTTCCTGGAGTTGAGCTGCTCCATTTTAAGGGGACTATTCAGGCCACAGCTGATAGAGGGAAACAGACAAACAGGGGCGAGCGTGGGGATTTGCGTTTGATGGAGGGGTCCTGGGAAGGCCTCGTGCTGAGATAAAGTCTAGCAGAGACTGGGGGAAATGGAGACTAAACCACGGGGGAACCACCCCACAGAGGAAAGAGGAAGTCTGGTGCAAGCATGTGGCAGGGTCCAGGAGGAGGAGGGGGCCCAGATGGCTGCAGCAGCAGAGCAGGGCTTGGGTGGTACAAAGGGAGGTCCCTCAGGAGTGACAACCAGAGACCCAGGGCCTGCCAGACGTGTTGTGGACCTCAGTGGGGAATCGGGCTGGGACAGACGCCATTGCCCAGGAGTTGGTGACCAAACTGACATTCTAAAAGAATCCTGCAGAATGGCTACTGGCTGTTCAGAGTGGCCTGGGGGCAGTGGGCAGACACGGCCATGGGACAGCTGAGAGAGATGGAGGCTGGGGCAGGTAGTGGGTGGCAGACAGAGCTTGTGGGAGACCCGAGGGTATCCTACATGGGTGAGAGGAGGGGTGTCCAGGTCATGGTCAGGCTGCAGCCAGGTCAGAGGGGGTAGGGCCACCCCGTCCCCAGTCAGGGAAATGTTGAAATGAGCTCTTCTGACCAGGAGGATGACACTATGGCTCTGGACACACGATGCTGAGTGCTGTGGGGATGGACTCTAGGTGGCTGAGCCTTAGAATCTGGAGCCCAGAAGGGAGGTCAAAGCTGCAAATAAGAATTCAGAGCCTTCAGTGGACAGCAGGTGTCTGAAAGTCCGATACGGGAGTAAAAGCCCCAGCTTGGGGAGAAGGGAGGAGGCCTGAGAGTGGGACCTGGGGCACTCTGCTGCTTACAGCTCTGGAAATTAAGAAGTCACCTAAGTGGAAACTCCAAAGGAGGGCAAAGGGAGGTGCAAGGATCCAGGAGGCCAGAATGGGTCACAGGCGAAAGGAGACCTTGGACTGCCCCTCGGCTCTGGTGACAGGAAGGCCACAGGGTGGGGGGAGGTGAAGCTGCTTGCAAAGGGCTAGAGAGAGACAATGGGTGGGGGGGAGTGCTGTCCCAAAAGGGAACAGAGATGCAGCAGGCGGCAGTGGCCGGAAGGAGAAGTGGGGTCCATGAGGTTTCGCTTGTGTTTTAAGGCGAGGCCATATTTATCAGCTACTGGGAATAACCCAGCAGAGAGGAGATGCCGGGCCCCAGGGAAGAGTCACCTCCATGATGGCCTCGCTGGAGAGGGTCCAGGCCCTGCACAGAGGGGTTCCCGAGCCAGGAACATGGGTGGGGACTGGAGACTCACAGAGGGCAGAGAAGGCGGGAAACCTAGTCAGGGAGCGGACACCCGGGCACCAAGGTCAGGTGGCCGGTCCGAGCTGGGACATCTGGGTGAGACAAGCAGCCCAGCGGCACCCCTGGCCACACCCTGTCCAGGTGCAGGGGCAGGAGAAGAGGCTTCTGCCAGGGCACTGAGGGGGGACGGCTGAGGGGCTGCGGCTGCAGGTTGGTGCGGGGAACAGGTGAGGGGCCATGAGCATCGAGGTGCTGGGGGGGACACTTGAGCTGAGATGGGAGAATGAAGGGAGGGTAGGCTAGGGATAGTGAATCGGGGGGTAAAGCTGTCCCAGGAGTGAGAGACAGCTTTGTAAATTACCCCAGAGCAGAAGACAGATTCATCCAGCTCCAGCGCAAAGCTTGAGTGTTCGAGTAAGAGAGAGGTAGAACATTCCGGAAGGAGAGTGAGGAGTACGGAGGACACCTCCCCCTGGCTCCAGTCTGAAGGAGAGGAACCATCACCATGCGGAGCTGCCGGGCCAGGCGCTGTGGGCAGAGGGAGATGGATCAGGGTATCCCGGAGACAGAAGGTGGCACCCGATGTTCCTCAAGTCCCCTGTGTCCACTCTGCTCCCACCTGCAGTGGACTTCCCTGCTCCTTGGCCAGGAGGTTCCTCTGCTCATCCTGGAGCTGCCCTACTCAGCACCCGAGGGCAGTCCTCAGCAGCCTCCCCGCCCTCCAGGGACAGAGTCCCCAGCCACGGAAGGGAGCCCCAGGCCCCTCACAGTGGGCTTTTCCCTTCCATCTTCCCTGGGCTGCCTGGGATCCCCTGCTGAACCAACCACCTTCCCCCAAGTCTTCATTTCAGGTTGGCCTTGGCAGGAACTCAGACGATCCCAGAGATTTGGCTGCTGCCTGATGTGAGTCCCAGAGTCCACGAGGCCACAGGAGAGGAGGAGGACAGAGCAGCCTGGGTGGCAGGTGAGCACCCCCCGCACCGGGGACGAGCTGGCGGGAAGGTGGCTCGGGGAGGCGCTGCCACCCTGTCAGAGGTACAGCAGCGTCCCCCTCAGGCCCACCCACGGCAGTGCCAGGCTCCAGGGGCCACACTGAGCTCTCAAGTTCAAAGTACAAAGAAGAGACAAAGACAGGTCATTCCAGTGGAATAAAGGGTAAGTCCTTTGTTTCCTATTTTAAAATGTCATTCATTTTTTACTTCTAAAAAACCCACTTTCTTACAAAGCTAAACAGTCTTACTGGGGCACAGTCCAGCAATCTCGCTCCTTCATACTCACCCAAAGGAGCTAAAAACCCAAGTCCACAAGAAAACCTGTCCGTGGAGGTTTATAGCCGCCTTATTCAAATCACCAAAACTTGGAGGCAACCAAAACATTCTTTGGTTGGTAAATGGATGAACAAACTGAGGGACATCCAGATAATGGACTATCACTCAGCACGAGGAAGAGATGAGCTAGCAGGCTGTGAAAGGCACAGAGGGGAACTTAGAAGCCTGTCACTAAGTGAGGGAAGCCAGCCGGAAAAGGCTGCCCACTGCAGGGCCCGACTCCAGGACCCGCTGGGGGAGCTGAACCCACGGAGACAAAGGGTAGGGCCGCCCGGGCTGGAGGGCGGCACAGAGAGGAGGGTCTTTATGGCAGGGAAGCTACCCTGGATGACAACTTAATGGTGAGGACAGGGAATCACCCATTTGGCAAAACCTGCAGAATTTACCACACGGAGTTGGAGTAAGCCCCGGTGTAGACCAGGGACTTTCGGTATTAACAACATGCAGATGCTGGCTCCTCCGTGCAATAAGTATGTCACACCGAAGCAAGACGCTGATATCCGGGAGACTCCTGGGGCAGAGGGGGTACCTGGGAACTCGCTGTACTTTCTGCTCAACATTCCTATAAACGTAAAACTTCTCTAAGAACAAAGTCTGTTAATAAAAAGGGGAGTACAACCCGACCCCGCATAGCCTGCCCTGTTGGTGGTGACCACAGCTGGTGTTGAACTGCTTGGCGGCTGCTGTATGTCCCTCTGCTTGGTCAGAGTCCCCACATACCATGTCTACCCCTACTTAGTGCCTTCCCACAGCTCTGAGACCGGGAGGGACAACAGCAAGATGAGCTTGGGCCAGCCCACTGCCTTCCTCGCTGGTCAGGGGTGGTAGTGGCACCTGCTGGCCCATTTTGAGTCCAGGAGTTAGTGGCCAACCCTGGAGGTAAGGGTGTACCTGCCAGAGGGGACCCCAACCCCTGGCCCATAGCTGAGCAATCATGTTCCAAGCCTACAAACCTCCTTTCCGCCGGGTCCAAGAGGAAGACCAAGAAGACTCGGCAGCCAGTGCCCCTTGCCCTCTCCCCTGGAGTGGGGACAGAGCCCCCTTTCCTGGACTCTGCCTGAGACTGAGTCACATTCCCATGGGACCCATGGTGGTGGACTGGCCTCCCTGTTCAAAAGCAAGTTGTCAGTGACCTGATCCGAGGACTCCGAGGCCTCATGGAGGTTTATCCAGGGTGCTGGGGCACCCACCTGGCATGGGCTCTGCTTTCCTCGCTCCATCAGTGTGCCTGGCCTTGTCCGGTCCTTAGTCCAGCGGGCTTCTCAGGCTGCTGCCTGGGACCCTGGGTGCCGCCTGCAGGAAGAGGGTGGCTACATGGGAGGGGCTTCAGTACCCCGTCCCTTTATAACTGTTAAGTGGGAGAACATACAGGCTTTCTTTGAAAAAGGACTTGGGCTGCAACACGGATGGACCTTGAGCACAATTTGGGGAGTGAATTAAGCCAGTCGCAGGGGACAGAGACTCAAGAATTCCACTACACGAGGTCCCTGGAGCAGCCAAATCCACAGAAAGCAGGGTGGAGGGTGCCAGGGGCTGGGGACAGGTGGCAGTTAGTCTTTACCGAGTCAGAGATTCAGTTTGGGAAGACAGGGAAGTTCTAGAAGTGAACGGTGATAGCTGTGCAATGATGGGAATGTGCTCAGTGCCCCTGAACTGTGTACTTTAAAAGGGTTAAGATGGTAAACTTTTACCATAATAAATAATAATAATAATAAACATGCCACCCACCCGAAACTCTAGGGTAGGAAATAATCTTTCTTCCCTTCGAATTGTAGATAATAGAGGGGCTCCCCCAAACATTCCATAAGACCTCTTCTTCTGAGCTTTATGTAGGAATTCATTAAGATAGGGTACAAGTGAATCTTTCTAAAAGCAGAGTATGAATGTTTTAACTCAATAATTGAGAAAGTGACGTGAAGGCTACATTGACCAGTTTGATGAGAGTATTTCAAATGTGTATGAAAACAGCACACTGTACCCCATGATTGCATTAATGTACACAGCTATGATTTAATTTAAAAAAGAATTCATTAAAGTGCTTGGAAAATAAAAAATGAAAAATAAAAAATTTAATCATGACTCTGCTAATAAAATATATATATAGAGAGAGAGATTTTTTTTTTTGGCCGGGGCTGGGTTTGAACCTGCCATCTCCAGTATATGGGGCCGGCGCCCTACTCCTTTGAACCACAGGCACTGCCCAATAAAATATATTTTTTTAAGAGCATGAAAATCGCTTCCCTGCTCTACCCCCCACAGCAGGCATGAGAACATTCCAGAGTGTGATAGGTCTGCTCATGGTGTCTGGTAGTCCCCCTGCTCCTGAGAGAAAAGCACTGTACCCTTCCGCAGCGTCCCCACCGCCTCCCCGTGCTGCCGACCTCACTTCCCAGGCTCCAGTCACTCTGCTGGCTTCTCTCCTAGTCTGGACAGGAGTCCCCTCCTCACCCTTGCCATATCTGTCCTCCAGAAGCCCCTCTGTGCCCTCCCTCCTGTGGGCCAACCTTCCCACAGAGCCGACTCCCCCCAGCAGCCCCCAGACTCCTATGAGACACTAACTCAGACCCCATTCTGCCTCTGCTCTTAACCCTCTTGCCATGGACTAACCTGCATCTTCTCACTTTTCATATGTCAACATCCCAACCCCAGTGGGATGGCACTAGGAGGAGGACTTTGGGAAGTGATTAGGGTCAGATGTGGTCATGAGGGTGGGGCCCTCTGCTGGGATTAGTGCCATGATGAGAAGGAACCCCTGAGAGCTGGTCCTTGCTCTCTCTCCCCTCAGTCCCCCATGATGTGAAGTCACAGGGAGAAGGCAGCCATCTGCAAGCCAGGGAGAGAGCCCTCACCAGGAACGGAAAATAAATGTTGTTTAAACCACCCCATCTGCAGTATTTTGCTGTAGCAGCCCAAGCTGATTAAAGCACCTTTAGTGCTTTAGTTATACATGAAGTGAAATTCAAAATTCTTCCCTGGGCCTGGCATGATGTGGCCCAGCCTCCCTTCCCAACTCTCTCCCAGCTGGCCCTCTGTTGCCAAGCAGGCTCCTTCCTCAGCTGGAGCATCTTTCCAGCAGGCGGTATCACTGGCTGGCTCCTGCCCACTCTGGGTATGGGCCCACCAGTGGAAAGCAAGCTTCTTCCCACCTCCACACTGGCTGGCTCCTGCCCACTCTGGGTCTGGGTCCACCAGTGGAAAGCAAGCTTCTTCCCACCTCCACACTGACACTTTGCCAGGTTTGGTCTGGCACAGGTGAACCAGGTGCCCTGAGTCAGAGATAGAAGGAATGATTGATTCCTGCATCCCTGTTCTTATGTCCTCAAAGAGGACATGTTTCTGGGAATTCCTAGTGGGTGATGTCAGCCAATCCTAGCCATGCCTTCCCTTCTTCCTTCCTTCCTTCCTCCCTTCCTCCCTTCCTCCCTCCCTTCCTCCCTTCCTCCCTTCCTTCCTTCCTTCCTCCCTCCCTCCCTCCCTCCCTTCCTTCCTTCCTTCCTTCCTTCCCTCCCTCACTTAAAAATGCAACCTAAAACATCATAGGGACCATTTTCTTTTCTTTTTTTTATTAAGTCATATATAGAGATCATGAATACATTTATGCCTTTGTGGGATTCAATGTGTTGATTATTTGTACAAACTGGAGGGCTTACATCCTACTAATTAACATAGCTTTCACCTCATTTACTTAATCACAGTGTTAAGACATTTGTATTCTATACTTGATAGATTTCACTTGTACCCTTGCAATATGCTTCCTAGGTGAGGTCCCACCATTAACCCTCCCTCTATTGAACCACCCTCCTCCCTTCCCATGCCTCTCCCCTTCCCTCCTTCATCCTGGGCTATAGTTGTGATTCATCTCTCATATGAAAGTGTGAGCTATTATAAATTGGTTTCATAGTAGTACTGAGTACATTGAATATTTTTTTTCCGTTCCTGAGATACTTTACTAAGAAGAATATTTTCCAGCTCCATCCATGTAAACATAAAAGAGGTAAAGTCTCCATGTTCTTTAATGCTGCATAGTATTCCTTGGTACACATGAACCATAATTTATTAATCCATTCATGGGTCCATGGGCACTTGGGCTTCTTCCATGACTTGGCAATTATGAATTGAGCTGCAATGAACAATCTGGTACAAATATCTTTGTTGCAAAGCGATTTTTGGTCTTTTGAATATACACCTAGTAGAGGAATTGCAGGATCAAACGGCAGGTCTACATTTCGATCCCTGAGTGTTCTCCAAACTTTTATCCAAAAGGAATGTACTAGCTTGCATTCCCACCAGCAGGGCAGAAGTGTTCCCTTTTCTCCACATCCATACCAACATCTGTAGTTTGGGGATTTTGTGATGTGGGCTACTCTTACTGGAGTTAAATGATATCTCAAAGCGATTTTTGTCTGCACTTCTCTGATAATTAAAGATGATCAGCATTTTTTATGTGTCTATAGAGCGTGAGTCTGTCTTGAGAAGCTTCTGCTCAAGTCTCTTGCCCACAATGAAATGGGATCACTTGTTCTTTTCTTATTAATACGTTAGAGTTCTTTGTGGATTCTGGTTATTAAGCCTTTGTTGGAAATATAGCCTGCAAAAATCCTCCCATTCTGAGGGCTGTCTGCTTGCTTTACTTACTGTGTTCTTGGCAGTGCAGAAGCTTTTTAGTTTGATCAGATCCCAGTAATGTATTTTTGATGTTGCTTCAATTGCCCGGGGGGTCCTCCTCATAAAGTATTCTCCCAGGCCAATTTTTTTGAAGTGTTTCCCCTGCACTTTCTCCAAGAATTTTTATAGTTTCATGTCTTAAGTTTAAGCCCTGTAACCAGTGAGAGTCAATTTTTGTTAGAGGAGAAAGGTGTAGGTCCAGTTTCAGTCAGCATCCTTTCTTGATCAGAACACTTAAGAAAATAGTATAGAAGAAACATTTCTTAAACTGATAGAGGCCATCTACAGCAAACCCACAGCCAATATAATATTGAATGGAATAAAATTGAAATCATTTCCACTCAGATCAGGAACCAGGCAAGGTTGCCCATTGTCTCCACTGCTTTTTAACATTGTAATGGAAGTCTTAGCCATCACAATCAGGCAAGAGAAGGCAATCAAGGGGATCCAAATAGGACCAGAGGAGATCCAACTGTCACTCTTCACAGATGATATGATTGTATATCTGGAAAACCCCAGGGACTCAACTACAAAACTCCTAGAAGTGATCAAGGAGCATAGCAGCGTCTCAGGCTACAAAATCAATACTCACAAATCTGTAGGCTTTATATATACCAACAATAGTCAAGGTGAAAAAACGGTCAAGGACTCGACTCCCTTTACAATAGTGCCAAAGAAGATGAAATATCTGGGAATTTACCTAACAAAGGACGTGAAAGATCTCTATAAAGAGAACTATGAAACTCTGAGAAAAGAAATAGCTGAAGATGTTAACAAATGGAAAAACACACCATGCTCATGGCTGGGAAGAATCAACATTGTTAAAATGTCCATACTACCCAAAGCAATCTACAGATTTAATGCAATCCCTGTTAAAGCACCTCTGTTATACTTTAAAGACCTGGAAAAATTAGCACTTCATTTTATATGGAAACAGAAAAAACCTCTAATAGCCAAGATGTTACTCAGAAATAAAAACAGATCAGGAGGAATCACGCTATCAGACTTCAGACTATACTATAAGTCTATAGTGATCAAAACAGCATAGTACTAGCACAAAAATAGAGAGGTAGATGTATGAAACAGAACTGAAAACCAAGAGATAAACCCAGACACTTATCGTCATTTGATCTTTGATAAACCTATCAAAAATAAAAATTGGAGGAAAGATTCCCTATTTAACAAATGGTGCTGGGTGAATAGGGATCATTTTCTAAGTGACAATCATCAATGCTAGTTACTGTGATACCAATTATATTAAAATAACATGCATATATGCAAATATATAATTATACATATATATAAACACAGGAAAAATACTGAAAAATATGTTCACGATTCCCAGGCAGAGGTCATCTGGAGGTTATGGGAGTGTGGATAATTCCGACTCTTTTTTCTTTCCATCCTTAAATATTCTCCAGCTTGCCCACGATGAGTGTGGATTGCATTTATAACCAATGAAATGTTGTTTTTCTCACTTAAAAAGCTGTCTTGAGTTATCTGGCATCTAAGAGGAAAGAGGATTTCTGTTCTCAATCAGCGTCCAGCCTGGATAAGACCAGACACCCATGAGCAAGGTCAACCTCATCAGGGCCCCCTGGACGTAAGTGTGGACTGCACCCAGGGAGGAGGGGAGAAGCCCCCTGCCCCAAGAGGCACATGCAGCCTCAGAGGGCAGCGCGGGAAGGGTGTGGACCAGGGGGCTGGGCTACAGCCGGGCTGGGGAGGGGCGTGAGAAAGTGAGTTGGGACACAGGGAGGTCGTCCAACACCACTCCAGGGCCTGGAGTGCAAGAACTAGCCCAGTGCACCAACTTGTCCCTGGCAGCTTAGGAGATGCTGTGTGTGCCAGAGTCACGCTGTGTCCCCAGCCAACACAAGAGCAGGCCCTGCCTCATGCCGTCTTCACAGAGCTGCACTGCTGAACCCCCAGAACCCGGGGATGCCAAAGACCCCAGGAAGCCCACTGGCCCAGCGGCCAGTGTGACCAGAGAGTCACACATCTTTTCCTTTGAATGTTACAAATCAACCAGACAAAATCAAGATTTTGAATGTTAGGCCCCGTTGTCCATACTGAGTACTTTATTTAAACTTGAGGTGCCATGCAGAGGAGATTAAGGGTGCTAGAGCCCCCCGAGATTCGGAATCTGAGGCCAGGCCCTGCCCCAGAGGGCATTCAGTGAGTAATTACGGCGCCTGTGGCTCAAAGGAGTAGGGTCCCAACCCCATATGCTGGAGGTGGTGGGTTCAAGCCCAGCCCCAGCCAAAAAACTGCCAAAAAAAAACAAACCTCTGACTTCTGAGCAGCACTGTGAGCCACAGGATCACTTTGTCCCTTCCCAGCCATTGGGGGAACATGGTCCTGGAGCCTGAGCCCCCACCAGACTTTCCCAGCGTTGGTGCCCAGGGGCACAAATACCAATTACTCCTGCTCCTTCCTCCTTCCTGCTCTCTGAAGAAAGGCCTCCTGTGTTCCAGGTCTCCTGATTTCATCTTTGAGGCCACTAAAGAGGCGTTTCCTCCTTCCTGAGCCTTGGTGGCCCAACTCAGCAGAGCGGGGCGGTGACCCTGCTGCCTGGGCACTGCCTGTAGACCCCCTGCTTTCACCTGGTGGTCCTTAAAATGGGAGACAGGGGCTCGGCACCTGTAGCTCAGTGGTTAAGTCACCACCACATACACTGGGGCTGGCAGGTTCAAACCCAGCCCGGGCCTGCTGAACAACAATGACAACCACAACAACAACAACAACAAAAATAGCCAGGCGTTGTGGCAAGTGTCTATAGTCACAGCTACTGGGGAGGCTGAAGCAAGAGACTTGCTTGAGCCCAAGACTTTGAGGTTGCTGTGAGCTATAACGCCACGGCACTGTACTGGGGGCAACAAAGTGAGACTCTGTCTAAAGAAAAAGTGGGACTTGGGGAAGACACAGTGGGAAATGAGAAGATCTGAGAATAGGGACCCTAGCTCGAGTCCTGGCTGTGGCCAGAGGATCCAGGCAAAGTCTGGCCCTGGCCCCTCTGGCTGAGCCACCACCAGGAACCTCTTCCCAGTAGAGTTGCTGTGGCCTCCGTGTGAAGCAGGATCCTCAGGGGCCAGGGCCCTGTGGCAGGGCTGCCAGGAGGGGCTGGGCGGCCTGCAGGCAGGGCCCTGACGACATCCCATGAGGTCTTCTCTGTCATTACTGAAGAGCCGTCTGAGCCCACTGTCTCACTTCTCTCTGCTGCCAGGGTCATGGGTAAGGTGCCTCTCCTGATGTGTCACTCTCTCGTCATTGACAGTGGGCACAGCCATCCCTTCCCTCCAGACTGTCCTTCCCAGGACTAATGACAAGTCACAGTCACCATTGTCCCTTTCAGGCATCCGTTCCATGGAGCCACTTGGGGCTGGTTAGTTCAAAAAAGGAAGAAAATTCAAGGCAGGGAGGAAAGCAGGAAAGAGCAGGGAAGGGAGGGAAGGAGGAAGGAAAAAGAGGAAGAAGGAAAGAAAGGAGGGAGGGAGGAGGGAAGAAAGGAGACAGGAGGGAAGAAGGACGGATGCTCCTTGGACCCAGCTGCAGGCTGCAGCCCTCAGAAGACTCTTAGGATAAGGTGACCTGGCTCTGCGCCTGTGGCTCAAGCGGCTAAGGTGCCAGCCACATACACCTAAGGTGGTGGGTTCAAATCCAGCCTGGGCCCACCAAACAACAATGATGGCTGCAACCAAAAAATAGCTGGGCGTTGTGGTGGGCGCCTGTGGTCCCAGCTGCTTGGGAGGCTGAGGCAAGAGAATCGCTTGAGCCCAGGAGTTGTAGGTTGTAGGTTGCTGTGAGCTTTGATGCCATGGCACTCTACCCAAGGGGACAGCTTGAGGCTCTGTCTCAAAAAAAAAAAAAAAAAAAGGATAAGGTGACCAGATTTAAACATGGGTAAAGTGGGACACCATTGAACGGGGTGGGGAGGGTGTTCTTAATTAAAAATTTGGTCTATATGAAGCAACAAAAATTTTCATAGAATGCAAAAATAGTATTGTAATATACTTTTTGAATTTCAACATAAGTATAATTTACAAATATAATACATTAAAAAATTATGTATAGTATTATTTTATTCTTTGGCATATTTCTCATTTGAGTAAATTGCTGTCGTTGTTTAAAAGGTCATGAAATTTTTCACAAGAATTTGTTAAATTATATTTCACACATAAAATGGCTTTCAAAGTCCCAAAACTTAATTGTGATTTTTCTGATGTCCACATTTTATTTACCATAGAAAAAACGCGTTCAGTCACAGCATTAGTTCCTGGTGAGGACAGTGCGTATCCTGCAATTTTTAGTGTATTGTTGTATGGAACATGGTTTGTTTCAAAATGATGAAATATTTCTAAGCATTTGTTCTCTATTGTGATTTTTGCTGATGCCCAAGATTTAACCTTTTCCTTATCGATATATTTTTTTAATCATGATAGCTTGTAAGTCGTAAGTGTCACTTTCAAGGCCAGTGCTAGACTTTTTGCCACCACTATAAAATATAAATAATATGAGTACTGTCTGCTAAATTCATGAAATAAATAAATAAATGACTTACCTAAATTATCTGAATAGCTGATTTGTTGACATCACTTATTTAACTAGCACTAGCATACAGTACGATGTGTATCATTTGAGAGACAGTTACAAAATGTTTTCGTGGTTGCCAATGCCAAGAAATGCCATTGTTCGTTAAATCCAAACAATAGTGGTCGAATTCTAACAACTGATCAACAGTGCCAACTTTGATAAGCAGTTCTGGATAATCAGTTCTCAACAATTATTTGTTATTATTAAAGTTTAACATTATAAAATTAACAAAAATAATATAAAACTCATATCCTGGTGAAATAGCCACATGGCAGCCGAAAACCATCTATTCCCTTCCCATTCTCCCGCCGTTCCCTAGCTTGTTGTGCATTCTTTTCAAAAATCAGGACTTTTTTAAAACTGCAGGATGCAGGACAAATTGTTAAAAATTGGGACTATCCCACCAAAGGCAGGACATCTGGTCACCTTATCTTAGGACCCCAGTTAGAGTGGTATAAGAAGGCTCACCAGTGAGGTGGTATTTGCCACAACAGCATAAAGCAGTGGTTCTCAACCTTCCAAATGCAGCAACCCTTTAATACAGTTCCTCATGTTGTGGTGACTCCCAATCATAAAATTATTTTTGTTGCTGCTTCATAAATGTAATTTTGCTACTGTTATGAATTATAATGTAAATATTGTGTATGCAGGATATATTTAGGCAACCCCTGTGAAAGGGTCATTTGACCCCCAAAGGGGTCGTGACCCATAGATCGAGAACCACTGCCATAAAGGAAGGAGGGCAGAGAACACATTTGCAGTGTGTGGACCCAGCCTCCGTGGACAGAAGAGGCGAGAGGAGAGGAGGCACAATGGGTAGTTGTGGAAGCCACGGCCTCACGTTTTTACCTACTTGAAGATCTCTTTCTTTAAAAATCATTCTTTTAAAATATCATTCTTTAAAAATATGAAATTTACAAACTTGCAAACTTTGCTGCTGGGGCCTAAAGGCTCCTGGGCATGGACACTGCTGCTGAGCTGAACACGTGGGCTTCGTGCCTGCAGGGCCACCCCTGGGCCATCGCAAGACTGGGCTGTCTGTGCATCAGGCTCCCACCCCAAACAGACCTCCCAGTCTCAGGGTCAGAGGAATTGAAGTGGGCCCCTCCTGGTCTGTACCCCAGCCTGCTTAAAGCAGACAATCAGTAAATAGGGAGAAGCCTTTTTGAGTGCTAGAGGCACTTTTCTCTCCCTGCTCTCCCTCATCTTCATCCCCTCATCCAAGGACACTGTCCCCCTCCTGGGAGCACAACAATGCCCTGAGAGGACAAAGGACCTGGGTGAGCAGGTGTCCACCACTGCCCTGGCAAAGCTGGCCTGGCAGGAAGGCCCTGCCACCCGCTGCAGCTCTGTGGGAATTCCCTGGGGGCAGAGTGCCACCAGAAGTGGCCGCTGGGCGCAGGGCTGGCTTCTCCCATCCTGTTCCCATGTGCTCTCCCTTCAGGATGACCCTAGCAGGCTCCCAGGCAAGCCCACTTGGTCCACAAGTAGGAAAAATACCCCTCCTATGAAGCAAGGCTTTGCAGATACTGCAGATGGGTCTTTGGGGCCCCACCCACCTCCACTTCTGACCTGCACTCACCTGCCCTCTGTCCGCCCTCCGCTTCCCCCCCCAACATGCTCACTCCAGTGTCACCACTGTTTCCTCTGAGCTGACAATGCTGGTGCCCCTGCACTTCTGTGACAACTTCCTACAGCCCCAGTGGGTCGCTGGGCTGGGCAAAGAAGGGGAAGAAGGGTCAGGGTCTAGGACAACTTTTCTGTGCCACCCCCACCCCACCCGCCGAGGGGCTGCGGCAGTGATCCTGGGGTTTCCACAGGGGCAGAGAGGACCCTCCAGGCCATGCCCTGCCGCAGTCCTTTACCCCAGCCTCTACCAAAACCCCAGAGGGAAAACCTCGATCCTGTTCTTGACACCAACACCACCCTGTGACAGCCAGAACAAGGTATCTGGTTCCAGCATATAAAACCTCCTCAGTGGGCGGCACCTGTGGCTCAAAGGAGTAGGCGCCGGCCCCTATGCCAGAGATGGCAGGTTCAAACCCAGCCTGGCCAAAAACTGCAAAATAAAAAGACCTCTTTCGAGCATTTCTCAGGGACTTGGGTTTACGACAGACAAGTGAGTCACAGAGCTGCATAATTAGAGATGGGAAGGGCAGTTTCGCCATGGCCTCAACTTTTACATTCAGAGAACAATCACGTCATCCTGGACTTCCAGACCAACAGGGCCAAGCCTTCATTTTACTGGTGAGGAAACTGAGGCCCAGTGAAGTTCAGTGACTCCGGGTGGTTGGATGGGGAGCCTGCACAATGCAGGCAGGGGCCCCGGTCTCTGGGGTTCTGGTGCTCTGGCTGCCACTCTGCATTGAAAGCATCACCTAGCATTAGGACAGGAGGCTGCTTCCCAGACCCCATGGGGGGCAGGGACAGTCGACTAGAAGCAGGAGGTAGGGGCAGCCCCCGGGCCTGCTCAGCCCCCTGAGCAGAAAACAGGAGCATGATTGGTTTTGTAATGTCTCCACCTCAGATTCCCACTCCAACAGTAGGAGCCTCAGGGAGGCTGCCAGATTGTCCATTGCACCTGTCCCCAGAAGCTGGCCTGGCCCTCCGAAGGCCCCAGGCCCCAGTGCCCCTCAGCCAGCGCTCTGGGTTTTTCTTTCCGGCTGTTGCGCTGCAGTGGGGACTGATCACAGCAGCGGGAGGGAGGATGTTTGAACACCCTGAGAACCCTCTTGAAATTCTATCGCAAGCTGAGCTTGGTCCTTATGGTGTCCAAGTTCACTCCAGGCTGGCAAAAATCAGCTTCCTGTTTACAAGGGGCGAGTGTGGTGGGGTTGGGGGCAGGAAAGCCTCTTAGGAGATTCCAGGGCCGTCGCAGACCCCAGAGAGCACTCACAGGCATGTGGATGAATTAAGTCCGGATGAATCAGAAACATGAGGATTACATTTCCCTTGGAATACACCAGGGCTTAATAATTAAATGAAAAATAACTTGGCAAATAGATATGGGGTTTTGCTGAACCCAAAACATTTGAAAAGATGTTTGACTAATCCCATCCCTGGGCGTGGCCCATCCTCTTTGAAAGGGCAGTGGGCAGCGCTGAACAACTGGAGGCCACGTGCCGAAACCACGGCCCATCTGCCTTCAAAGAGCCTTTCCCCACACTTGCACGCCCTGTGGGTGGGGGAGCACTTTCCCCAAGCCCCCAGCCTGCTCCGCCCGCAGGGATAGGCCCCTGGATCCTCTGCTTCTAAACCTTCAGCAGCGTCCCAGGGGGTGGGGGTGGGGACACCCCAAGGGACTTTTGAAGAAATATTTTGGATGATTCAATTACTCTCAAGACTAGAGGGCTTTTGATTTTGATGAACAACAATCGGAAAAACTTTCCCAGCAACAGTGCTGTCATTGTGCAGCCGGCTGCTCCTATTGTCAGGAGGGTTCCAAGAAGGCCCTCAGGGAACAATTCGAAATATCACAGTGGCTTCCAGGAAATTCTCTGCCAGTATCTGCAGACGGGAGGAAAGAGTTGCCCTGGTCTCATTTCTGGAGCAAAGGCCGTGTTCTGCACCCACTGCCCGTGGGCCGCTGGCCGTGGGCCACTAGCAGGGCGCTGGGCATCTCTGCTCAGAACCCTGGAGACATCTCGCTTCCTGCTGCCTGTGAGGGGCCCAGGATGGTCCTAAGAGCTTTTCACGCTCCTTCCCTGTCACGCCTCTGGGCTCCGGGCTCCATTTCACATTCTGTAAGGACCTTGGGCAACAGACCCCAGCAAGAAGTGCAAGGTGCTGGCTCCACCCCGCCCCCGACCATCCCTTCCTTGAGAAGGCATATTCCACGCTGCTGTGACAAGGCACCTCACACCGAGGGCTTATGACAACAGAAGTGTGTTCGGGCACAGTTCTGGAGGCCAGCAGTGCCACTGACACAGTTGGAATGTGTCCCCCAAAAGTTCGAGCATTGGAAATTTGGTCCTGAATGCAGACACTTTGAGAGAAGGGCCCTTTGGGAGATGATTAGGCCATGGGCTCTGCTCATGGGTGGATTAATCCATCCAGGGCATTACTGGTTAATGGGTTACTGAGGGCAGGTCTGTCTTCTGTCACAATAGCCAATGTGACTTTCTCATGAGCCCCCTCCCCAGGGGATGCCCTCTAGAGAGCCCCTCTAGAAAGGAGGCCCATGTCAGATGTAGCCCCTCCACCTTGGACGTCCCAGCTGCCAGAGGTCTTCTTTTCTTTACAAATTACCCAGAAATGCAGCGATAGCAACAGGAAACAGACTAAAACAACCAGGCTCTCTCCAACGGCTCTGGGCCTGGGTCCTCCCTTCCCTCTTCCAGCTTCTGGGGGCTGCTGGAAACCTCCAAGTCCCTTGGCTTGTGGCTGCCTCTGTGTCCACACAGCCTTGCCCCATGTCTCTGCCGTCAAATGTCCCTCTTCTTATGAAGCCTCTCCTTTATGACCTCATGCTAACTTATTACATGTGTAACCACTTTAAGAGGTCACTGGGCTCTGGGTCATGGACTTTGTGAGGACACTCTCTAACCCACACAGGGGTCCCTGTTCTAGTCCCTGCCATCTAGACCTTGCACTTCCACTAAGGGAGATGGATTAAAAAAAAAAAATCCACAGCTAACAGAATGTCCAGTGGAGATGAGCTGTGTGGGGACGATGGCACTGAGGAGGGGTCCTGTAGCAAGGGAGGTGCCACTGTCCACAGGGCACCCAGAGGCCTCTTTAAGGAGCTGACAACTGTGGGGAGCAGTGGAGAGGCTGCCCGGGCAGAGGGAGTGGGCACTGGAAAGCTTCAGTCAGGATGTGCCAAGTCCCCGAGGCCCAGAAATGAGCTTCGAGCATCTTCTGGGGGGGGGTTGGAATGTGGGGAGAAGCGGTGGCCACCTCCAGGGCCCAGAGCAGCACATCTTTTCCGACTGCACTGAGGAAGCAGGAGCAGGACCCTGGGCTCTGAGTAGCCTTCAAAGGGCAGTGGCTCAGTATGAGTCTGCTCTGGGGAAGGGCAGGCCTGGGGGGCAGTGAAGATGTGGGACGTGAGCAAGACCCAGGACGGCGAGGGACACCACAGACCCAGCAGGAGCAGCAGCTCCAGGCAACCCTCAGAGGGCAGTGGCCGGGGGGTCATCAGCCTGACCTCCTTGCTCTTACTTCCTATGCTAAAAGTTCACCCCACAGGGCAATGCCTGTGGCTCAAAGAAGTAGGGCGCCGGCCCCATATGCCGGAGGTGGAAGGTTCAAATCCAGCCCTGGCCAAAAACTGCAAAATAATAATAATAATAATATAAATGAACGTTCACCCCACAGTCGAGATGGGAGATGGGAGCAGGTCCTCAGGGCTTCTTCCTTCGGTGATGGCAGGTGGTAGTTGTACTAAATACCACCAAGCTGTTTACTTGGAAATGGTTAACAATATGTTAGATGACTCTCGCCTCGATTGTTTCTTTAAGTTCACCTTTGAGACACTAACTTCTCCTGCACTTCTGGGCAGTGTGTGGGGGCATGATGTCTGGGCACCATCGGGGAGACAGGAGGAGGCCAAGCCCACAGAGGCGCGAGACACGTCATCGTGTTTGAGGATTACAGTCTCATCATCATCGTTCTCTCCAAAAGCTACTTGCTTCATAGCACATCTGGCTTGATAATCCGGACTTCTCTTCAGCCCATAGCAAAGAAGCAAAGCTTCTTGAGGAAGGACCAGAGAAGAAAAGAACTGTCTTTGCAGCCCAGAGGAGAGTGTGCCACACAAGGGTGCTGGCGGGCACACCAGGACAATATCTATAATTTGACTCTGGTAACTTTCGTGTCATAGGATGGCAATTCGAGGTGATGCACAGCACCCCTAATACTGATCTGGGGCTCCTGCAGCTATGAAGAGACTCACCATGATAAAACAGGGGAAGAACACAGACTTTGGCATCAAAATTCGAGTCCTCAGTCCGTCACTTTCTGCCCTGGGCAAGTCCCTTAGCCTTGGTGATTCTCAGTTTCCTCATCTGTAAAATGGACATGATATCCACCTACACAGAGCTGCTATGGGGAACGAAAGCAGATGCAACTTCAATCCCAGCATCAGAAACTTCCTACAGATTAAGTTGCAAGGAGAATTTGTAGCTCACAATCAAAAATGGCAGAACATTAGAATAAAAGCCAGTGGCAACAGGGACAGTGGCATCAAACCCTCAAGGACTTCAAAATGGAAATGCCAAACACAGGAAATAATACAAACATGTTTAACTTGGTTAAGGAAATAAAGGTGAAGCTTAAAACACAATCGAGGGGGGAAATTTATAAATAATGACAAGGAAGATTAGAAAAAAAAGAATTTCTAAAAATAAAAATTGTAATGATTAAAATTAAAAACTTACTGGACATTGAGTAGTTACACTAACTTTAGACAAAGTAGGCTCAAGGAAGAGCTCCAGAATAAAAAGGGAAATCACTTTATAATAAAAAGGATCAAATCACTACTAATGCAACAAGCCCAGTGTCCCTCACTGAAGAGCAAAGCTTCAAAAGACGTGAAACCCAACGGAGGAAATGAAAAGAGAAATAGATGAATCCACAGTTAATCACTGGAGACTTCGACTCTCCCATTTCAATAATAGGACTAACAGAAAATCATAAAGGACAGAGAAGAACTGGACAATGACATTGACATCCAGATCTGCTAGACATTTAGAATGGTCCAACCAAAAAAGCAACACATATTATTTTCAAGTGTACGTAGAATATTCACCAAGACAGGCTGTAGTCTGGGCCATAAAACAGACCTTAACAAAGTTAAAAGAATTTAAGTTACACAAAGTATATCCTATAATTCGATGAAGCTGTGAATTTATAACAGAAAGATAAAATATTCAAACACTTGGAAATTAAACAATACACTTTGAAATGATCAGTGACTCACAGAGGAAGCCTCAAGGGAAACCAGAAGATATTTTGAAGTAATTTAAAGTGAAAATACAATATGTGAAACTTTGTTAGCTGCAGCTACAGCAGTGCTGAGAGGGAAATTTATAGTATTAAAAGCATTTTAATACTTTTTAATACTTTAATACTTTTAATACTTTTAATACTATAAATCAGTGATCTAACCTTTAACACTATAAATCAGTGATCTAACCTTTTTTTTTCTTTTTTTTTTTTTTTTTGCAGTTTTTGGCTGGGGCTGGGTTTGAACCTGCCACCTCCAGCATATGGGGCCGGCACCCTACTCCTTTGAGTCACGGGCACCACCCATATAACCTTCTTTTTAAGAAACTAGAAAAGGAAGAGCAAAATAAACCAAAGGAAAGCAGAAGGAAGGGAATAAGAGGACAAGGACAGAAATCCATCAAACTGAACACAGGAAAACAAAAGAGAAAAAAAGTTCTTTAAAAAGATTAATAAAATGGATGACACTTAAGGGAGACTCACAAAGAAAAAAGGAGACCTCATAGACCTCATAGTGATTTAAAGGAATACTATGAACAACGTCACATACACATTTTCTACATCTCAGATGAAATGGATAAATTCCTCAAATAAAAACTACCAAAATTTACTCAAGATTAAATAAATAACTTGAATAACCTTATAACTACTAAATACATTCAATTCATAGTTTTAAATTTTTTTCCAAAAAACGTATTTCCAGTCCCAGATGATTTCACTAGTGAATTCTACCAAATAGTGAAAGAATAACATCAATTGTACACAATCTGTCCCAGAAAATAAAACACGAAGGATAACTTTCCAACACATTTTATAAAGCTAACATTGCCCCATTACCAATACTAGAAAAAAACTATGAAAGAAGAAAACTCTAGACCAATATCCTACATAAACACAAACACAAAAGTCCTCAACAAAATATCAGGAAATAATTCTAGCGATGTATGAAAAGCCAAAATGTTTATTGCAGCCCAATTCATAATTGCTAGGTCATGGAAGAAACCCAAGTGCCCAGTGACCCACGAATGGATCAATAAACTGTGGTGTATGTATACCATGGAATACTATGCAGCCTTAAAGAAGGATAGAGACTTTTCCTCCTTCATGTTTATATGGATGGAGCTGGAAAATATTCTTCTTAGTAAAGTATCTCAAGAATGGAAGAAAAAGTATCCAATGTACTCAGGCCGACTATGAAACTAATTTATAGCTTTCATAAAAAAGCTATAACCCAATTATAGCCCAAGAATACAAAAGAAGGGGAGGGAGGGGAAGGGAGGGAGGAGGATGGGTGGAGGGACAGTGATTGGTGGGATCCCATCTATGCTTCATCTTTTAAGAGTACATATGAATCTTTCTAGATGAAGACTATAAATGTCTTAACACAGTAACTAAGGAAATGACATGAAGGCTATGTTAACTAGTTAGATGAAAATATTTCAAATTGTATATAAAAATAGCATACTGTACCCTATGACAGTATCAATGTACACAGCTATGATCTAATAAAAAAAAAATAAAATGTTTATCAAACAAACAAACAAAAAAGGAATAATATACCATCACCCAGAGGAGTTTATCCTGGGAATGCAAGGCTGGTTCAATACTCAAAAAGATGAGTCAATGGCTGCTCACAGTGGCTCATGCCTGTAATCCTAGCACTCTGGGAGGCCAAGGAGGGTGGATCGCTTGAGCTTATGAGTTTGAAATGAGCCTGAGCAAGAGTGAGGTCTTGTCTCTACTAAAAATGAAAAACTGAGGCAAGAGGATCACTTGAGCTCAAGAGTTTGAGGTTGCTGTGAGTTATGATGCCACAACACTCTACTGAGGGTGACAAAGTAAGACTCTGTCTCAAAAAAAAAAATAAAATCAGTCAAGGGAATCTACTTAAAAATGGCCTAAAACAGTTTAACTGATCCATGTAGAGAAGAAATGTTTGACAGAACTGAACATCCATTCATGATAAAGTTCTCAGCACACCACCAACAGGCAGGAACTTCTTCTATCTGATAAAAGCCATCTACAAAAATCATACAGCTAGCATCACATTTAATAATGAAAGACTTCCCCAAACAGTGGGAGCAGGGCAACAATGTCCACTCTCACCACTCCTAGTCAACATCATCATTCAAATCTTAAGACAATAAAATAGGAGCGGCGCCTGTGGCTCAGTGAGTAGGGCACCGGCCCCATATACCAAGGGTGGCGGGTTCAAACCCGGCCCCTGCCAAACTGCAACAAAAAAATAGCCGGGCTTTGTGGAAGGCACCTGTAGTCCCAGTTACTTGGGAGGCTGAGGCAAGAGAATCACCTAAACCCAGGAGTTGGAGGTTGCTGTGAGCTATGACCCCACAGCACTCTACCCAGGGCAATAAAGTGAAACTCTGGCTCAAAAAAAAAAAAAAAAAAAAAGATAATAAAATAAAAAAAGAGAAAAGAGGCAAATATATTGGAAAGAAAGAAAGAAAATTGTCTCTGTCCTCAGACAACATAACTATCTACACTATCTACTTTGGAAACTCAAGAAATCTATATTTTAAAAGACTCCCAGTAGTAATAAGTAGGTTTGAAAGGTTCTAGGATACAAAGTCACCACACAAAAATTAATCGTGTTGGCTCAGGGCCCGTAGCACAGTGGTTATGGCTCCAGCCACATACACTGAAGTTGGAGGGTTCAAACGCAGCCCAGGCCAGCTAAAACAGTGGCAACTGCAACAAAAATTAGCTGGGCATTGTGGCAGGTGCCTGTAGTCCCAGCTACTCGAGAGGCTGAGGCAAGAGAATTGCTTAAACCCAAGAGTTTGAGGTTGCTGTGAGCTGTGATGCCACAGCATTCTACTGCGAGCGACAGAGTGGGACTCTGCCTCAAAATAAATAAATAAAAATAAAAAAATTAATCATGTTGCCACATACTATCAAGACGTAACTGGAAACCAAAATTTTAAAAACAGTACAATTTACAATAAGTCCTAAGATAGTTAACAGTGATATATTTAAGTGTAAATATAGCATGTGCAGGATCTATCTGCTTAAAACTGCCAAATATTGATAAAAGAAATCAAAGAAGACAAATAGAGAGAAATGCTGTCTTAATGAATTGGAACTCAGAATATTAAAAATGTCAAATCTCTTCAAGTTGATATAGATTTCATGCAATTCCATACAGAATTGTAGCATGACCTTTTCTTTTTTTTTTGAGACAATCTCACTTCATCACCCTCAGTAAAGTGCTGTGGCATCACAGCTCACAGTAACTGCAAACTCTTGGTCTTAAGCGATTCTCTTGTCTCAGCCTCCCAAGTAGCTGGTATTACAGACGCCCGTCACAATGCCCGGCTATTTTTTTGGTGCAGTTGCCATTGTCGTTTAGCAGGCCTGGACTGGATTCAAACCTGCCACCCTTGGTGCATGTGGCTGACACCATAACCACTGTGCTACGGGTGCTAAGCCAACATGATTAATTTTTGAAGCATGACTTTTTGAAGATATAGATAAACTGGTTCTAAAATTTACTTAGAAAGGCAAAAGAAATTAAATAGCTAAAAACAAATTTGAAAAAAAATAGTAACGTTAGATGAATCATAGTACCCCATTTAAGATACACTATACAAGTACTGGCTAAGTGTTACCGACTGCAGTTAAGAGAACAGAAAAGAAACCCAAGACATAGGCCCAGACAGAGTAGGACCAGGTGATGTTTAACCAGGGTGCGGAAGCAACCCAATGGATAAAGGATAATCTTTCCCACAAATGATGGCGGTGCATACACGTGCCATAAAAAATAAATAAATAAACCTCACCAAAACTTGACACCTCAGGTAAAAATTAACTCAAAGTAGATGTGGAACTAGATACGATACATGAAATTATAAAACTTCTACAAGAAAATACTATATATGAGAACAGCTTTGTCACCTGGGTTGAGCAAAGAGTTCTTACACATGTCACAGAAGGAAAAAATAATAAATTGGTCTTCGTGATGAGTAAAAGAATCTGTTCTGAGAATGGCACTGTTAAAAGGATAAAACGATGAGCTATAGACTGAGAAAAAATATTTGCAAAGTCTATATCTGACAAAGGGCTTTCATCCAGACTATATAAAGAACTCTGGAAACTCAATAATAAGAAAATAAACAACCCAATTATAAATGCACAAAAGACTTCAACAACCACTTCACCAAAGAGGACTCCGGGATGGCAAGTGAGCTCATGCAAAGTCATTCAACATCCTTGGACCTTGAGGAAATGCGGATTAAAACCACGGGGAGAGGCCACCATGTCCACAGGAGGATGAACCAACAAGGGAAGGCCCAGCCATGCGATACGCTGCTGGCCAGCAATGAAAGGGTAGAGCTTTCAGCAAGTTAAACAACTCAAAGGCAGGTATACTGTGCAAGAGAAATGAGTCAGAAAAGGTTACGTGCTATGCGGTTTCATCTATAGGGAATTCTATAAACGAGAAACTTAGAACGGTGAAGAACAGACCATGAGCAGAGGAAGAGAATGGCTGTAACAGAAAAGCCCCAGGGCACTTTGACGGGGAGTGGAACTGTCCCGTTTCCACATGGATCTACACAAGCATGAGAACTCACACAACTGTGTCGCCCCGATGAAAGCTAGTTTTACTGTATGACAATTTTAAAAATGAAAAGGCTAAATGATTGTGTTAGGCAGCATATTCTACACAGATGGAAAAAGATTTAGTGAGTAAATGATACAGAATGCTGCCAACGTATGAATACGAAAATTCCTACCCGGATATGAAATATGGCAATGGAAATATGAAAGAGAGTTCGAAAGACACAGACAGTAGAGTGAGACAATCCCACAGGGACTTTTTTTTAATTGACAGATAAAATTACAAGTATTTATCAGGTACGTGATTAACATGGATCTCCACTGAAGATTCCAAGAAGACCATAGAAGGAACAAGGAAAATAAGATAATCCAAGAGGTCCTTGTACCATTTGGAGGAATAAAAATATTGATAAACTTAAGTATCTTACTGAAGTAGCTTTCGTAAACAATAAAAAAATGCTAGAGTGTTCAACGTCCGTGTAAGTACAAGGATAGAAAAATGGAATAAGAAAAAGAAGTGAAAAAGGATAAATCTAAAAGCATCTAAGAAAGGAAAAAAAAAGGACAAAATTAGGAAAAATTGAAAGCATGTAGCAAGATGGTGAATTAAACCCCCAAATATAAGTAGCTACAATGCATGTAAATGGACTAAATTTTCCATTTAAAATCAAACCGGATGAATATTAGAAGGCATATGTGTATACACTGTATGTAAAATATATAATATACAGTACCTACATCATCTATGTACTACATATTACACAGTGCATATCTACAAACATCTGTGACCCACTAGACCATAACACTCCTGCCTCACCTGATTTCAGGCCAACAGACCACGTTCTCTCACGCGCTGCACTTCAGTTAGAGATCAGTAACAAAGAGATAACGGGAGAAACCCACGTGTTTATGTTAGAAAACGTAGGTGTAACGGACTCGCAGGCCAAGGAAGAAGCCAGAGAGGAAATCCTAAATATCTACAACTAAGTATGTTTTTTTAAGTTTCTCTATCACAAATTATCAGATGCAACACACGCAGTATTTAACAGGAAACTTAGAGTGTCGGTAATCAGTAATAAATCAGGTCTGAGTCAGGTTTATCCCCGCAACACAGACGGGCTCAGGCCATCTGTTGATGTAACTTGCTACAATAACAGATTAAAGGAGAAAAACCAGTAATTGCCTTGATAAATGCAAAAAGGAAGCACTCAACAAAATTCCACATCTGATGATGGTTTAAAAATCTTAGCCCAAGAGTAATAGAAGGAACGTTCTTACTCTGATAAAAAGCATCTACGGAAAATACCTCCAAAAATCATCTGTGGGGGAATGCTGAAAGAATTTCTGTGGAGATCAGATATCAGACCCTTCCACATCACATCAAATAGGAGGTTCTAACTGATTTCACAAGGCGCGGAAAGGAAATATTTACTATAAAGGAAGAAAGGTATAGAGAAAAGTCTTACTAGTTGCAGGTGAAAGTATCTCCATAGAAAACTCAAGAAGAACCTATGGAAATTTTTAATAAGAGAGTGAAATAAGGTGAGTGGATGCAAAACCAATACACAAAACTCAATCACGTTTCTATCAGGCGGCAACAATTAGAAAACACGAGTTTGGGAAAGATTTATAACGGCAGCATCAACAGACGGGCAGAGACGATATATACATACACATGAATGACCTAGGAATGAACTAAAAAATGTATACAAAGGGAGCAAGTTTGGGGTAAAAGCCTCGGTATCATAAAAGTATTAGTTCTCCCCCAATTGTGTATGCATTCGGCGCAGTTCCAGGGCCAAAAATAAATAAATAAATGCTCTAACTCTTTTTTAATGTATTTCAGTGAAATTCAATCATTTTCACCATGAAGGGATTATTAGACACTTGCCCTTGATCTTGGACAAGGTCTGAGTTTTCTCAGCTGAAAAAATAAAAGGATGGAAACAGATGAACCCTCAAGTCCCCTCCTGTGCTGAAATCCTGAGATGTCTGTGATTCTCTGGGAGGGGACGCAGGTAAGGTACATTCGACTGGTCTGAGCGGCTCTTCCTGAGGGAAATGAATTGACAGACCAGCTCGGGGTGAGTCTGAGACTCCACCCAACGACCTGGGCATCTACCAGGAGGTAAATGTAAAGCAAATCATGACACGTCCCAAACATTATGTAATCATTGTGAATAGCTTTTAAAGGATTACATAAACATGGAAAATATTCACGACATGTTAAGTGGGAAAAAATTGCACATATACTATAATTACAATTCTAAATGCAAACACGAGATCCAGGATGCAAGGCGGCCCAAACTCTTCAGTTCCACACCAAGACGTGTTTTATTTGGCTTGTACTTTTTATTTTTTGTTTTAATTGTTGGGTAACAGTTAAAGGTCCGGAGGTTTCATATAAATATCCAGATTTCTAGTCATCTCCTGAAAAATATAAAGATTGTCTGAAACCCTTTCCACCTTTCTCACCTGGCAAACTCCTGAAGCCTTAGCATAAGTATCATTTCTTCCAAGACATACTCCTGAGTCCCCGGATGGGACCAACTCCCGCACGGCCAGGCCAGCGGGGCAGTGCACACATCCCGATCTCACCATCCGTCAGTTTATCCCCTACCCTGGACCAGACGGCTGCTTCAGGATAAGGACTGCATTTTATTTATCCTCCGAGTCCAGCCTGTGACTCGAGGCCAAGCACCGAGCTGAAAGGGCAACAAGAGGAAGTCATAGGTGAAGATGAGATTACTGGTGTCAGGTGATGGTATGGGGAAAGCGTGTGTGTTCTTCAGAACACCCCGTGATGCTGGTATGACCTGTCCAGATGCAAACACAGGAGCAGGCATCTCAGGGAAGGCTGGACCGCCTGCCCTACGAGGGCCTTTGGGACTGAGGGGTCAGACTGCGGGGCTGGTTGAGAAACCTACGTTGACCCATGATGAGGAAGACCGTCCGTAAACGTTCCTGCTCTCTCTTCTAAGTCCTATGGCAGGAAGTCATGATTTGCTTCTGGGAGTGCTGGGCTGTTTCAGGTCTCAGATTCGTGGTATTCGGGAAGTTCACAGCAAGGTGCACATGTCTGGGAGTCCAGGGTCCCTCTGCCTTCCTGCCTGGCTACTGGCAATGTCACCAGACCCTGGTCTGGCTGTCTGAGACAGGGCACACTTTCCCAGCCTACAGGCCTCTGGCCAAGCCCATGCTCCTCAGAGCACTTTCCCTCCCTGACAAGTCTCTTCCTGTGTCATACTTTCTTGCTTACTGTTGTCTACCCAAGAAGGTAAGAGCCCAGGGCCAGGGCTGAGTCTGTCTTGTTCAGAGCTGTGTTCTCAGAATTCATGTGCATGAATGTTTGCTGAATGACTGAACAAATGTACGGCAGCCAGGAGTTCTGGGCGGGAGTGATGGCCGAAGTTCTAGTACAAAGTTCTAGATCAAGTATTAGTGTGCCGACCCTAGAAATCCCCAAGATCATTCCCTCATGTCCCAGGCTGGAGCTATCCAGAAGTCAGTCCATGCCAGGCACCCGGGGCTGTGGCTTCCAACGGCAGGAAGAGACTGCCAGGGGCCAGACTTCCCTCCTTGGGCTGGTCCCCTACATGCCAGGCCCAGGAAGGTGGAGTCCAAGCCCCTCCCCCCCACCTGGCTCCAGCCCAAGACCAGGCCCAGGCCCAGGGCCAGGTAGATCTTGCCTCAGACAGCCCCGCGCCCAGACAGTGCTGCCCTGATAGCCCTGCCTCCAGACACCCCTCCCCAGACAGCTCCTCTCCAGACAGCTCTTTCCAGTCCAATTTCACTAGAAACCAACCTAGTGAGAAGCAGGTTCAGGCCCTGCTGCCAGGCTGCGTAGACCATCCAGGCCTGCCCACTGTCCTGCCTCCCTCTCAGGCTCAGTCCTCCCCTTGTGGGTCCAGGGTTGAGGTCCCCAGGTCTTGGATGCCCAGTGGTGCCTTGGTAGAAGCTGGTGCAGAGCCCGCAGCAACCAGCCTTCGTGGCAGGGAGACTTTGCAGTGGGACTCAGCCCAGAGCAGAGCCTGCCCGTGGATACGGAGTGAGGGTGTTCATGCTGGGATGGGAGCAGAGCAGCGAATCCCTTGGCACATGCAGCTGGCAAGAGCTGATATTCGCCCTAAACTGTCACACGTTTTCTCACCTGTGCCTTTCAATAGGTGAGCCGAAGAGTGCAGGACATAACCAGTCCCAGACCAGCAGCCCGAGACGTCGGGCAGGGAGTGGAGGACTAGGACCTGGAAAGTAGAGCCTGTCTCTCTGTCTCGTGCTCCCCCAATCCCCATCACCCCTGTGAACTGCAGTGCCCCAGACTCCCCAATCCCCATCACCCCTGTGAACTGCAGTGCCCCAGACTCCCCAATCCCCATCACCTCTGTGAACTG
>NW_003852529.1:1173380-1177469 GCF_000181295.1 Otolemur garnettii | reverse complement strand
CTGTAGTGCCCCAGACTCCCCAATCCCCATCACCTCTGTGAACTGTTGTACTCCAGACTTCCCCAAAGGAGCCAGAGGGGTGAGGACAGCCTCCTTCTGCTGACATGAAGAGAGTGACCAGGCAAGACTGGGGCCAAGGCCACCTCCATCGCCCTGCTTGTGTGTCCTTTCCCTGGCCCCTGACTCCTCTCCCTCCCCTGCCATGAACACCCCAAAGCACCACAGGGTCAAGGAGCCCAGTAACAGGGGTGCCCACTGAGAAAACTCCATAGTAAAAACACCACCTAATTTTAACCTGGCAGAGCACCTGCACAGGTATTTCTCCAAAGGAGATAGGCAGATGGTTTCCCAGTCCTGGAAAGATGCTTGACAGTGCTCCCTGGGACTTGCAAACCTTTTTAAATTTGACTAGAAAGTTCAGGGTCAAATTCAGAATGTCACGCAGGAACACACACGGGCTCAGGAAGGTGGTGGGGACAGCTCAAAGGCAGCTGAATCATGTAGGAATTTGTGTCCCATGAAACATCAACTGTCCGAGGCCCAGCCTGCTTGGGAGGGTCACGCTGCTTCCACTTCAGTGCCACCCAACACGGGGCAGCATCAAGATTCCAGAGGGGTCCTGTGCTCAGAGAAGAGAACCTAACCATGCTGGAGGGGTCTACTGACACCTTGAAGAGGACAGGACGGATGCCCAGGGTGCCAGCCCCTCTCCATCTTGGCCACTCAGAGGAGGTGCTAGAAAGTGGGGCTGAGGACGATTCTTTAGGCCACTTCCCTCTCCAAGAACCTTCTCCAGGGCTCCCAGTTCTTCCGTCATCCATCCAAGCCTGTGCCATCTGTCTCTGAATGTTCCTGCAGGACAGGACCACTCCAGGGGATGATAAACACACTTCCAGCCACTCCACTGCTCTCAAGGCTTGTGTGATATAACGTGTTTGGGAAACACTGACACCATTTTTTGCCTTTTTTTTAAAAAAAAGGCTTTTTGTTGCATGTCTACACAGATCCCTGAATATGAAAACTGCCCTTGATCTTTCCAAGAGAAGAATTTGTACCCATTCACAAACTCACTTTGTAGGGGAGGGACTTTGCCTCAGTGCCTGTAAGGTCAAGTGTTCCGTGAAACACACGAGAGGACATACTGACCAGGCCCTGGCCCTTCACCTTACGGGGGTTGGGGGGATTGAGGTAAGAAGTAGACAGCCAGCTAAGGTGGCACAGAGAGTCAGAACTAGGACCCTGGCCCCAGGCACCCATCTCTCAGTTGCTTCCCCGAGTTCCCACGTCACTTGCTGGGCCAGTGCAAAATGAGAACGCAGGATACCTTGTGTGAAGAACTTGGAGAGGTAAGAGCAGGGCATTAAGCCAAGTGCAGTCCCATCTGAGTGCTCATCAGTCCCTCTGCAGCCTGGAAGGGCCCCATGGGACACATCCCTGAGCACAAAGCCTGCAGCCCCAGGTCTGCTCCTCACTAGCCCAGCCCCTTGGACGCACTGCTCAGTCTCCACATCCTGCAAGTGGAGGCACCACGCCGCCCACTCGCTGCAGTGGGGGAGTGATTGATTACATGAGACTGCAGACAGAAACCATCTCCTGCCTCATCACAAAGACGAAAGGGCTGAGCTTGCGCCTGGAGGGGCTGGCTTGCCTGCTCAAGATTCCAGGGGGGTCCTGTGCTCTGAGAAGTGACCCTAACCGTGTTGGAGAGATTCTAGAGCCATGAAGTCCCACCTGCCTTTGGGCTGCTATGTTAGTCCATGTGGTGTTGCTATTAATATAAAGGAGTACTCACCTGAGGCTGGGGGATTATAAAGAGAAAAGGTGTAGTGGGCTCCTGGTTCTGCAGGCTGTACCAGAAGCATGGGGCCAGCCTCTGCTTCTGGTGAGGGCCTCAGGCTGTGTCCACGCACAGTGAAGGGTGAAGAGGAGCCACATGTGCAGAGATCTCGTGGCAGGAGAGGAAGCAGGTGGGATGTGGGGAGGTGCCTGGCTGTGTTTAACAAGCGGCTTTCTCAGACACTGACAGAGGGAGACCTCATTTATCACGTGAGGAGGGCACCCAGCCATTCATAGGCAGGATCTGTCCCCAGGACTGGACGCCTCCCACCAGGCCAGGCCCCACCTCCAACACTGGGGATCAAGTTTTGACTTGTGATTTGGAGGAAACAAGCAAGCCCTGTCCAAACTGCAGCAGCTGAGTAGCTGTGGGCATGCGGAGGGTGGATTTAGTGAGCACCTGCGGGTGCCCCTGGCTGTGCCATTTTTGTGTCCCAGCAACGGGGCCACAGATGTGGGAGCCAAGATTCAGTTCGAGGCCCATCGGCTCTCAACCTCCATCCCTTCCTTTATATCAGGGGTTTCAGTTCCTCCCCTTACTTAAAGCACACAGACACTGACGGCCAGCCAGTGAGGAAAGGCTGCGTGCTTGCACGGGGCCTGGGCACAGCGAGGCTGAGCAGGGTGGATGCTTTGTTCTTACTGTCAGGTGGGGATTTGTCACAGAGGGTAACTTTCTCGTTGATTGCCACGTTTATCACAGCAGCTCTACTTTTCCCGGAAACCTTGGGCAAACGTCTTAATGCATCTCTGCCTCGGTTTCCCCATCTGTGAAGTGTTGATAATGCCAGCGCCCATCTCATATAGTCATTGAGTGGATTAAATCAGTTACTACTTGGAAAACTCTCAGGAGGGCCCTTGGCAGACAGCAAGCGTTCCAGTAAATGTCATTATGTAGCGCGGTGTGGAGAGAGCACGTGAGTGTAACCGTGTGACAGGTTGGGCTTGCTCATGCTGGGTTCCCAGGGAACCTGTCTTCCCCCGGGACTCTTAACAACAAATCAGTCACGTGTGGCTGGTTCGTGTCTCGGTCTTTTGGCCACCTGGAGGCATCCAGGAAAGGACCCGCGGTTGGGTCTGGTCCTAGAGACACCCCAGACTGGTCTGACCAGTCTCGCCCAGCGCGTTCTCCGGGTGCCTCGTGGGTACAGTGGAAACCTGTCGCTTTCCTTCCCGTGTTCTGCTCCTTGCCTGTGTTTCAAAAATAATAACCAGCTCTTAAACCCTGCAGGAGCGAAGGCTACTTGGGCCTTCTGCTGTCTTTTGTCAAATGACAACCCAAACCAAACAAAGCCCTCCCTGCCCCAGCCTCCCTCTCTGCTCTCTCTCCACCTTCGCACTCTCTGTTAGGCCCCTGCAGCCTCCGCCCCCATGACACCTGTGGGTCCACCTGTCCGTCTGTCAGACCATCCAAGTTTGGGGACGCTTCTGACCTACAAACTACACAATAGGAATAAAGGTTTGCTAAATCAAGTTTATGTGGTGCCGTAAGAACAGCAGGAACCGGGAAGAATTGTGTCTTCTGTGCCTCACAGGTGAGACCACGGCCAGGGGCTCCTCTCACCTCCGGGTCCCTCTCAGATCTGCCTGGGTCACTGTGTGGCAGGGCTAGGGAGCCAGGGGGAGGAAGGGGAAATGTGCCCATTTTTATGAAACAAGTGAACAAAAGAAGACTCAGTTCTCGAGTGACGTCTGTAGATGCAGTGGCATAGCGGGCGTCTATCAGCGGGCATTTCAAATCTGCTCATTGTCTGGTCAGACGAGGCTAAACCTGAGCGGGAGGGGGCTACAGGCTGTTTAGGAGCTCCAGGCAGACACACAGAGGAGATAAAGGCCATACAGCAGCCCCAGAGGGTGGCCCTTTGTCACCCTGTCCAAGGCCAGAGCACTCACTAGGGAAAGCCCTTTGGAGCCTGCAGCTGAGATGGGCCAGACAGAGACCTTCCGGTTCCCTCGAGAGAAAGTCCCTTCTTGGTAGGGCCTGCCCAGCTCCTGTGTGCCATTCTTAAGGGTATCCCCTTGTACCCCCAAAACAGGCAGAACGAGGCTGTGTACCCCCAAGAGATTCTATACTTTCATATTTCCTCTTCATGTGACCCGGCTCTGCTATTTTATTTACTTTTCATTTTCTTAGTCAGTTAAAAATCACATAATGGGCTCGGCGCCTATAGCTCAGCCGGTTAAGGCGCCAGCCACGTACACCTAAGGTGGCGGGTTCGAATCCCCAGCCCGGACCCGCCAAACAACAATGAC
>NW_003852529.1:1162334-1172992 GCF_000181295.1 Otolemur garnettii | reverse complement strand
TTTGGCGGGTCCGGGCTGGGGATTCGAACCTGCCACCTTAGGTGTAAGTGGCTGGCGCCTTAGCGGGTTGAGCCACAGGCGCCGAGCCCAATCGACCATTCTGAAGTGAACAATTCCCCACTTCTTTCTGGTCCAAAACATTTTCACCCCTTCCCCCAAAACGCCCACACCTGCTAGCCATCACACGCCCTCCCTGCCCACCCCTGGGGACCACCTGCCTCTACTTTCTGTCTCTGTGAACTGGCCTGTTCTGGACATTTCACAGAAACGTGTGGCTCTGTGTCAGTTACAATTTCAGGGTCCATCCACACCACAGCTCAGGCAGGCAGACCTCGGAGATATTGTGGGATCAACTCCAGACACTGCAGTAAAGAGAGAAGACAAGGGTCCTGGTCTCCTAGCACATGCGAAGTTAGGCTTACCCTGGAATGTTGCCTGATAAGTGTGTGTGTCTAAGAAGACAATGTATCTACCTTAATGTAAAAATAGCTCACTGCTGAAAAGTGGCAATCACCATCCCAGCCTCCAAGGAGTCTCATCCCTGGGACAGGGTCTTGCCTCCCTGATGCTAAGGTGCTGACTGAGCAGGTGCCGGAGGTTGGAGTGGCTGTGACCGTTTCCGGAGCTAAGACCACGATGAAGTTGGCCACATTGACTCTGACTTCCACAAAAGATTTCTCTGTGGCATGAGATGCTGTTTGGTAGCATTTGCCCACAGTAGAACTTTTTGCAAAATTGGAATCAAAGCTTGCCGCTGCTTTATCAGCTAAGTTTATATAAATAATATTCTAAACCTCTCAGTATCATTTCAACAACGTTCACAGCATCTTGGCCGGGAGTATATTCTATCTCAGAAAACCACTTTCTTTGCTCATTCATAAAAAGCAACTCCTCATCCGTTTGACCTTGACCCTCAGGTGGCAGCAGTTCAGCCCCATCCTCAGGCTCCACTAACTCTAGTTCTCTGACTGTTTCCATCACCTCTGCAATGACTTCTTCTGCTGAAGTCTTGAACCCCTCAAAGTCACCCACAAGGGCTAGAACCAACTCTCCAAATTGCTGTTAATGTTGATATGTTGACCTCATCTCATGCATTGTGGATTGTGAATGTTCTTAATGGTGTCTAGAGTGGTGAATCCTTTCCAGAAAGTTTGCAATTCACTTTGCCCAGCTCTATCAGAGGACTTGCTATCTATAGCAGCTACAGCCTTACTAAATGTACTTCTTGAATAATAAGACTTGAAAGTTGAAATTACCCCTTGATCCGTGGGCTGCAGGATGGATACTGTGTTAACAGGCATGAAACAGTATCAACCTCTTTGTACATTTCCATGAGAGCTCCTGGGTGAGCAGGTGCGCATTGTCAATGAGCAGAAATATTTTGAAAAGAATTCTTTGTTTTCTGAGCAATCAGTCTCAATGATAGGCTTAAAATATTAGATAACCGTGCTGTAAACAGGCGTGCTGCAAACAGGCGTGCTGCTGTCCAGCCTTGTTGTTCCATTTCTAGAGCACAGGCAGAGTAGTAGATTCAGCATAACCCTTAAGGACCCCAGGATTTTCAGAATGATAAATAAGCATTGGCTTCAACTTGAAGTCACAAGCAGCATTTGCCCCTAACAAGAGCGTCAGCCTGCCTGACTCTCAGGGGTGGCATTTCCTTCCAAGAGACAGTAGGCTATTTATACTACACTGACAATCTGTTGTGCAGTGTGGCCACCTCCCTCATGACCTCAGCTGGACCTTCTGGATAACCAACTGCAGCTTCTACATCCACACCTGCTCCTTCACCTTGCACTTTTATGTTGCAGAGACCACGTCTTTCCTTAAACTTCGTGGACCAGCCTCTGCTAGCTTCAAACTCCTCTTCTTCAGCTTCTTCACCTCTCTCAGCCTTCACAGAATTGAAGAGAGTTAGGCCCTTGCTCTGGGTTAGGCTTTGGCTTACGAGAGTGTCCGGCCTGGTTAGAGCTTCTGTGCAGACCACTGAAACTCTCTCATATCAGCAGTAGGGCTATTTGCTTTCTTATCGTTTGTGTGTTCACTGGAGTAGCACTCTTAACTTCCTTCACAGACTTTTCCTCTGCATTCACAATTTGGCTAACTGTTTGGCACCAGAGGCCGAGCTTTGGGCTTATCTCGGCTTTTGACATGCCTTCCTCACTAAGCTTAATCATTTCTAGATTTCATTTAAAGTGAGAGACCTGTGACTCTTCCTCTCCCTTGAACACTCAGAGCCCATTGTAGGGCTATTATCTGGCCTAATTTCAACATCGTGTCAGGGAATAGGGAGGCCTGCAGAGAGGGAGGAGGGGGAACAGCCGTCTGCGGGCAGCCAGAACTCCCAACATGGTTTAAGTTCACAGCCTTACGCGGGCACAGTGCACGGTGCCCAAGACACTCACAATAGTAACATCAAAGAAAACAAAGAAAGATCTCACTGATCACAGATCAACATAACAGATACAACAATAATGAAGGGCTGAAATTCCACAAGAATTACCAAAACGTGACATAGAGACAAGAAGAGGGCAGGTGCTCTTGGAAGGGCAGCGCCGAGGAACTTGCTTAATGCAGCTTGCCGCCGACCTTTCCTCTGTAAAAAGCAAACAAAAAACCACAGTGTGTATAAAGTGCAGTAAGACCAGATATGCCTGTGTTAGCACGCCGTTCATCTTCACGGCTGAGCGGTATCCTCCGTGCGGAGATCCGTGGTGCGTTCTGTCTGTCTGTTCACCTGCTCAGGGACATGGGACTTGTCTCCACCTCCTGGCCTCAGGGGCAGTGCTGCGGTGAGCGTTTGTTTGAACTCCTGCTGCGGTCTCTTGGGGCGCACAGAGGAGTGGGACTGGGGCCCGTTCCGTGTTCATCTCTGTTTTGTTTTGATGTCTTTGTTTCTCCTTTGGCTCCAGTTTCCCAAAACCTCCAGAAGTTTCTCCTCCAGTTAGGTGGCTTGACATGCATTCACCGCGTCTTGTGTCTGTGGGCCTCTTTGGGGCCCCACCGATAGCCTGAGGATGCCGGAGTCACCGTTCCTAAAGGTCCCTCCCAGGTGTGTGGCAGAGCTGGGGTCAGTGGGCTGCCCTCCCATCGATCCCTTTGTGAAGGGGGCAGATCAGGCCCAGGGAAGGAGGTCTCCCTTCTTGCAGAACCCACTGCCTTCACATGTCATGAGCCAGGACAGCAGCTTATCATGGTGCCTCCTCTGAGCGGAGGGTCACTGGGACTTGCCTTGTCAAAGTGAGACTGCCTGGGTATGCCTACAGCGGCACCGTCTACTCGCCAACTCTGTTATCCAGGACATGAAGAGGACTCTGGACATCAGACGGCCTGGAGTCAATGGGCATGACCATATTTTTCCTCCAAAGACTGGGATCTCCTCTGATAAATGAGCTCAGTTACAACAGGAAAGAAATGGGGGGCCGGCCTGGAGTGTTGAAAGGCCCTGTCTCACCACGGGGTCCTATCGCTCCTGGAGAGGCAGAAAAGAGAAGCAAACGAAATGCCACGGTGAATGGCTCCTCCTGACACACCACCAATGGCCAGAGGGTTTAAAATGAAAAGGAAGCTCGGGTACAGTGGGGCCGGGGCTGGGTCTTCGGAGCAGGAGCCTGGCTGGGAGTTTGGGCAAATGGGCCACCCCACGTTGCACCAGCAAAAGGGGCTCAGAAGAGTGGACCAGCGAGCGAGGCTTGGGAAATAGTTCAAAATAGTTGGAAAGCATAAATAAGTTTGTAATGCAGAAAATGTCCCCATAGTCACCTTCATCGGGACCAAGATTCCTGAGCCTTTGCTCTATAGGAATCACCGGGGTGAGAACACCACCTATAACGTGCTATTTAATTTCCTGGAGGGCCCAGTG
Organism: Otolemur garnettii; assembly: GCF_000181295.1. Lineage (NCBI taxonomy): Eukaryota > Metazoa > Chordata > Mammalia > Primates > Galagidae > Otolemur > Otolemur garnettii. The sequence goes on along the minus strand of NW_003852529.1, from coordinate 1,169,130 downwards.
GCCCGTATAGCGTTATCTCTACCTTACAGATGAAGAAACTGAGGATTGAAGACATTAAGCCCCTTGGCCCAGGCTGCATGGAGCCCAAGGCCTGTGCCAGCCTGTGGTCCAAAGTGACCACCAGGACTCTTCTGCTATTCCCAGGCCGATGACCCATTCAGTCTCTGCACATGCCCTAAGGGCTGGTGGGCAGTGCGGACCATTGTATAAAAATCTGAATATTTTCCATAGAAGGCTATAAAGGAAGAGATTCCTTAGCTTTTCTTAAAGCATATGCTTAAAGATCAGAGAGGGCCTAGAAAGTGGGGCGTCTGGAGCCAGTTGCCTGAGGCCACCATTTCCGACAGTCTGTGGCGGGGTGCCCACATCTGGGAGCACACGTCACTTGTCAAATATTCAGAGCCCAGAGTGTGAGGCCTCAACTCTGGCCCCTCGCCCTGTTCAAGGTGGGGCTTCCTTCTCTGTAAAAAGCAGATGGTACCTGGAGTGGGTTGGGTGGTAGCCCCCAAAAGCTGTGTCCTCATCCTAACCCCTGGTCCCTGTAATGTGACCTTACTTGGAAAAAAGACTTTTGGAGAGAGAATTAAGTGACACTCTCGAGATAGATTATCCCAGCCTGACAGGGTGGGTCCTAAGTGACAAGGGTCCCTGTGGGGACAGGAGAGACACGGAGGGCAAGGCCACGAGGAGAAGGAGGCAGAGATCCGAGTGACATGTCTGCAGGACAAGGACATACACCACCGGCTGCCACAGGGAGCCAGGAGACAGGGTGAGGAGCCGGCCCTGCTGACACCTCGGCCATGGGCTCCAGAGGTAGTTCATTCCTGCTGTTCTAAGCCGCCAAGCTGTGGTCATGTCTTAGGTCAGCCACAGGGAACCTGGGGCTCAAAGACGCACCTTGGTGACACAGACTCCCATTGCACCAGCAACGTTTGACATTTGATATCCTCTCATGCACAGAGAGCTCTGTCAGGCTCTCAACAAAGCCTTCAAAAGGTGCAGGTTGGCCCTCACTCCTGGAGCTTCCCCTTCTAGGAGTCTGTCGCAGTGAAATCACAGCATTTGGGACTAGAGGGCATTGTGGTGTGTGTCTGCCTCGTCCTCAGGAGTGAGTCCCAAGCAATGGCCAGTTCACACTGCCTGGTGCAAGTTCTAAGAGCCTCAGGAAAGTTGGAGCCCTCAGATGCCAGCATTCTGTGCAGCCCCGGGTCAGCAGGTGAAGTGGCTTCAGCTGGGAGCCCATCAGCGTGACAGTGAGTCAAAGAGGCAGGCTGTGGGCAGAGCCACCCAGAGCATTGGGCCTGGTACTTGACGGGTGAAAGGAAGCACACCCCTGCTCAGCTTCTCAGCACCTCAGTTTCCTTATCTGCAACGTGAAAGAAGATTGCACCCGATTGTCGTGGATTGAATTGTGTCCTCCCTAAAAGATACTGTGAAGTCCTGATCCTCAGGACCTGTGAATGTGACCACCTTTGGGAATGGGGCCTTTGCAGATATAATCAAGTAAAGATGAGGTCACACTGGATCATACAGGCCCTAAATTCAAGGACTGGTGTCCTTATCAGAAGAAGGAAATTTGGACACAGGGCCACAAGCACACTTAGAGCTGAGCCAGGCAGAGACTGCAGGGTACAGCTGCAAGCCAAGGATTGCAGCGGCCACAGATGCTAGACCAGGCAGGAAGGACCCACCTCGGGGCCCTCCAAGGGGACGCGGCTCCTCTGACACCTTGCTTTTGGCCTCCAGCATTGTGAGAGAATCCACTTCTGTTGTGCTAAGCCACCCAGTCTGTGGTCATTTATTATGGCAGCCTTGGGAAGTTGTACGCCATCTGAGTAGCTCACCACACAGGGACCTCATTTGTCACAAACCGTGGAACCTCCCAAGACACCCTCTCACCCCCAGACAGAAGGTGCTACTCTGACTTGGAGTCACCTCATTGCAGGGCTCTCTCTGCCCTTGGCCTTCGGGATGGGGATGGCTTGTTCTCTGCATCAGCTGCACCCGGGGCTTTCCTGCCTTGTCCTCATGGCCCCATAGTGTGCTCGCTGTGACGACCTGCTCCAATGTCCCGTAGCATCACTTCCAGCCCTTTTTCTGGTCTATAGCTCTGGGCTTGCCTCCTGCCCTTTGGAATGAAGAGAGGGTGAGGTGCCCAAAGGAGCCATGCCGTACACCCCTGCCACAGGGTGGGACAGGGGTTTGAGGTCCAGCCCTCAGCGGAACCATGGTCACCAGTCTCCTGCTATCAGAGGAGAAGCCAGGAGCAGGCCTGCTGGTCAAACTTGCAGCAGAGATACGCCAGAGATGTCCAGCTGTCCCCCCACCCACCTATTCCCCTCTTGCCAAACTCTAAGTGTAATTGCCCAAGACTCTGGAACTCAGTGGCCAGAGGCAGCATTGTCCTGTTGGCTCTTGGTTAACAAGTGCTGCTGTTCTTTACCTTTTGGCCACCTGCCCCTTACAAAGACTACCTCTCTGTAGTCTCTCATTCCTGGGGGAAAAGCCAGTCTCCACTCCCCACCAACCCCCAACTCTACCAACGCCCAGGGGTACGCCTGGTGGGCACTGGAGGGGCTGTGCATTTTCCATCTCCCTCACTGGGCTCTCAGTCAGTCCACCTCAGTTGTGCCTTTTGGAAGTGGGAGTTTCTGTGACAATTTTATGACGAGAGCCTCTGCGAGAATCATTCTGCCGCTATGGAGTTCACTAGCCCTGCAGCCCAGCTGAGTGCGTATTTTCACATCCCAGAGAATCTGCACAGAAGTGGTGCAAATTATTAATATCTACAAAAGCAGCACTCCTGAGATTCCTGGATGTGTTCATGGGTCTGCAACTGGATGGCTGGGTTTCCTATCGCCCCTCCCCCGATCCCCAGCCTGAACCGTGATCCTTGGGTCACAAATTTGCTTTTGTCACTGTCACTTAACCATTTGGGAGGTCATTCTGTAGTCAGCTTCCAACAGTCACAGCCAGGCTTATTTTGCAAGTTCAACCAAAGCTTTCTACAACCTGGGTGTCCCATCCCTAACCCCAGAGCAGGAGCGTCACTCTTGGGCCTCACTGGACTTGGGAGCCCCCAGGGAAATGTGAAATGCAGAGCCCTGGTCCACACCAGAGGTGCTAAGTCGCTGTGTCTGGGCAGGGAAGAGAATCTGTGTTTTTCACAAGTTTTTCATGCTATGTTGATCTAGGAGGTCTGAGGAGCGCTGCTGTAAGAAATAAAGTTCTAGTAATTTTTTGAGTGTGATCATCGTTAGACAAACCACATTCCCACAGCATCTGTCCTAGCTGAGGGTGGGACAGCTGCTCACTTGTGTCTGGAGTTCTGGCTATGAGTCCAAGCCAGAGAAGCAACAAATAACAAGGCCCTTTGATTTGGCATGATCAATTTCCAAAACCTCATAATGCTTTTGCAAACCAGGTATTTGGTGCCAAGCATTTTACCTGCCTCTTGCTGAAGAAAATAGGGACATTGGTGGCCTTGTCCAAAGACTCATGTCCAGAAAATCCTTCCTTCAGGGATGAAACACACTGGAGCCGGGGTATAAACTCTGTTGTGGTATATTTTACATATCATCTAATTCGTCAGTTTCTAGTTTACAATTCAGTGATGCTTCAGCGAGTTGGCCAAGCTTTGCGATTACCAGCATGAATCCACCATAGCACCTTGTCACCCTTCCAGGGAGGTGGCTCACGCCCACGCTGCCTCCCACCCCTGCCCAGGCAGCCACTCACCTACTTTCCGACTCTGCAGACTTACCCTTTGTGGACATTTTATATGTGCAGGATCATGCAAGCTACGGTCTCTTGTGACTGGCGTCTTTCCTGCAGGGCCAGGTTGTCAGGGCTCAGCGTGTGGGGGCAGGGATCCTTGGTTTGTCTCACTTGATTGCTGAATCCCTCTCCCTGGTGTGGCCAGACCACATTTTGTTTATCCATCCACTAGCGGACAGCCGTTTAGGTCGATTCCAACTTTTGTAAGCGCCCTTTTTAATACCGCAGTCTGGCTACTTCTCGGAATCGGTTGTGGGTCCTGATGTCCTGTTCCGATGGAAGGGCACAGAGTGGGCAGTTTGGAGGGTGTGATGGTTCCCATTCATTGGGCTGTCCTGTCTGTAGTAGGCGCCATCCTTGGAGTGGGGACCTGGCAAAAGGTATATGTGTCCTGGGTAGGCAGGGCTGTCAGGACTCAGAGCCACAGGCAGGGGCTGTGGCGCCTATGGACTGTTGACCGAGGGCTCTTGGGAAGGCTGCCGGCCAGGAGGGGAGCAGTGCGAGGCGAGCAGGGGGACCTGGGCAAGGCTGTGGGCTCTGCCAGTCAGGCCCTCATCTGGTGCTCAGGGCAGCTCTGTGCACACCCCACCACGCGGTTAGCTCTTTCTGGGGTGGGGCCAGCTCATTGGACCCTATCCATCTGTCAGTGGTGTGGGCTACCCATTGAGGGAGGTCGAATAACTTCCTGGGTGGGGCAGCTCCCAGCAGCATCAGCTGGAGGGCCACTGTGAGCCACTGGTGGCCAAGGCTCCCAGCAAACAGGCCGGACCAGGTCAGGGGTTGGGGAGGCACCAACAGCATTAGCCACAGCCTCGCCCCAGGCAGCAGTGTCAGCTCATGCATCTGCCTCCTGCCTCTCCAGACTCCTCTAACTAGGCCCGGCACCCCTGAAATGCCAAGTGCATCCCCACCACAGGGCCACGACCAACATGGTCTCTCCTCCTCCAGGGTGGGCCTCATCAGCCTCCACTCCCGAATGTGTGAACCACGTGAGTGCCTGTGCGTGTGCATAGCCCCGGGTGGGCGTGCAGGAAAAGCTGGCATGGCCATGCCAGCAGCCGCCAAGAGGCAGCACTTTGATCCCACGGACTCTCAAAAACTACTTACAATAGGTCACCCATGCCCATGGTACCCAGCTCAGGCTACAGTGAGGCCGGGTCATGCCAGCAAGGAGTAAAGTAAGGAGCAACCCAGAAGGCTGAGGGAAGAGATATTGGGGAGACTCAATGGGATGTCAGGGCAGCAAGGATCAGGCCAGCAATGGATCCCAAGGGCTTCTTGGAGAGGTGACAGCTAAGAGGAGTCACGGAAGGCAGGACCAGTGCAGTGACGAAGGGACCTGTGGAGTCCAAGACAGCGACTGGCCTGAGCAGAGGCTGGGCAGCAGAGGAGGCCCTGCTCCCTGAGGCCCCCACGCCGCCTACAGCAGGAGCTCAGGGATGGGGCGGAGAGGGAGGATGAGGCCAGAAAACCACATCGGGAAGGACCTTTCACATTTGAATTTTAGCTCATGGCAGTGAAAAACCGGGGATGACCCAACCACATTGACACACAATCTGCTCTTCAGTCTCATTTTTCCAATGGAATTTGACGTTTGCCACCAGTGTGGCTGTCACTGGCAGACCCCAAAGTCCAGGGAGGACCCCAACTGCCAGAATTCAATGTTGTCTCTAATTTGCCTCTTAGAGTCTTCCAGTCCTGGGGGAGGCCCCCCCACCAGACGCTGATGGGCTCTCATCTGGTCTCCAGGCCACTTACATTCTGAAGAATGCAGGAAAGTGCAGCCAGACATTAGGAGTTCTCTGCAGCCCATCGAAGGGAGGCCTCTGGGCGAACACAGTGCGCTGTTATCGTTTGGGGCCGTGGAGTGGTCCTGTCCCACACGCAGCTCTGACACCCAGCAGTGATTTGTGGTGCCCTGGACACTCTGTCTTTGCTGCCCTCTAAGCCAGAAGACCAGACAGCAGAGTTCTGGTTCTGGTGTTTGCACTCAGAATCCACACATTTCCTGCCAGCTCTGGTGTACAGCACCCCCTTACCAAAGCTGAGTTCACTGGGACAGAGCCCACTGCCAGTCCAGGGACTGCCAAGAAGGTTCCTGAGCAGCCTGGGGAGAAGGCATGTGCTGGGAACAAGGCCACGGGCTTGACTACTCTCAGAAAGAGGTACCTGCCTTTGAAATTCAAAGGTAAGGTCTGGGAAAACCCCACTGGAAAGTTTTAAGTGTTTTCAACTGAAATTCTAGCATTCTGTGCCTCCATCTATTAATCTGAGTCTGGGGGCTTCTGGCTGCCCAGTGCAGATGCCCGACCTCTGCCCAGCCCAGTCCCCAGAGACAGGGAGGCCACAGGCCCATGGGCTGACAGGCCATACTCTGGGCCACGCCGGGCTCCCAGGGGCTTGCTCTGGGCTGACCCCATGCCCAGCCCTGGGGGCCCAGCATCCCCTCCGCACCAGAGGCAGCAGATGCACATGTGTTCAGGAGCTGAGAGGCGCGCATCAAAGGCAGGCCTGGACTGGCACTCCCTCCTGCAGGCTCCCGCCATCCCATGTCACCCACACGTGTCCCCAGCTCACTGCCCCCAATCTCCAGTCACTTGCATCTCCTCCTGTCCAGCACTCTCCTCCGCCCCCAGCAGCCTCATGTCTCACCAGGAGGGACAGGGCAACAGGCGAGGGCTCAGGCCTGCCTTTCCCCACAGGGCACCTCTAGCTCCGGGCCCAGCCTTTCCACATGAGGTGCTGCTTGTGCCCTCATCACCGTGTGTCCTCACAGGAGGCAGCTGTCACATCAAAGCCCTTTACATGTGTTATGGCCTTAGGGGCTAGGGTGATGGATGTACCTGGGGACAGGACAGGTGCCCATCTGCCTGGTGGGGGCCAGTTCCCCTGGTTGTTCCTAAAGTCTGAGTTCATGTTGTCGCCTCAGCCTCTCCATCCCTCCTTCAGCCTCTCCCTCAGCCTCTCCCTCTCTCCCTCAGCCTCTCCCTCTCTCCCTCAGCCTCTCCCTCTCTCCCTC
>NW_003852529.1:1151629-1160524 GCF_000181295.1 Otolemur garnettii | reverse complement strand
AGGCAGGAGACTCGCTTGAGCCCAGGAGTTGGAGGTTGCTGTGAGCTGTGATGCCATGACACTCTACCCAGGGGGATAGCTTGAGGCTCTGTCTAAAAAAAAAAAAGAAAAGAAAAGAAATGGGGGCTCCTGTCGCTCCACATCCTCACCAGCATTTGGTTTTTGGATTTTAGCCATTCTATTAGGGGTGCGGTGGTCCCTCGCTGCTGTTTTAATTTGTGCTTCCCTGATGGCCGATGATGTCTGGCGTCTTTCCCTGTGTTTATTTCCCTATATTCTCTGAAGTTCAATTTTTTTGTTATTAAACAAAGAAACGCAGTTTATTCAAAGAAGATTCTGGACAAAAATACCAGCTGCCTGCTCAGGGTCCATTCTTTCCCAATCATTATTATTTTTTTTAGACAGTGTCACTCTGTCATTTTGGGTAGAGTGCCATGGCATCATAGCTCACAGCAACTTCAAACTCTTGAGCTCAAGTGATTCTCTTGCCTTGGCCTCTCAAATAGCGAGGACTACAGGCACGTGCCACCTTGCCTGACTACCTAATTCTTGAGTAACAGAAACTTGATTTTATTAGCCCACATGCCAGTGCCAGGCCAATGACCTGTAAGCAGAAGATCTGGGTAGAGCTGGTTCCAGGGACATCCCTGAAAGGGAGCTAACTCACAAGATGTGCTCCCTCTGCCTGCCCCCTCCCTTCCTTCTGCTGCCTGGATCATGGATGTGACTGTGACAGCTCCACTCCAGCCACCAGGTCAGACCACGAGGTGCCCTTGGTAATGGAGACAGTGCCCTAAATGTAAAGTGGGAGCAGGGCCCCCGCGCCTTCCCTCCAGGGGAAGCCCCACAGCAGCCTGAGACAACCTGCCTGCTGACTTCTTTCATGAGAAAGACAAACAAACTTCTGTGCTGTGTAAGACACACCTTTGGGGGACTTTTTGCAATGTGATGGTCAGTGCCCTGCCTGAATGAGACACGGAGGCAGAAACAACCTCGGAAGCAGCCTCAGTCTCTGGCAACTCCCCAGACACGTAATAGGTACCATTGGGAGAAGGGGAGGACGTTTAGCACAGATTTAGAGTTCCTGCTGGACAACAGTCTCAGAACTTATAAATGTCCGGTTGTGGGGCCCTGGTCTGGAAAGACCCCGCGGAGGACAGAGAGCACATTTGCCTCTCCTCTGCCCTTCCATTCTACCTGGGCCCTTGTAGATTGGATGGTGTCCATCCACATCGGTGAGAGCAAGTCTCAGTCCAGTGATTCGAAGCCCATCTCTTCTGGAAACACCTCACAGACGTACCCAGAAATACACTTTCCCAGGCAAGGATTCCCTAAAATTGACCATCACATTGTTTAATTTATTACCAGGAACTTTATACTTGGGGTTCTTAATCGTATGTCAAGTCTTCATATTATATTTCCTACTTGCCTATTGGTATTTCAGAAAGTTACTGTTTTGGGGGTAATGACTTTCTAACCAACCACTTTCTAATTCTCCCACCTTGCAGTCTGATACGATTTTCATGAATGTTCTGGGATTTATAAATAGATAAAATGCATCTATTTTGTCTCCTCTTTACCCAAGCTATACCCCTGGAGGAACTTTTGGGACAAGGCTGAGGAGTGGCAGTGATAATGGAGTGCTCTGACCCGTCCCTGGCCCTAGAGGACAGGATCTAATGGTCAGTCTCGAGTAAAATGTGGCTGCGGGTTTCAAACGAACATTTTTATTGCGGCCAGGAGGTACTCTGCCAGCCTTCACTTACTAAGAATGTCCTTCTTTTCAGATCAGAAACGAATGCTGAATTTTATCAAATGTCTCTTCAGAAATCATCCAGATTATGAGAGGGATTAAATGTGGGGAATTACTAACAGATTGTCTAATACCCTGCCCTGCTTCCCTTCTTTGAATAAAACCCGACTAGTCATGCGGTTAAATACTCCTGGACGTATTTTGCCACTGTTTTATGGGGAATCTTACAGGGTGGATTCATAAATCTATGTTTACAAATTTGATATGTCTGTAGTGTTCTTTCACGTATGTGGGGAAAATTTGCATCCTCTGAATTTAGTAAGCATGGTCTGAATCATACAAAGACGCCCAGTTACTTGAGGGTCTGACGAAACTTGGCCTTTCTGGGAGGTAATTCTTTGACGATTTTTCAATTTCTCCCATGGGAGTTTGTCTTTTCAGGTTTTCAACTCCTTCTTAATTCAATAATTTTGCTATTCATATTTTTCTAGGCAACAGCAGCCAAATACTAAGCACTCAGTAAACTCGAAGCTGTTTATCAGCTGTGAGTCTCCCACCACCCTTCCCCCTCGACCAACTGTGTGGCTCGTCCTGGGGGCCGAGTCCCTGCTCTCATTCTCAGCCCTCTCCTTTTTCATTCCTTAATAACAAAAGCATTTAATTTGTCTCTAAATACATCCTTGACCACATCCCATAAATTTTGACGTCTGTAATTTCAGTTTTTACTTCTGCTTTGACCTAATTTAGAAGAGTATTTTTAAAAACCACATGGTTGGGTTATAAATTTTTCATTTTATTGCATTGTAATCACAGAATGTGATTTATGTAAACATAAAAATGTTACAAAAGAGCCAGGAAATGTGCATTCTCTGCTGTAGGGGGTGAGCGTCACACACACACACTTAAAGATGTTTATTAATTATAATTATACCTATTAAAATTATACTTCTCCTGAATGCTCTGTTCTTGCTCTATTTCATAGGTGGAAATGTTAAAGATATCTTTATTACAGATCCATGGCCACTTATCCAAAGCCACTGGAAAAGCCTGCAATTCCAACTCAGAAGGTTTTCATTTATAGAAAGGTAACAGAGCTATTTTATGTAAAATCCCCAAATAAATTGGAGGCAGGGCCCCACGAACAAATCCAATATTTCTTTAGTGAAATACATAAATATCCACACTGAGTAGATAAGGCTATGAAAAGCCTCATAACATTTGGTCCAGTTTGGTTCCTTAGATGGTGTCAGGCTATGAAAAATTCTGCCTTTCAGATTTTGGGGGAAATAAAGATAACATAGAAATTATGAGCCTTGATGGGTTTCTGTTACCCCTCCCTCCATCCATCCCTCTCTTCCTTCCTCCCTTCCTTCCTCCCACTATCCCTCCCTTTCTTCCAACAGAGTCTCGCTCTGTCACCCTGGCTAGAGTGCCATGGCCCCAGGCTAGCACACAATGACCTCAAATTCCTGCACTCAAGCCATCCTCTTGTCTCAGCCTCCTGAGTACCTGGAAGAATAGGCAAATGCCACCAAGCCCAGCTAATTTTTTTTTCTATTTTTTGGTAGAAATGGGGTCTCACTCTTACTGGGGCTGGTCTCAAACTCTGACCTCCAGCCATTCTCAGCCCCCCAGGGTGCTAGGATTACAGGCCTGAGCCACACATCCAACCTCTCCCTATATTTCTAGCAATTTGTGCATCATATATATTTTTTCTTTTAATTTATTTATTTATTTTGCAGTTTTTGGCTGGGGCCAGGTTTGAACCTGTCACCTCTAGTACATGGGGCCTGTGACCTACTCCATTGAGCCACAGGTGCCACCCTGCATCATATATTTTGAAACATATTTATTTTTACCAAAAGGCTCAAGTCAGTATGTCTTTATTATGAATTGTATCACTTATCAAAATAAAATTACCTTCTTTGTCCTACCATGCCTTTGCTACTGAATTTTACTTGGACCAGTATCAATATTGTGGCCTGACCTTTACTTTATTTATATTTATTTAGTAATTTTACTGGATAGGTATTAATATTGTGACTTTTGCTTAATTTGTATTTATTTAATATATATTCATCTATGCATTTCTTTTTAACTTTTGAAAAGATATGTTACAGGGGTATCACCTAGAAATAGCACATAATTAAATCTTTTGTCCCATTTTGGAGTCTTCCTAATAACAAAGAAAAATCTATTCCATTTACACTTATTACTATAACCAAGATATTCAACCCTATTTTGTCTCTTCATTCTGTGATTATGTGCATGTTTCTGGTTTATTTTGTTTTCTATCTTTTCAATATATTGAATATACATTAGGTTCAATCCTATGGAACTCCCTATATTCAACTGTTTTAGACTTATAAAATGGCAATTTCACAGGGTTCTGATCAATTTCTTGAGTGTTTCCCCCTCTGGATTCTTTATCGTTTGGATACTGTTCTGTTTCTCCTGATTTGCCCCATACTTGTGACTTTGTTCTTTTTTTGTTCGGTTCGTTTTTATGAATTTTTCTGTTTACTTGCTTATTTGTTTCTTAAATTCCCTAAACAAGGCAAAATCTGTGAGGGTACCATGTTTCTAAATGATTGTTTTGTGCTTGATGAATTTCCTTTCTCAGATCTCAGACGGAAGAGCAAGGGAGGTGCTTAACTCCCCGGCAGGTACCCGGTTTCACTAGCAGGTCTTTATGTAGCACACCACTCAAGACAGGGCTGGGTTTTTGTCGGTTCTGCTCAGCAGTGGTGTGAGGCTGTCTCCCTGTGCCATCTGTGGTGTCACACACATCCGTGCTTCAGGGTCTGTGGAGAAATTACCTCTGATTAGCAAACAGTACCCATTAGCCAACTCCCATCCCACCCACCCTCGTCATCATGTTCCATCTAAAGTGTGGTTCTTTTAAGTCATGCTCTGAGCATCTCAAAATTTTAATGTAAGCATATAAACATAAAATGATGAACGCACGGAAGGCAGAAAGTTACCATTAACAGAAACTTCAGGTAGCTAGATGGCTTCCATAAGACATAAAATAGAGTCTCGTCAGGCAGCACCTGTAGCGCAATGGGTAGGGTGCTGACCACATACACCAAGGCTGGTGAGTTTGAACCTGACTCAGGCCAGCTAAAACAACAATGACAATTGTAACAAAAAAAATAGCTGGGCATTGTGGTGGGCACCTATAGTTCCAGCTACCTGGGAGGCTGGGGCAAGACAATTGCTTAAGCCCAAGAGTTTGAGGTTGCTGTGAGCTCTGACAATACAGCACTCTACACGGTGGGCAACATAGTGAGACTCTGTCTCAAAAAAAAAAAAAAAATAGGTTCTCATCTCTCAGCCTCACAATTGGAAAGCTCCCCTGCAAAAGGTCAGAGTGATGTACCTGGCAGGGACTGTGTTAATTGTGACATCCATGTGATGAGATGAGTGAGAAGTCTGGGGTGGGGAAGTATGGCTGTGCTCTTGCTGAGGGGACTTGGCTCCTGGCACCAAGCAGCCCTCTGACGGTTCACATTTGTCATTACCAGATGCCAGTGTCCCTGTGCTCAGCCTGCACACGGACATCCACTGTGATGATTCTGCTTCCAAGTGTTACCCACTTAGCAAACCTTTATTACACTGGGTGTGTGGGGATATGAGCCAGGACACGAACAGTGCTACCTGGCCTGGGCTTTTCCAGGTGGAACCTGGGTAGTGAGTTATATGGAGAACATGGAGCACCCCTTGGTCGTCCCTCCTGGCTGTTGTCATGATGGGTTCTTTAAAATGGGAGTCAGATGAAGCTACTCTCAGCTTAAGAAACTGAAGTGTCTCCCCATCACAGGGGCACCAGGGCCAAACCCCTCAAGCAGACCTTCTGGGGACCGGCCTGCCAGCTCCTGCAGCTCCTCCTGACTCTTCCCCAAGGAGCATTTTTACAGCCATTGCCCTCCTCACTGGCCCTGGAGAGTGTTTGTCCCTTCGTGGACTCTCTCCTTCTGTAGGCTGGCCCATCACCTGGGAGGCCCACCCTCCTGCCCACCATCCTCCTCCCCCCAAATCCAACTCATCCTCAGGCTCTGCTCCTAAGTCTACTGCTGTCTGCCCTGACCCTCCCCCCAGGCAGGCTCCTGCCTCAGTGTCTGCCCCTCCACAGGGCGGGGGCCTCGTGGTGCTCTAAGTCAGGCGCCCTCCGTAGCATCCTCACACTGAGCGGCCAGGGACGTGCCAGCGCACTGCTATCTTGGGGAGGTGGCATGGCATAGAGGCCGGGGTCTTCCCGGACGTGCACACTAAGGCCAGCTACCTCCCTCTCCGGGTCTGTTTTCCTCCCCTATACGTTGGGGTCTCAGCAGCACCTGCCTCACTCTTTGGAGCATTTGCACCTGCCTCCAGCAGAGCTTGTGGCAAAGAACGAGCTTTGTTTCAGTTGTCACCTTGGTTGTGTTATTATCCTCAACACCTTTGTCTGCCCAGAGCCAAAATCAGGGCCCAACTCAGGATCAGAGCAATGTCTTGCTCTGGGCTACAGAGCCAGGCTCTCCCACATGGTTTCCTGTGGCGTGTTTCACTCATCCTCTTGACTCACCATCTCGCTCTGTCTCTGTCCTCCAAGACACATGTGCAGAGGCTGGGTCTGCAGCAAGAGGTACGGCTTCTGAAGAGCTGGGTCTGGGCAGCTCATGCCTATAATCCCAACAGTCTGGGAGGTCCAGGTGGGTGGATTGCCTGAGCTTAGGAGTTCGAGACCAGCCTGAGCAAGTGTGAGACCCCGTCTCTAAAAAATAGGAGAGCATGATGGCAGGCGCCTGTAGTCCCAGCTACTTGGGAGGCTGAGGCAGGAGGATCACCTGAGCCCAGGAGGTTGAGATTGCTGTGAGCTGTGACGCCATGGCACTCTACCAAGGGTGAGAGAGTGAGACTCTGTTTCAAAAAGAAAAACGAGAAAGGAGCTTGGTCTGACTATGTTGTGGCCTGAAGGTTAGTTTTATTTTTAAAGCTGTTTACAAAGCTACAGCCCACTATGTTTGGGCAACCACACCAGACATGTCGCCCTCCCCCGGCCTCCCTGTGCTGGTTACCAGCCCGGAGCCAGCATCTCTGGCCTCACCCGGGGCGGAAGCCAACAGGGCACCTGAGAAAATTTCTTTTGCATCCTGAATCGCATGTTTAAATTTTCCTCTGTGTGTCTACAAAGCAGCAATAAACACTATTCTGTAGGAACCTGGATGAATTTTGACTTTAAAACCTGCAAGTAGCACCTGTCCCTTCTTGGAATAACTAACCAGGGACAAACCATGCATAGCTATGGTATGTATGTTCCCGACTGATGCGAATTCTCTAGCTGCTGACATTCTTCCCCAGTCCTGTAAAGAGCCTGTTGGAACTGGATGCAGGAGAGTTGAGTCAAGCTCCTCAAGTCAGTTCTGGATGTTCAGTCAACAAACTCAGGTTCTCTGCGTGACCCAAGGCTGAATCACCCGACCTTTGTCCTCTGCCCAGTAGAGTGAAGTTAGATACTGCAGAGCAACGACGCAATTTTCATAACAAAGTCCATCCACCAGGAAGGCCCGGGGCTAACCTAGGATCTCTAAGGCTTAAGTGTGAGCTTTAAAGATCCTTAATATATAAAAAGCAATGAGATAAAAGAATAAAAGTTTCTACTGGGAAAATGTAAAAAAGGTATAGCAGATTATTCACAGGAAAAAAAAAATCTAGTTGCCGCTGAGAATGTGAAAAAGTGCCCAACTTCATTATCAGTTACAGACATGAAAACGTAAATACTTTAAGAGTTTGGGGTTTGCTCTGTCTATAAGATTGGCAAAGACAAAGGCTGGCAGTGCCCAGTGCACTGATCCTTGGTTCAGGCTCTTGAGGGGAGGGGACTAATGATCAAACTGTCACCTGTGGGTGCTCTTGGGTAGCTCTCCATGTCAAGGGACAGGTCCCGCAGCAAGGATAGATTTTAATATAAAGGACGTTCACTGTGGCATCCTTTACTAGGACATTCTAGAACTCTTTCCCCCACACACGAAAAAAGAAACAGCTCCTAAACCGTTCATGGCAATGCTGCTTACAACTTGAACGCAGAACAAACAAGAAAACTACCAAATATTTCTTATAAAGCAAGTGTAGGATACCACAACTGGGGAAAGGTTTTGGATAAATATCTCATAAATACTGAGGGGGAAATCTGAGATGAAATAAACAAACAGAATTCGGAAGCACAAGAAAAGGAGATAACATTAAAACAAGGTGTGGTTGGACCGTACGAAATAGGCTAATAGAATTGATCACATGAAGTAACCTTAGAGAGAATCAAATGATTGTGTCCATAGCGGGAAAAGCATTTTTAACAAAATTCCTGAAGAAGCACTCACTAAAATTAGAGGGAAATGTGGCAGTACGCATCCGTTTCAACCAGCTGCCTCTTAATTTGGAAAACATTGAAGTTATTGCCACGAAAGTATTATAGTAAGATAGTAAGGGTTAGGGTTAGGGTTAGGGTTATAGTAAGATTGCCACGAAAGTAAGATAATAACAAGTATTATCACCACGGTGACTGAACTGTTTCAGAATTATTAGCAAATACAACTAGACAATGGGAAAAAAATAGAAGTACAAAAATTGAAAAGGGAGAGGCAAGTCTTACTATATTTGCAGATGGCGTGCTCATATTCCTGGAAAACCCAAAATAATACACTGAAAGATTTTTACAAGCAATAAAATAAATCATCCAAGGAGCAGAATATGCTAAAAAAAAAAAAAAATCAATAGCCTTCATACACACACACACACAAAGTAAAAAACCAGATTCTCAGTTAATTTTATTCAAAAAAACAAAATACTAACAATAAGTGTAACAAGGATTTTTTTAAAGATTTATATGAAAACAAAGCCACCTTAAAAATGACTAAAGAACACAAAGGAAGACTTGGACAATTGGAAAGAAAACCCAGGTTATAGATGCCAATTCTCCCTCTGTTAATTTATAAGGTTAATTTGACTCCAGGGAAAATAGAAATCGTTGGTTTTTTTTTCCTTTAACTAGATAAGGTGATGTTAAAGTTCCTGTAGAAAAATAAACCAGACAGCCACGAAAACTGGGGAAAAGAAGAGGGATACAGACCTGGCTTATCCTGACAGTTTTGTTTTTTTTTTTT
>NW_003852529.1:1137760-1139325 GCF_000181295.1 Otolemur garnettii | reverse complement strand
TTTTTTTTTGCGACGGTTATTTTTAGCGCGGGTATGAGGGAGTAGGGAGAGGGTAGGGTGTTGCCTCCAGGTGCAAGAGTCTGATATGCGGGTAGAATGTTTTCATTGTTTTAGGACCTCCTTACTGCCTTGTGGCCTAACAGGACCACAGGCGCCCGCCACAACGCCCGGCTATTTTTTGGTTGCAGCCGTCATTGTTGTTTGGCGGGCCTGGGCTGGATTAGAACTCACCACCTTGGGTGTACGTGGCTGGTGCCTTAGTCACTTGAGCCACAGGCGCCAAGCCATTACCCTGACAGATATTAACACATATTGTAAAGCACCAAACACTGAAACAGGGCAGTGCCAGAAATAAATAGGCAGAGAGGGAAGGATAGGAACAGGAAGTGCCGCTGGAGCTGGACTCAGAATACATGTGGGACATCAGTGCACAAAAGAGGACATGTCAGTCACTAGGGGAAAGATGATCAACAAACAGGGCTGAGATGACCCGTAGTGCATCACATCTCTCAGATAAAGTCCAAAAACAAGGAAGATGCAAATGAAAAAAGAAAAGGGAAAAAAATCATTAAGTGCTATAAGAAAGCATGGAAGGGTCTGGGGGGTATTTTGCTGTTGTTTTTTTGTTTGTTTGTTTGTTTTGACTTTGGGGGTTTTTTGAGACAGAGTCTCACTTTGTCACCCTGGGTAGAAGTCTATGGTGTCATCATAACTCACAGCAACATCGAACTGCTGAGTTCAAGCGATCCTCCTGCCTCAGCCATGATGCACGGCTAATTTCTCTATTTTTAGTAGAAACAGGGTCTTGCTCTTGCTCAAGCTGGTCTCAAAGTCCTGAGCTCAAGCGATTCTCCTGCCTCAGCCTCCCAGAGCACTAAGATTACAGATGTGAGCCCCCAAGAAGTGATGGGGGAAGAAGCCCTTTTAATTTTGACTAAAAATATAAGAGGATCAAAAAAGATTGAATTATATTAAAACAAAAATCTTCCACATTGGAAAAAAAAGAAAAAGCTCAAAGCACCCAAGAAAAACTAAAAGACAAGACTAACTAAAGCTTTAGGGTGAGCCCTGATCCAGCATAACTGGTGTCCTACTAGAAGAGGAGATTAGGACACAGTTGTGATTCATGAAGACTTTAACTATGATTATCCAACTGTCTGCTAATGTTATCAATTTTGATGGTATGAAGTTAAAAGTACGGTTGGGAAGGGGGAAGAGAAAATGAAGAGAGGCATGTTATAGACCGAGTGTTTGTGTCTCTTCAAAGTTCGTACATGGACCCCCTGCCCTAGTATGGCTATATTTAGAGATGGGAACTCTAAGGAAGTAATTATGATTAAATAAGGTCATAAGGGTGGGGCCCTGAGCCAATAGGATTAGTGTTCCTATAAGAAGCAACATCAGGGCTTGGTGCCTATAGCTCAACCGGCTAAGGCACCAGCCACGTACACCTAAGGTGGCGGGTTCGAATCCCTAGCCCGGACCCACCAAACAACAATGATGGCTGCAACCAAGGAATAGCCGGGCGTTGTGGCGGGCGCCTGTGGTCCCAGCTACTTGGGAGG
>NW_003852529.1:1129065-1137367 GCF_000181295.1 Otolemur garnettii | reverse complement strand
AGCTTGAGGCTCTGCCTCAAAAAAAAAGAAGCAACACCAGAGAGCTGTCTCTCTCCCTCCATCTTCTCCCGCCCCCACCCCAGGCCAGATAAGAACACAGCAAGAAGGCAACTGTCCACAAGCCAAGAGGAGAGCCCTCCCCAGTGACCAACCCCATCAGACCTTGATTTGGGACTTCCCAGCCTCCAGAACTGGGAGGCAATGCAATGTCTGTTCTTTAGGCCACCCAGGCTGTGGTATTTGGTTATGGCTGCCTAAGCTGACTACCACAGGGCACTAAAGTAAACATCTCACAGAAGGATGAATAGAAACATTGATTCTATACCTTGATTTGCCCTGTTCAGGCCTTATTTCTTGTTCTGATGGACAAGGATATAGTTCACGTATAGTATGCCACCATCATATTTCTTTTCCTCTGTGAGGTCCATTTTTTAATTAAATGATATAATTGTCCTAAGTTTGTGAAAGGCTCTTGGAATTTTAAAACTATAAGAGATGTTACTGGTCATCTGAGGCAACCCCATCAAATTCTGATAACTGAGAATGTCTTGCTAACGGGGAGAGTTAGGGTTGAATTATGTTTCCTCAAACAGGTATGTTGAAGTCTGGACCCCCAGGACCTCAGAATGTGACTGTAAGACATGGGGTCTTACAGATGGGTCTTTGGAGATGGGGCCTTCACAGAGGTCATTAAGGTGAAATGAGATCACATGAGGGTCCTAATCCAACCTGACTGGTATCCTCCTCAGAAGGAGAGATGAGGACACACAGAGGGACGACCACAGGGGGACACAGGGAGGACACAGCCATCTGCAAAGCCAGGAGAGAGGCCTGGGGAGGAAGCAACCCCGAGACACCTTGATCTCAAACTCCAGCCACCAGCTTTAACCTGCTGACTTCATCAGCCACCCTCAGCCCTGCCTGGTGCTCTGACCTGGACCACCGAGCCCCCCCCAGACACCCTCTTGCCTGCACTGCCTTGACCCCTCCCAACCTCCCCACCCCAATCAACCCACCAGCACCAGACAAAGAGCAGATTCCAGGAGCCCACTCAGAGGTAGGGGAGGGCAGGAGGGTCACAGGGCTTCCAGGACAGAGAGGCGGACTGGCCAGGATCGAGGATGTGATTCCCATCCAGGAAGAAAAGGAAAGAGCTCCTTCCAGCTGCAGTCTCAGACAAGGAAAAAGGACCTGTCCTCTGGCTGCTTCAACCACCTGCATTTATCCCCCTGAAAATTCTCCAAAAGCAGTCATGTTCGTCACAACCCTCTTCTTTGCTCCATCTTAGATTCTTGAGTATTTTGAGAGCAATTTAATCCTTATGTTCCAGATTCATTTATACCGAAATCACCAAAATGCTTTCGTCTGTCTAAGAGTATTTGGGTGTTCTTTTTATAGACCCATTTACGCCATTCTTGCTTTGAATCACATTCTGGCAACTATAAATGACTTCAGACCATCTCCTGCTCCCCAAACTCCATCTTATTTCATTGTTGGGACCCTCAAGGTTGAGGAAAGTGTTCGTCCTGGTCAAGTGAATTTGCCTGTCTTCTCATCAGCTGTCTGGTGCCCTGCAGAGCCACACACACACACCTACGGGCCACTCCCAGGACCCACAGGGGATTGGCTGGCCCGGAGTGGCTTCCTGACCACCCCAAGTGCCTAGTGGCCCCTGGTCAAGATTGAACTCTTGGCATGGGGATCTCAGCTTGGCAGGTACTTGTGTCTCCCTTAAATCTGCTGGGGCCCCATCCTTCTGACTGCTCATGCCTGCCCCATCCTGCACCACTCTCAGGGGCCTGGTCTAAGACCCCACCCCGACCCTGAGCGCCTGTCTAGCTCAGAGCTTCTACAACGAGGCTGCATCTTAGACTCTCCTGGAAGCTTTAAACAAACCCAGATGGATTCAGCCAGCATAGCCATAGGCAGCCCTGGCGTCTCCTTTCAAAGCTGTCCCAGGTGAGTATTCCATGCTGCCAGCCCCATTCTGTGCATACATTAAGTGCCTGGTGAATACAGGACTGGGGACACTTAGGTAAATAAATGCTGGCATCCACAGGAAAGTGTCCAAAAGACACTGCCTCCAAACCCTGCTCTACGCTCCCTGCTCTGTCCCCAAACCCTGCTCTACACTCCATGCTCTGTCCCCCACAGCCCACACACACACACAAGCTCATCATGAGCTGACTGGAGGACGCTCAGAAAGCCTCCGTACTTCTTGGGTCCGGTCCCCTCCCTCCCCTGCCCCCAGGGAGCAGATGGGCACCTCCCTTTAAGCTTTTCCTCCTGGATGGACTGTTGACTCTTTGCTTCCTGTCCCTTTGTGTTGTCTCCCCAGCCAGACATGAACTCCCGAAGGTGGGACCACAGATCCAAATTGGTTTGGGGGCCATCCCTGGAGGCATTACAGGGGAGCCCAGGCCTTAATGAGCTCGGCCTTGAAGATCAGCTCTGCTGGCTCCAAAGACCTTGGACGACGTATCCCAAACTGATTTCCTCTGTCCACAAAAGAAGAGTGACGGGAGTAGCCAAGGGCCACTGGGAAGCAGGTGGAGAATGTCGCAGAGCTTAGTGTAGGCGGGACACACCAGTCACCTGCCACTGTCATCACCCAACACCTGCTTGGGTTGACACCAGTAACTGAGAACCATGTGGCTGCCTCTGATGCTGGTGCTGCCCACCCACCTGCCCAGTCCTGCCAGAAATGCCCCAGCTGCTGGGAATGCCCGGGTGGATACGGCAGGGCACAGGGCCCCTGTTCTTTTTCCAGCTTTACTGAGATAAAAATTGGCAAATAAAAATCAAATACATGTATTCAAGGTGTACCGTGTGTTTTGGTGTCATCTACACTGCAAAAGGATCAGCACAACCAGGCTAATTAACACACCCATTCCCCGACAGAGTCACCTCTTTGGGTAGATCCACTTTCTTAGCAAATTTTAAGCAATCAATAGTACGATTAGCTATAGTCAACTCATTGTACGTCAGCTCCCCAGAATGTGCTCAGCTGACAGTGGACAGTGGAGGCCTGGCACTGTGGCTCACGCCTGTAATTCCAGCACTCTGGGAGGCTAAGGCAGGTGGATGACTTGAGCTCAGGAGTTCAAGACAATCCTGAGCAAGATTGAGACCCCTATCTCTAAAAAAATATATAGCTGGGTATTATGAAGCACCTATAGTCCCAGCTACTCCAGAGGCTGATGCCAGAGGATCACCTGAGCGCAGGAATTTGAGGTTGCTGTGAGCTATTAGGCCATGGAACTCTACCGAGGATGACAAGGTGAGACTCTGTCTCAAAAAATAAAAATAAAAATTCCTGATAGTAGACAGTTTGTGCCTTTGACACCCTCCCCGGCCTCCTGCTCCCCAGACCTGGCACCTTTCTGCTTTCTGTGCCTGTGAAATTGACTTTGTTAGTGTCCACATGGGAGTGAGACCCTGAGCTATTTGCCCATCTGCCCCTAGGCTCACTTCACTCAGCATGATGTCCTTCTGGCTCACACGCACTGTCACAAATGTCAAAGATACCGTGTCTTTTAGAAGTTCCATATGGGTCTGCTGGGACCAGCAGGCACCAAGCCCCACCCTCCCGAGGTGCCTGTCACTCAAGCTGCACCAGCCCGAGTGCCCCACGCCTCCCGCAGACACAGTGACTGGCCCCAGGTGGGCATATGACCCAGGCAGGGCCAATCAAACTCTTCCTTGGGATTGCTATACGGGCGCTGGGATATAAGTGCTCATTCCACTAGGGTAAGTTCTCATTCTGCCAGAAGTAAGCCTGAAGCCCACCATCCTCTCTGACCACGTGAACTGATAAAGAGAGCAAGGAAAACACCTGGAAGTATCAAAAGAGGAAAGAAAGAGGGAGACATTATCACTAGACTGCCTGGATCCAGCCATACCTGAAGCCATCTTGACTCTGCCAGGCACGAGCACCGACAAGGCTCTGTTGGCATGAGCTGGTTTGTGAAGGATATCTGCCACTCACCACCGGGCATCTGTCTAGTAGAACACACTGAGTGTTGTAGAGGAAAGCACCAGGGAGACAAAAGGCTGAGCACAAACCGCCCCATACAGGAACCAGGGTGCTCAGCCCAGACAGAAGGCACACTATGGGCTCGGCACCTGTGGCTCAAGTGGCTAAGGTACCAGCCACATACACCTAAGGTGGCAGGTTCGAATCCAGCCCAGGGCCGCCAAACAATGATGCGGCAACCAAAAAATAGCCAGGCGTTATGGCGGGTGCCTGTAGTCCCAGCTACTTGGGAGGCTGAGGCAGGAGACTCACTTGAGCCCAGGAGTTGGAGGTTGCTGTGAGCTGTGATGTCATGGCACTCTACCCAGGGCAACAGCTTGAGGCTCTGTCTCAAAAAAAAAAAAAGAAAAAAAAAGAAGAAACACTATGTGGCAGGGGCTCCAGATGTCTGAAGGGAAGGTGAGAATTGTGAAAAAATTTTGTTGTTTAAGGCATCCAGTCCATGGTATTTTGCTATGGCAGAAAGAGCAGCCTGAGACAGCTTTCCTTGCTTTGCTAACGTGCACGGATTCACCTGGACTCAGGTGCTTAGGAAGCTCTCCCCCTCCCCTTGCCTCCCCATCCTAACATCCCACAGTGCGGTGCTTTGGGTGTGGTGGGGCCAGGGCCAGAGTCCAAGCCTCAGCCTCTAGCTCAGTGCTATTGCCAACACATCAAAGTCAGATTTAGAGCTATTGGGCTCATTCCATTTGGGCACTCGAGAACGGCTCCTGATTTTCAGGATGAAAATGGAGAAGAGACCATTAGGCAAGTATCCAGAAGCCTGTCCTGTTCCGGGTAGAACCTCCAGCCGGGTGGTCATCTCAGCGTAATAGGAGGACACTAGACCGCATCTCACTCCCAGACATATCACTCCCTGGCTCTGTGTGGTTGCGGCTGCCCTAGTTTTGACCTCAATTTTCCCTCAAGTGGAGGTCCTAGGAAAGAGGAACCTGAGCCTATGATACATGGATCACTACAAAAGTTTTGCGAAATCGAAAATCAAGAAATGTAAACTACAGTAGATTGAAGGACACAAATGAAGCCCTCCCAACAGCACCAATCGAAACTTGCACAGGTGAATCCGATGCAAGGACTCTGTCAACGTGTTTCTTGGAAGTGAAATAATGGACCACAACACAGTCTGTCTCAAAACTTTTGTAGCGACCCACGTATCCACATATACAGCACCCAGCCTGGAGCCCGGCCCTGTACATTTATTTATAGCATAAACAAACTGACGGGATGCAATGAAATTGGCTAAGGAGGCTGGAGAGGGTAAGAGAATGTCTAAGTTCTTGCTGTCCGTGTGCGGGGCGGGGGGTGGGGGGGAGCCCAGGTTTCTGAGTCACCTTTCAGAGACGCTCCCAGGCGGCTGTGATGCCCCCTCTTAGCAGCAGTGGAGCTCACGGAGCTCCCCAGCAGAGTTCCCAGCCTGCATACCTCTGCCTCCTGAAATGGGATCCCGCAGGAGAGCTAAGCCTTCGGATGCCTGTAATTCCTCCGCTAATGCCCGGCTTAATTAAGACATCGACTCTAGTAGCATTCTCACCGACTACTTTAAGAAATGGCAGGACTGTAAGATGATATTTCCTGGTGTGCAAAGATATCGTGATGAAATCTCCAAGTCATCGTTTCAACACAGGAAGTTATCGGCTCCCTGGGGCAGCGCTGGCCGTGCCGCACAATCGGCCTGCTGTTACGGGGCGTCATTTAAGAGGCTGAGGCACCCATGTTTCCCAGGAATCGCTCAGGGGGAGAAGGATCAATTGAGCACTTCAGCTCCGCATATAGGCCTTCTCGCTGTTTGGTTTGCTTTGATGCGGACGAAAAGTAAGCTCTATACGTTTGAACTCTTCCCTTTATCTTTCCTAGACTTGTGTCACGCCTCAAAGTCAGCTAAAAAAAAATAGCCAGCTTGAGTTAAATGAGCATTTCTCCCATTCCTCCTTTGTCTGTCTGTATGCCCTTCTATTTTAAAAATAAATATCATATTTTTATAAAATTAGAGTGCCAGAAGGTTTGCCGTTCAGCGGTTCCACATGGCACAGCCACCACCCAAGTGGAGCATTAAGCTGAACCCCCGTTGCATCTGCAGACACCACAGAGCCTGTCCGCCTGTGCACCAGGCTCACAGGACCAGGGAGACCGACTTCCAAGAGGAGCTCAATGCATCGTTTTTAAAAAGAAACTCTTTCTAACATGAGGTGGTCTACCCTAGCGGGGTATTGCCCCCCTTTTTTTTATAACAAGGGGTTCTGTTTTCAAAAGCCAACTGTCTGACATGAGCAAATCATTCCTTTTGGAAGAACAGGATGGAGGTGAGAGGACTTCCCTAAGCTGCCCTTCGGTCAGGGGAGAGGGGCTTTTCTGGGACCCTGCTCCACCATCAAAGCAGAATCAAAGCAGGTGGCTCATCTCTCCATCCTTGAAGCCTGGGACACATTCCGTAGGATGATGAGTTAGTGATGTTAGTTTTCTTCATTGGCCAACTTGTCATTTAAGGTCCCGCCGTGGGCACCGGCACACCAAGCCTAGTTATGGGCAGGGCTAGACCCACGTCATGGGAAGGACAGAGGCCTGTTAAGTGACATTGACATCAGAGCACGTGTTTTCCAACCCAATTCCCACCGTGCAAACCTGTCCCTGCCTGTACCAAATTCAGAGCCTAGAAATTCATGTGCACTTGAGAAATTCACACACGTGGTCATTCTCTGACAAGCAGTGATGGCAGTAATGAAACTGGAAGGCTTCACTCAGCCCAACCGTGGGTGGAGCTGACCGCACAAGTGTCAATAGGACCAGCTTGGATGGATGGACAGGGAGGAACCAACCCAACCGAGCTGGCACCCCTCCTTTGCTCCAGTGCCCCGGGCTCATCCCTCCTGCCCTCCCTCCTTTAGGAGCAGAACACATGGCCCAGCTTTTGCAGGGACAGCTCTTGCTGGGCAGCCCCTCCACCCGGGCTGCAGCCAGGCCCTCGGCTGCCTTTGTTCTGGAGCAGCCGCATCCTCTGCAGAGATGCACGTATGGGTTTATTTGTTCAACCCATTTGACTTATTCATCAGATTTAAATGGCCTCTTTTCCATAAAAGTCCCCAGAGTGGAAGGGAAAGCAGCTCTCGGGCTCAGAGACGGGTCCACACGTGTTTTTTGTTAGCCCTGCTTTCTGAGACCCTCCACAAGACCACAAAGGCAGAGACAAGGCCAGGAGGAGAAGCTACATGGACCAGCACCAGCCCGCCGGGGGAAACCTGTAGGTGCACTTGCTGCCTCCTGAGCCCCTCTCAGCCTTGTACGGACCCAGGTGTTCAGGAGGATGGCCCAGAAGGCAGGGCTGGCCCACACAGCCACATGGAAACTCTCCCTCAAAGCCCAGACTCCAGGCCTGGACTTCAGGTCCCTCCAGATTAACTGCCTTTCCCGCATCTACTTCCCACCCCTGTGGCCAACCTCGGCCCCCTTCCCACCCACAGCTCACTATTGTGCCTCACCCAGATCCCCTCTACTGGCTTGGTGTCTGGGAGCACCTCCAGCCTCTGACGTTAGCTGCTAAAGACTCCCAACCACCTCCTTGCCCAAGAATCGCCATCAGCAGCACAGGGGCCCGCTGGCCCAGAGTGTCCTGTGGGGCCCAGTGCTCCCGGACGGACCAGCTCTGTGATACCAGGCTCACTCCCAAGCTCCTCCCAGGTCAGGCCTGGCAGCAACCACCCCCTGCTGAGTTCCATGCCCCTTCACTTCTTACCCTGCATACCCCTCTCTCAATAAATCTATGGACACAGACCCTTGTTTCAGCCTGTGCGTCCAGGAAAACTGAGCTAAGACCCATCCTTTCCTCTGCCCCTGGCTTTGCTGCCTCTGTCCACCCCTTCAGTGGAAGAACCTATTATGGGCTGAACTGGGCCCCCAAATATTCCTAAATTGAAGCCTTAATCCCCCAGTATTTCAGCATGTGGGGATCATAAGGTCTTCAAAAAGGTAATTAAGATAAATGAGGTGGCGAGGGTGGGTCCTAATCCAGTCTGAACAGTGTCCTTGTCAGAGAGATCAGGACTCAGACACACACGGAGGGACCGCCATGTGAGGACTCAGGGAGGGGGTGGCCAAGGGAGGCCTCAGGGGAGGGGGCGGCCAAGACACTCCTTGATCTCGGACTCCAGACTCCAGACTCCAGGACTGGGAGGGAATCAGTGTCTGTCAAGCTGCCTGCCTGTGACAGCTCACTAGGGAGCCAGAGCAGACTAACACACCCTGCCTGCCTGTGACAGCTCACTAGGGAGCCAG
>NW_003852529.1:1085162-1128926 GCF_000181295.1 Otolemur garnettii | reverse complement strand
GCAGACTAACACACCCTGCCTGCCTGTGACAGCTCACTAGGGAGCCAGAGCAGACTAACACACCCTCCACGTGCTGATGGGCATTGGTCCTTCAGCGCCCAGCCACACTGTCTCCCCGTTCTTCAGGCTTCCCAGGTTCTCCAAGACAGAACAAATCACTGCTCCAGAACATTCTTGTGCCTCTCTTAACACCACCCATCCCTCACAGGTTAGCTCTGGGGCAGAGACCAGCCCGTGGTTCATTCATTGTCACATTCCATGCAGGACCTGGAGCAAACTGCCAATCGGTGTTGGTGGAGGTGAAAACGGGCTCGGACTGAGTTCCTGGACTCCCGGGGCAGGCCCCCTTCCTCCTCCTCAGCAGATCGAGCTCGGGGTGGCGCCTCAGATGGTATCACTCACTGCACGGGGCAGAAAAGGATGGTGCTGTGTCCCCAGCATAGGCCCCATGTAAATGACTCTGGGGACAGAGAATGGGAACTTAAATTTCTTTCCAAGTAGCTGAAGCCTCCCAAGGAAGCCACTGACTGCACACATCTCACCACGAAGATGACAGATGAAACCAGGCACCCGGCTCTGTCTCAGTCCCCCGGGGCTCCTGATCTGTGGGACTGGCTGCCCCTAAGATGCCCCTCAGGGGCCGGTTGCTGGGAGTCTGAGCTCCAAGAGGTCAACTGTCTAGTTTCATGGTGCGAGAGCCAGGTGTGCCGCAGACGGCGTGTCCATGTGTCAGAAGCAGCAACCGTCACCCTAGATGCCAGGAGCTTTTAAGAGTCAGTCAAAAGCAAAGAACCACGCAGAGGAGCACTCGGTGAAGGGGAGCACGGAGAGGGGAATGTTCTCTCCTGTCACACGCTCCCTTCAGTCCCCCCACACCTCTCTCCAGAGAAACTGCCCGTTTGTTTTTCTGCAGGAGGGCGGGCTGGATGCAGAGCAGGGCGTATTTCCTGCCAGTATTCTGCTTGTCAGGAGCGGACTTTTGAAGTCAGTGTACAAGACTCTCCCTGCCCCCTCGTCCAGCCCCACTCTAAGCACTGCTTTGCATAAGCTGCCTGTCAGGCAGGAGGGAAACAAATGCAAATATCACAGGATGGATTATGACCGTGAGGCCTTATGGACAATGGGTTTCCAGCCAGACTCAACGCTGGCAGCAGCCAGGTCGCACTTTCAAAAGAATGTTTGTGCATTTTTCTCCCTCCTGCACTTAGAAGCCTCTTAGAAGACATCAAAAGTGTCGAGTGCAGATATTCAGAATAAATGAGCCCCCCACCCCTAGTTTGGCTGCTTTTGAAGTAACCGCCGTCTTATTTGTTGGATGTTAATGTGACTGTAAGATGGACAGCCGTCCGGCAGAATGACAGGAAATCAGCGGTGGAATCGTGCCTCCTTCACACCTGAGAGGGAATCGATTTCAGGCCAAGGAAAGGGGGGAACACTGGGCCCTCCTTCTTGGGACCACCTCTTGCGTTTCGCTATTTCCATACAACCACTTTTCATAAAGGCATGTAAAAACGTACCTGGGGTAATTGGTTGTGGTGAAAGAACATGATAACACAGTGGGCACGGAGACCCACGGAGGGTTTGCCCAGGAATTCGTTAAGTAACTGCTTTCTAGGCAGATTACTTTAAATGTTCATGTTGCTCTCTGATTTGGAGGCGCTTGGCAAGCGGGAGTTGAAGATAGGAAAATTGGAATCCAAGGCTCTAAACAGCCGTTCATCTTAATGGGCCTCAGATGACCTGGCTAAGAAATGGATCTAATTATACCCACAGCATCGAATCGTTGTGAAGTTTAATTAACACTTGAAAATGCTTTGAGACCCTCAGATGAAAATAGACCACAAATGCAGAGTGTGATTATAGAATCTGGTCAGATGCCCTCCTTTCTGTAATAAAATGCCATGGGCATTACCCGAACTTTGTCCCTCCTGGCCTGGCGATATCTGGGGTGTTCTGTCCACAACACCTGCTTTCAAACACTTTTAAAGTTTGTTGACTTCTACAGGCCACTTGTGCATGTGACATATCCCAGGGCAATAATCGTAAGCTCTGAACATGCTTAGCAACTCAGTCTCCAAAGAGGAAAATTGATCTTTCTCTGTCCTGCGGACACTTGAGTTTCTCCATCATCAAAGGTATCATTCTGAGATGATGGTGGTACCCACCACACCTGGCTTACATTGCACAGAGCCAAACGGTCTTTCTTAATGAAAAGGCCAGGAAAGAGCTCAAGTTCATCGTTTTTTTTTTTTTTTATTTATGCTTTTGTTCTGTAATAAAGTAAAAAGACTTAACTGATGTTAACTAAATTTGGTCTCTAATAAAGGGATTCGGGATGCATATAGTTCTGTTCTGCTTTTTGATCTTTCATCTTTTAAACATAGTTTTCTCGCCAGGCCTATGTGCCTGGGGAAGAGATGGACGGGTGAGCCCGCCTGGTCTGCTGTTCACAGGCTCACTTGGATAACCCTGCCAAGCCACTTTCTTGGGAGTATGATGTGGAGTTGAATATGTTTTTGTTTTTGTATTTGTTTTGGGACAGAATCTCACTCTGTTGCCCTCGGTAGAGTGCGACCTCCAGCTCTTGGGTTTAGGCGATTCTCTTGCCTCAGCCTCCCGAGTAGCTGGGACTACAGGCACCCGCCACCATGCCTGCTACTTTTTGTTGCAGTTTGGCCCGGGGCCGAGTTCAAACCCACCACCCTCAGTATATGGGGCCAGTGCCCTATCCACTGAACCACAGGCGCCGCCCCGAATATGTTCTTATTTCTAAATACTGAATGGGCTAGAATGAAAATGCCTCTCACCTCTCGGATGGGGTGTCTCTCCATCCCCTCTGCCCAAGACACTCTGCACCCCCACACGGTCACTCAGCTCCCCTCTTTGCCCCACTGAGAATTCCACACACGCACGCACGCGTGACCTTCCCCCCCTCACTGCTACACGCTCCTGCTGCCCACTGTCCCTCTCAGTTTCTGACCTGGCATTATTCCCTTCCTATTATGGCTCACTCAGTGACATAACCATTGCCTGTCCCTCACTCTAGAATTCAGTGTCCTTGACGCTGTGGAGGGGTGTCTATTTAATTCCCTGTTGCACCTCAACCTTAAAATACTACCTTGCACATTGTAAGAACCCAAAACGACTGCCACGTGAATGGCCTCAGCTCCCAGTGGCAAGAAGTACATGGAACGGAAACGAAGGCCTGAGCGCAAGTCATTCACAGAGGACTGTGGTCCAAGGGGGCCGTCAGGGGACGGGAAAAGGGAGAGCGCCTATACAGAGGCACCCGCTACTGCCACAGTCGCCAAGTGCTCAACCCAAGGTATTCCCCGGGAGCCGGTGAGTGCAGTCCTGGGTCTTCCTCCGGAGAAGGGGAAATGTTAATCCCACCTCTGTCCATCAGCTACCACCCTCCCCTGGACATAGACTCATCCTGAAAACTCCATTAAGGTGCACGAAGTGATCCCTAGGCATGACCACGATAGGAGTCACTCCTACTCCCAGGCTTGCTCTAAATCCATCGATTCCAACTACTGAGGACACAGCCCTATGCAATGGCCATTAGCTCAATGCCTGCATCACATGCTGAGGGGCAGGGTCCCACTTCCACTTGGTGTTGCCTGTGAGTTGACCCTCGGGCTCATGGCTGCTGCCTGATGAGAGTATATGTGTGTGTGTGGGGGGGGTATCTGTCATAAACTAGTGGATCTCGTGAGCAGGTGCTTGATGTAGTGTCTTCTGTATTATAAAATATGTCCTTGGTTCAAGGCACACAGATTCTTTCAGCCCTTTGATTGATACCAGCAGAGCTCTGTGAGTAGTGAAGGTAAACTCACCTAGAATAATGTCAGTTCCAGAAAAGACAACTGTTATCCCCTTCAGAGGATGTAATGAATGTAATCAACTTGCCATTAAGCAAGTGGCTGGTGCTGTCACCCAACGGAGCCTCCTTAAAGGTCCTTCATTTATCTCTGCTGCCAAAAGGTCGAGTAGACCAGCAGGACCTGTAAAATGCCAAGACGATGATGGTGCCTGTGAAGTATCTTCTTTGGAGCAAAGGAGAATTAGCATAGATCTGGAGCAAGACTGTAAGTGTGCACTGCTGTCCTTCCAGTTTAATGACAAGGTGCTCTTCATCCTCCTTTCTACCTAGTGTGGAAAAGAACACATTGGCTACAACAACATCTGCATGTCATCCAGCTTCCTATGGCCAAGATGGTGGAGTAACCGTACCACAGTAACGTGTAGTCCCACCTACTTGGGAGGCTGTGGCAAGAGAACTGCTTGAGCCCAAGAGTTTGAGGTTGCTGAGAGCTATGCTGCCACAGCACTCTACTAAGGGAAATAAGTGAGACTCTGCCTATAAATAAATAAATAAATTGAAAGACTTAAAGGAAAATATGAACTGAATAAGTGAATGGATAGAGAATCCACTGAAACTTGAGAACCAAATGGAAATTCTAGGACTCAAAGCACAAAATACATAAAAAAGTAACTGCATTGACTAAAAAGAACATTGGAAATGACAAAGGAAATGATCTGAAAACAGATCAATAGAAACCACCAATCTAAAAAACAGATGTCAATAAAGAAATCAAAAGAGAAGCAACAGATTCTCAGGTATTCATGGAACAAAGTCAAATGGCCTAGCCTACAAAGTCGGACATTAAGTTCACCAACTCACCTGGGAAAAGTTCTAAGGCCTTATTGCTGAATATCACTACGGTCACCTTCAAAGTACGCCCCGCGCCATCTGGTGACTGCAGTGATATTCAGCAGCGAAGTAGGTAGCACTTTTTCTAGGATGGATTTGTGAACTTAGTAGTCTGACCTGGTATGTGTGATCATAGTCTCAGACAGAAAACAGAGTGATGACAAGACAGAAAGTCGTTTGAAAGAAATAAGGCAAAATACTTCCCAAATTTGATGGAAATTATCAATTTACAGGTCCAAGTGACTGAATGAACCCAAGAAAAACCACACTGGATCACATCACAGTAAAACTGCTGAAAACCAAAGATTAAGAGAAAATCTCGAAAGCCTCAGAAGAACAAAGGCACGTTACATACAGGGAAGCAAGGGTGCAAATGATCGCTGATGTCTCATCAGAAACAGCAGCAGCCAGAAAACGTGGAAAGAAAGATTCAACGTGTTGAAAGAAAAGAACGATCAATTCTATACCCAGCAACGATATCCTCCAAAACAAGAGTAGGAGAAAGGATGAAATAAAGACATTTTCACACCAATAAGACATGAGAGAATTCACCAGCAGCAGAGCTGTACTGTGAGAATGTTCTTCGGGTTGAAGGAGAATTATACCCATTGGAAATGAGAATTGACAAACAGGAACAAGATTGTCTCAACTGGTAAATGAGTAAATACCACACACCAAACGTCAGAATGTGTTGATCTGACCCAGTAAATTCACCACATCTGGCACAGCAGCTGTAGTGGGCAGGGGGTAAGTTCACCTGGTTAAGTTTACAACAGATTCACGCACAACGATCCATCTGGTTTGGGGGCCAGGCAGGTGGCTGAATGACAATGACATGGAGAAGCATGATTACATACCTGAAGCTATTTGTGATGGTGCTAAGTCTCTGCAGCTCCTTCCAGCTTGTAACTTTATTTCTAATTTACTATCAGAGCCAGGAGCTCCCACTCTTTTCTCTTAATGGCTTCACACACACACCCAAATCATGGAACCAAGCAAGGGTCCTGCCAACTCTAAAGTCTAGCTCCTCCAATTACACAGTAAGGCACCAGGGAAATGACATGGGATTGACCGGCTCCACTGTGAGATGGCCTTGGACAGAAACTCCATTTATTACCTGGCCTTCATAAACCCCCCGTGTGATCAGAACCCTGGTTCTTGCCCAGTACCTACAGACTAGCTCTCGCCTTCTTCACTGGGTGGGTTATTGCCTCACCCAGAAATATGGAGAATGTACTTCTCTACTTGGTCTGTGCTGACAGCTGACCCTCGCCATCAGCCTTACCAGCTTGGACATGCTGAGGTGGTGGGGACACATCTAGAAGGACAAGTGTCACGTGGCACACCCACCTCGTGTGAGGTTTTGTGGGTTGGTGGAATCTCTAGGCAAAGGGGGAATCTTGCCTCTGTCCAGTGGATCAAGTGATTGCTTCTGCTGACGTGGAGAGTTCAGGAGAGGATGGGGGTGTAGGATTATAGGTTTACTTCCCTAAATGCTCCCAGCCTGTGTTTCAGGATCCCAGTCTTTTCCTATGGGGACCCTAACACGGACAAAGCAGGTCTGTGCCTTCAGTGTCCTTTGAAGCTCTGCCGCTCTCAGAGTCAGACCCTGGACCTGATTCTCAGTTCCAACTGCTGCCAGGAATGAAAATCTCTAAATGCTGCTGAGACCCCTGGTTTCCACAGCTTCTCCTGAACCAACAGATTGCTACTCTAACCCCATCACTTTTTCTTTCAAGGCGCCCAGGGCCATTTAAGAAAAGGCAGCCCGAGCCATGCTCTTTAAGAAGTTCATGCCTTCTTTTCCTGTGCACCGCAGCTCAGATAACCACAGGTGACCATTGCCATAGCCTGGGCGAGGTGTGTCCAGATCATCACCACCACCACCATGAATGGGGTCCCCTCTGATGACCGATTAGTGAGCGATGCACCGTCAGAGTCCCTTCCTAGAGCTGTGCTTTCAGAGGCCATTCTTGTCCCAATTGTCTTGGCTGCATATTCTTAGCAAAGTCAGCAGGAGGGACGGAAGGTTGATTGAAGCTGTGTTGTTTGGCCTCCAAACACTCACCCTTTCAAACCAGTAAACACCTGCTGGCTAAATGAGCAAACAGTAAGGAGGTTTTCAGTCTTAATTGTGAAGCAGGGAGCTAAGGCAAGTGCCTGGAGTCTAAACTCAGGCCAGACTTTAGGCAGATAATGAGGTGACAGAGTTTGGGATCAGATCATTCTCATCCTCCCATCAGTTCCTTGCCTTTGAGGAGAAGGGGAAGCCCTGGCCCCTGTGTCAGTGTGATGCCGACTCCTCAGTGACTCCATCTCAGCAGGCCTTCCAAAACACGATCTGCGGTATTTTATGTGAGTAAGGACAGGAAAGTAACATTGTCCCATGATATTCCGCCCCTATTATAAATAAAAATACTGAGATCTAAAGACACAGAGGGATGCCTTGGAAGTTCTGAAGTTCAAACTGGAGTTTGCCTCATGCCAAAGCCTCTGGCCCATCTTTAGACCACGCTGAGGATTTTGTTCCGAGAATCCCAGGACCACTGGCCCACACACGCCCCAAATTATCTGAGTAATTCAGGTGGGAAAGTGAGATTCAGAGTGGTTTAAGGGATAATATCGCTTACCTCAGTGAATTCATCTGAGTCTGAAATCACCCATGAGCCCGTTAGATCCAAATCCTGGCCTCCTTGCTGGGGAGGTGTTCTTTTTCCAAGTGGTTTCCCAGAATGTAAACACAGCATTTTTCTCTTCTTCTGTATTCTGCAGGATTTTCCTCTTTGTACTATTTGTTGAAAATATACATTTTGATAAGAAAAATATTTGCACATCTGGGGCAGGAGGGAAATTGTGAATTCCCTGCCCACCTCCCAGAAGGGAATGGGAAGAGGGAGGAGGGGCCGCGCTAACGTGCTCCAGTGAGCGCTGGTCTCTGCTGGGCCTTCCTGAGGATGCCAGCATGCCGGCCCGGTCCCTGGAGACAGGCCCCTGGTCAGTCTTCATCTTGTCTGGGGGTCCATGGAGTTTCCCAAGAGGAACAGGGGCAAAGATCAAGGTGCCCAAAAGGAGTCCTGCCTGCAGGTCAACGGACTCAGCCCATGCCTGCTATTTAGAAGCAAATAGCTGCCGGCTCAGGATACACTGGGCTGTGTACACACAGACCACAGGTAGTCATTTTCCATTTGTGTCACCGAGATCCATGCCATTGTCATCACTGTGCCATGGGAGTGTGGGCCTGGGCAGAGAGGTTGAATGGTCTATGCACAACCAGCAAGTCATGCCACCTCCCTTAAGAGGCTGGAGTTTTACTCTGTAAGGGAGTGTGGTGGTCCTGGGTGGGCTGGTGCCCGGCCTCCTACTGCAGGGTGAGAGCCTTGCCCCGCCCCAGCAGGGGTTCCAGCCTTCAGCGCTGGCTACACCACAGAAAGCCTGCCTGCATAGAATCTTTCACATGCCCTCAGCATCCGGGGCCCACTCCACACACACCCTCCCCACCTTCCTATCAGGGAACTATTACCCTCCTAGAGGTGCTAACCGTGTTGGCTGGGACATCTCCCCACAACTCAGAACCATCCCGCCCTCTTCTCTGTCTCTTCAATTGTTGTCTGTTAGGTCGTGATGGATTTTTTTTTTGGCTGGGGCTGGCTTTGAACCCACCCCCTCTGGCATATGGGCCTGGTGCCCTACCCTTTTGAGCCACAGGCGCTGCCCCAAGGTCGTGATGGTTTGTGTATGGTGGGTATAGATGGAGTCCCCATCCCACTGGCAGCTCCTTGTGGGAGAAGGGTGGTACCTGACCCAGCTTTCTGCAGGGTGCAGGAAGATGTCTCAGATAAGTCCTGTCCCAGGGTGCTGGGCCACTGTGGAAGAAGATACAGAAAAGACAGGAGTGGGCAGGAGGCACTGGAACGGACCCTGGACAAACAGAGGGGACAGCAACATGCACTTGCCGCTCTGTGGTCTCCAGCGGCAGGGAAGACCCCCCCAGCGGCCTCCCCCATCCCTCCCTCTCTACTCTGGAATGCTCAAAGCCTCAAAAGGCAGCAGATGGGACAGAAGAGAAGCTTCCTGTGTCTGTGCTCCCCTCTTCCACCCACATACCGTCAACCAATTTTTTCTTTCAAAAAGCCATTTTTGACTGTGCCTCTTCCAAAGAGCCGGGTGAGGGCTGGAGCCGGCAGGGCCGGCCCATCTATGAATGGAAACTTTGGAAGGAGGGAGGGCTGCGTGTGGCCTGTTGACCAAAACAAGCCCATTTGCAAATTGGCAGGTGGAATTTGCCCTGTGAAGATAAAAGGCTTGATTGGGGGATGTTTAAAAATGTTATTTAAATGTTTTTATTGAGTGCAAAAACAAGGGGGGGGGGAATAAAGTTAATAAAAATTTTACTGAATTAAGTTAGAAACAATGGTAGTATTTGAAAGCAACCACTTCCATTGAGGTTTTTAAAACAGACTTTTATGAGCTGTTTTTCTTTTCCTTTTTTTTTTTCTTTTTTTAAACTCTGCTCACTGCAAAGCCTTCTAAATTACTGCTAACCACATTATTTTCAATTCCTGAACCACGATTTTTCCCTACACGGGGGAGGCTCACTCTCCCAATTTTCAGAAGGGCAGGCTAGTTTCCCTATTGGGGCTTCTGCAATTTGACTCTAAGATTTGTTAATGAGGTTGCCATTTAATGTTAAAGCCATTTAATGGTAACCAAATTCCCAAGGGATCCCACACGTCTTTGATGGAAGACCCAAGCCTTTAGTCCTCCTAATTGCTCCTTGCCAAGGTCCATCTCCCCAGCTCTCCCCCCACCCAAACCCCAAACCGTGCAGATGGAGCGAGGAAAGGGGCACACGTAGGCCTTTGAGACTGAAAGGAGACCCGTGGCTCCAGGGAACGATGGCACACACAGAATGAGACAGGGATTGTTATACACAGGGAAAGAGGAGGATGTCTGTTCAGATGTCATGCTAGAAACAGTTGGTAAATTTTGTAAAAAAGCACACTGCTGAACCAAAAAGGTGGCCAGATGTGGGTTAGTAAGAGTCATGACCAGGAGGACAATTACTACCTGTCGAGCCCCGGGTCTGGCATAGGGCAGATTCTGCGGGAGCCCTAGAAGCAGGCTAGGAAGCTGAGCGGTCTCTCACCTCTGGACCTTCATCTCAGGGACCCTGGGGACCTGGTACCTGCAAAGGGAAGGCTGCACACCTGCCAGGAGGCGAGGCCATGCAGCAGGCAGGGGAGGCCCAGGGGGCCTGGACTCTGGACCAGCAGTCAGGGCCACACAGGGCTACACACATCCCAGGCTTTAGCTCTCAGCTCCAGCCAGTCACGTATCCCTGCTGAAATGAAGTTAAGG
Source organism: Otolemur garnettii (assembly GCF_000181295.1). Taxonomy (NCBI): domain Eukaryota; kingdom Metazoa; phylum Chordata; class Mammalia; order Primates; family Galagidae; genus Otolemur; species Otolemur garnettii. Next base: position 1,118,851 of record NW_003852529.1, on the reverse strand, counting down.
GATGTTAGCCAGGGGAAGGGCCTCAGTGTCCTCAGGTTGACTGCCCTTCCCACCTGCCTTGGTTTTTACCAGGCATAAGCCCAGGAAATGGGAAAGTGTTTGTCCTTACCTTCCCGGGGTGTGGCCAGTGGCCGGAATGCCTCCTAGCCTGCCCTGCCAGGGCGGCCCCACGGGAGCCAGAACCTTCACCCCATCTTCTGTCCTCTGCATGGGCATGAGGCCCAGGGTGTATTGGAGAGGGGCTCTCAGTGATGAAGGAGGGTTGGTCCTCCAGAAGCCCCTGGATGTTGGGAAGGACCTCCAAACTCGACACAGCGCCATCTCATTCTGCTCTAAGACACAGACCCACCAGACACATGAGGTCTGTACTGCAGGCAGTCTCGCTCCCTCAGAATGGTACTACTAGTGGGGTCTATTCCCTCCTGGTGCCTTTGGCAGGCAAATTAGTGGTATCTCCAAGGTCTAAAATATATTCTCAAAGCAGAGAGTAACTGCCTGGACCATTGGCTGGGGAGACCCCTGGGCCTGCCTGCCCACCTCCTGGTTTGTCCCTCTGATCACACATCTCTCTACTGATGTCTCAGGTGTGTCCTGCTGCCCAATAGGGTGAGCAAAGCCCAGCCCCAGTAGCCCAGCCTGCAGGCATCTCTGTGAGGCCCTGGACAGTTTCTCCCACTTCCCTCCCAACTCCCCGCAGCAATGCTCTCACACCCATCCACCAGCCCTCAACAATCCCTGCACAGGATTCAACTTTGAACCTAAAGAGGCAACAATTCCAGTGCCAGGAATAATACCCAAGGGAAGGGGGCCACCTCCATGACCGGGCAAAGCACTCTGTAAAACACTTGATTTGTCTAAAGCACATGACGTATGAGTCTATCCAACCAATGAGCAGAGAGCTGCTGCTACTCCAGGTGCTGTGGGCTGCAGAGCTGGGCAGGGCGAGCCTGGACCCAGGCCCTGACTCTGGAGCTCAAGTTCTCATGGGGGTATTCATACAATAAAAAGCACAAATGGCAAATGGAGGAGTATGTCAGAAAGCAATGCATATTACAAAGCAAAAGAAAGGGCGGCACCTGTGGTTCACGGAGTAGGACGCCAGACCCATGTATTGGAGGTGGCGGGTTCAATCCCAGCCCCGGCCCAAAACTACAGCAACAACAACAAAAATACAAAACAAAAGAAAATAGCAGGAGGGGCAGGGCGTGCTGGGAAGGGGGTCTTGAAGCATCAGAGGGAGTGGTCAGGGACGGTCCATGAGAACACAGTCTCTGAAGAGCCGGTTGTGCAGTTAGCTGGGGGAATAGTGTTGTGGACTAAGGGAACAGCCAGTGCAAAGGCCCAGAGGCCAGAGCATATTAGACCTGACATACCAGAGCCCAGCCAGAAGCCCATGAGGCTCGGGCAGAGGGAGCAAGGGGAAAGCACAGGTGGGAGGTCAGGGAGAGAGAGGAGGGGAGCTGAGAGAGGGGAGATGGCTAAGGACCTCACCAGGCTGGAAAGGACCGTGGCTTTCCTCTGAGCAAAATGGGAAATGGGGGGGGGGGCATTGAGGGGCTTCGGAACCAATCACAAGCTGGAGGATCAGGCAAGCAGGATGGCAGAAGAGGCATGAGCAGCAGTCAGGGCCCGAGCACATCTTGAAGGTGAGCTGGAGGAATTGCTGAGGCCGTGCTGTGTGGGGTGAAGGCGAATCGAGGATGGCTGCAAGGTGTGTGGCTTGAACAGCCGCAGAAATGGAGTTTCCACCTGCCGAAGTCGGGAGTGTGGGGCAGGGAGGGGACCGGGGGTTCGGTTGTGGACATGTCTGAAATGACTTGTGAATATGAGGTCTGCACCGTGCACAGGTGGCCAGGGCAGGTACCTCGTAAAGGGGCATGGGAATCGGAGGACACATCCAGGTGGGAGACATCTGCCCAGGGGCAGCTGGTCAGTGTGGAGATGGGGTTAAAGCCCTGAGCTGAATGGGGTCACTGAGGGAGGGCGTGTCCACTGTAGAAAGACCAGGCTCAGGGGCAAGCCAGGTAAGTTAGCCACACAGGAATCTGTGGGTTTGCACAATGCTGGGTGGGAGAGACACCACTGGTCTTTGGCCTATCTGGGTTACCGATGAGGGTGGGGCCCCACCTGACCATGCCAGGTGTAAGCTCAGGCATCCTCCAACACGAACCCCCCAACACTCCCTTCCCCTCCCCTACCTCTTGGGGACCTGCCACCCTTCAGGGTGCTGTGGGGAAAGAAAGCAAGTCTCCTCCCCGGACTCAGATGCCTCCCCTTTCCTTAAGGACCTGGCCACTCTTCCAGGCCCTAACACCAACCCTGGGACCTCCTCTAAGACTGGAGAAATGTTCACCCTCTTCGAAAAGAAGAGCGTCTTAACCTTTCCCGAGGGGTCAGAGCGGCCCCGTCCTCCGTCTCAAGGCCTTGCTTGCCCTCTGAAAGGAGAATTAGGAAAGGGAAAAAATAGCCCTCATTTTCTGGACTCTTCCAGAATAGCAAGAATGCCGATTATTGTCACAATATATTAACGTCCACATATATTTTTCAACCTTGCCTGAATCATGGAAAATTAGTATCCTTCAAGGAACAAATATACCTTCCATTAAATCAACCATTATAAAAATATACAGAAATAGGAGACACTGTAGGAGTGTGACACAAATACGGTTTTGAATCAAACTGGGAAGAACAGTGGAAACTCAACAGGCTAGTCCAGGGGGCCAGTTCACTGTCCCTCAGACCGTTGGAGGGCCGAACTGTGGGCCCCGGGATGGGTTTGCTGCTAAGCAGGACAGTCAGCGGCGGCAAAAACACCTGGCGGGCCGGATAAATGTCCTAGGCGGGCTGCATGTGGCCCGTGTAGTTTGAGGACGCCTGGAGTCGGTATCAGAAACCCAAACACAGGTAGGAACATCAGGCATCTGGAACCCAGGAAAGCAACCAAAAGTACTCGGAAATCATTTCCAGAAGACACAGCACCACGTGGGAAAACCATGGAACCAGCTCTGTCTTCTATGCCTGTCATGCAACTAGGAAACGCGTGTGAAATAAAAAAGACTTCGAGAGCGATAAAAACCAAATAACTGTCCACTTACTCAGGGGCACAAAACGCTTATTCAAAGGCCCTTTGGAGACTCTGAGGAAGAAAGGAAGGAAGAGAAATAACAAACAGAACGTTTCCCTGTGTCCTGTTAGGAAGGAGCGGGAGGATGTGCGGTCGGCCCCTGGCAGCTGGTCAGAGATGACTGTTGAATATTCAGAAAAATCGCAGACCACCTGTTAAATCACAGGTAGCTTGAAATGGGTCACAGGATTGACACCATAGAAATCAGCAAATGCTACAAATTGGAGCTTTTTCTTTTTTCTGCAAACCGCCAAATTTAGCAAAGGCCAAAAGATTATTTTTGTTGTTTGTACTCTAGGGAATGTGATAAATTGATTGTGGAATTCTAAAATTTCTCTTGAAGAAGTAAGAAGAAATTCCGTAAAGGGGGAGGATGGTGTCTGTGCACGCGTGGGGGTGCCTGTGTACACGCGTGTGCACCTGGCCGTGTGGGAGCATGTTGCCTGTTGAGGTGAACGGCACAGCAGTCCCCTTCATCCAACGTTTGCTTTCCTCGGCTTCAGTTACCCACCATCAACCGAGATCTGAAAATATGAAGGCATTTGGGAGGGAGCCCACCTTCACATAACTTTTATTATAGTATATTATCATTCTTCCATTTTATTATTATTGCTGCTAATCCCTTACTGTGCCTAATTTGTAAACTAAACTTCACCATAGGGATGTACGTGTAGGAAGAAACATAACATATATATGGAATTCAGCACTATCCGTGGCTTCCAGCCTCCCTCCAGTGGGGGTCTTGGACCCTCTCCCCTAAAGAGAAAGAGGTCGACCTCATCTAGTTCACCTCATTAACCTTCAGTCACTAAATTAGCCACAGTCACTAAATTGTGTGGTTTAGGATCTGAAAGTAGAAAAGTCAACCAGAAGCACATTCAAACCATCACAGGGACCGAAGACACAGCAAATCAAAAAAATAACAGGGCACACGCCCCTCAGACGGGTCATGGAGTGCCAGGCTTTTCTCTGTCCTCTGCAGTCCCCGCCATTAAGTGGGTTGACAGCAAGGACAATATCCCCTGATAGGGTGATGATCGTGAGCTCAGATAAACTAACAAGTAGAGGGCCAGCTTCTCAGAGAGAGCTCGGCACCTGTCAGATACCAGAAAATTTCAGATTAACTTAAAAATAAAGCATGTGCATTTAAAATTATTATCATAATATTACCATATTCTTTAACATGTTTACTTAGAATTGTCCTGGCTTAACTGAGGTATAAGTGAAAAATAAAAACTGTATATATCTATGGTATACAACGTGATGCTTTAATGTTCACGCACATTGTGAAAAGGTCATAATAATCAATCTAACTAACAGATCCATCACCTCCCAGAACCACCTCCTTTTCTTCTATGCTTAGACATTCATGATCTGCTCTCTTGGCAATTTTCAAGCATATGATACATTACTACTAAGAACACCCCCCACACTGTACAATTGAGCCTCAGAACTTATTCACCCTGTGAAACAATTTCTTAACTTGTATATAAACATTGAGGAAAGTCTGGAAATATCTCCAAAAAAATTACCAGAGCTTTCTGAGTGTCAGGATTGCAAGGGACTTTTTTCTCCTTATTTTTGATTACTTTTCTTTTTATAATGAACAGGTATTACTTGTGTGATGATGAAAAAATAAACTTTTTTATTTTTTTTCAGATTTATTTTACCATGCCAGAAGAAAACAGAATAGCATTTTTTCTCATCTATGTAAAGGAAGTAATTCTGATTTATAATATAGAAACATCTCATTGGAGATAAGGTGGAGGGGTTTGGGTTCGGTGCCTGTAGCTCAGCGGCTAGGGCACCTGCCATATGCCCTGGGGCTGGGGGGTTCAAATCCAGCCCGGGCCTGTCAAACAACAATGACAACTACAATTAAAAAAAAAAAGCCAGGTGTTGTGGCAGACGCCTGTATTCCCAGCTACTTGGGAGGCTGAAGCAAAGAGAATCGCTTAAGTCCAAAAGTTTGCAGTTGCTGTGAGCTATGATGCCACAGCACTCTACCAAGAGTGACATAGTGAGACTCTGTCTCAAAAAAAAAAAAAAAAGATGGAAGGGTTTTAATATGTTTTTAAAAATTGTAAACCTCTTCTAAACTCGTATGCGTGATAAAACACAAAAAAGAACAACAGCACTGGGAGATGTGCCTTAAACATAAATGGAAAGGTGACTCTCCACTTACCTGCAGTCTGGTTAGAAAACGTCCAAGCTCAATGTACTGTTTCAAGCTAGTAAGTGATCAGAGAAGAGAAAATACAATTTACACCAGAAAATTTAGGTAACATATCAACACATGGAAAAACGCAAAGCTTCATTAACAATTTTTTTTTTTTTGAGACAGAACCTCAAGCTATCCCTCTGGGTAGAGTGCTATGGCTTCACTGCTCACAGCAACCTCCAACTCCTGGGCTCAAGCCAGTCTCCTGCCTCAGCCTCCCAAGTAGCTGGGACCAGAGGTGCCCGCCACAACGCCTGGCTATTTTTTGGTTGCAGCTATTATTGTTATTTGGCAGGCCCGGGCTGGATTCAAACCCGCCACCTTAGGTGTATGTGGCTGGCACCTTAGCCGCTTGAGCCACAGGCGCCAAGCCAGCTTCATTAACAATCAAAGGAATAAAATTCAAAACAATACCAAAGTATCATTAGCCTGCTGAAAGAAACAAAAGAAGACGCCGAGTCGGGGGTTTCCATGTTGCTAGAGGTGCCTACCATAATTTGGTTTTCTTTCTGGAGAATGTTCTGACAGTCCTTTTTGTCTTACTGAGGAAAACAGACAAACTATTTCTACTCTTTTATATCTCTTTGGAAAGTATATTCTGGGACAGTGTTTCCCAAGCAGTATTTCTGAACTATTTCCAAAGGCTATCAATAGAAAAAAAAAAAGTCTGATTGCAAACAACCATGTTTTTATATATAGTGCAGACCTTGTCAGTGCCTTTCACATGCTAACATGTGTTATGAATCTCCTATAGCATGTAGCATTTACCCAATTAATTTGACTTCGGAATCTTTTAATGATAATTTTATTAATAGCTCACAGAGCACTAGGCTGCTGGCAGTCAAATGGAGGCTTAAGTATTTTGTATAAAGATATTATTGGTAAAAATAAAAACTTTTCAACAACCTGGATTTCCCCTAGCAGAGAAAAGTTTATCCAGATCATTTGCATTTGGTAACAATCCTTGGAGTGTTCCTCTCATTTGCCAGTTAGCTAAGCAGGTTTTTAGGCTTCTTATTAAAGTCTTTAAGCAAGGAGTTGAACAGTGACAGAGCCCTGTGGGTTTTCACCAGAGACTCATTTCCTCTGCTGCTCAATGGTCCCTGTTTAATCGGGAAAATCCACCGGAGTCCATTGTCATCTCTCCTAGAGATGTTATCAAAAATCACATGCTAACCCGGAAATACACTTAGGGCTGGACATTTGCGTATCTTTGCTAACCTTTAGAAAGGGGAAGAAACTGGAGCCTGGTTCCCCATCAACGATGTCAGCTTAGCTAACGGACCCCAATGAGATCTTAGTTAAAGTCAGGGGCAGGCGTTTGCACTGTGTAAACTCAGTCATGCCTTATTCATTCTGATATTCTGTTTGTTTGCCTTCGATTTCCTAGTAAGGGTTCCTGTTTGGAAACTTCCAATCTTCTCCCAGCCAAGGGGAGGGGAAGCAGGAATTGAGCCCACATGGGTCACATTGGGTTGGGAGGAGTTGAACCAAAGAAATATCAAAATAAAACCAGAGCCTCGAAGACTATATGGCCTCCAGAGCGTAGTGTGTGTTCATAAGGATGACATGGTCCTGAGGGGACCCCGCAAGGACAGAGGGAGGGAAGGACCCCCAGCTGCAGACAGAGATCCCTCCTTCGCCCTGTCCTGACACTTTCGACCCCTCCCTCCCAAGCTTCTGCGTTTGAAACACACGCAGAATTTGCCTTTCTTCCCAGTAGTCTTCTGATCTCTGTGATTTGGAAACCAAGAGAAATGTACAAAAGTGGTCACTAGCCACAAGGTTCCTGACAACATTCCAATGACTCTTACCACCAGGAAGATTTCTTGGTACAGCATGCTGTTTGGATGGCCAACTCTCTTTAAGCCAAAACAGGTTTTTTTATTTGTTTGTTTGTTTTTTAACAGAGTCTCACTTTGTCACCCTGGGGTAGGGTGCCATGGCATCACAAATTCTTCAAATTCTTGGGCTCAAGCAATTCACTTGCCTCAGCCTCCCGAGTAGCTAGGACTACAGGTGCCCACCATGATGCCCGGCTATTTTTAAAGAGAGGATCTGGCTCTGGCTCAGCCTGGTCTCTAGTGAGCTCAGGCAATCCACCTGCCTCGGCCTCCCAAGTGCTGGGATCACAGGTGTGAGCCAGCACGCCTGGCAGCAGCTGCTGCTTCTTCTTCTTCTTCTTTTTTGACAGAATTTTACTCTGTCATCCAGGCTACAGAGTACTATGGCCTCAGCCCAGCTCACAGCAACCTCAAACTCCTGGGCTTAAGTGATCTTCCTGCCTCAGCCTTCTGAGTAACCGGAACTATAGGTACCTGCCACCACACCCAGCTAATTGTTCTTTCTTTTTTTTTTTTCTAAGCAGAGATGGGGTCTCGCTCTTGCTCAGGATGGTCTTGAACTTCTTCTGAGCTCAAACAATTCTCGTGCCTCAACCTCCCAGATTTCTAGGATTACAGGCGTGAGCTACTGTGCCCAGCCTCAAAACATGTCTTTTAACCCTTCATCCTATCCATTCCTCCAATCCTTGATCTAAAATGTCTGTGCAAAGCTCCTACGGCGTGCAAGTCCTGAAGATAGGAAGCAAGCATTTCCCCTCCTGCCTCAGAACATCGTTAGTCTAGGCATGGATAATATCCAACACCAACATCTGACAAAGATGAAACTTGAGAGCATGGTGCACTTTGGAGCTAGATGATAAACAAGACCAACAACTTTTATTTCCACATTCCAAAAGCTGCCGCAAAATGGCTCATCTCAGCTGCCTTGGTCTCTGCCTCAGGAGCCCAGTGTTTGCTGGGCTGGCTTTGATGACTGCTGTTGGTGGCCATCCATTACATCTGGTCACAAGCAGAGGTTTGCAAGGTTATCGCATTAACGGTGCCCGATCCCTGGCATCCAAATTACAGGCTAAAGCCACAAAATTGCCTCCCAATCAGAGGCCTCTCGCTGAACGCCCCCACAAACACCAGCTCCCCTTAATCAGAGCCGAGTGGATGTGCCCGCGAACTCTACAACAAGGAGCACACTGATTTTTCCAATCTTGCAAAGTACCTCAGCAGCCTCCCTCTAATTTTCCTTTTCATGTTCTTTTGAGGAGGTTTTGTGTATTTCAAGTCAGGGTTCTAGGGCAAAACAAACCAGGACAGCAACAATGGCAAATGCAGAGGGTGGGGGTGAGCCGCCCATGGTGGCGCACCTGGTCAGGTCCCCCGTGGGGGGTCTGGCTGTCACCCAACCCTGGTGCGTGAGGCAGGGTGTCTTCTCCTGGAGAGCTTGAAGGCCACCATTGCCCTGCGTTTCCACGACTCCGAGCAAGCTGCCTTTGCAGACAGACTCTCTACTTCCCTGCAGGCCGCGTCTGCTTCAAAACTCAGAGCCAGTCACACCTTCTCCAAGAAGGTGGCTTCCCTGAGCTACCCGGCTCCCCACCCTGAGCTCCTGGAGAGGCCTGGATGGTGGTGAGAGGAGAGAGTGGTCACATGCTCCAGAGAAAATAACTCGTATGCCCAGCACAAACTGGCAGTGGCCGGAGGCGGCAGTGCACAGCGGGCAGCAGAGCCAATTTCATGAAGGAGTCGGATGGCAGCCGTGTCTTGTGTTGAAGGCCAAGGTGCAAACTGGGTGACAGGGGAACCAGTGCACCATGACCAAGAGCCAAGGGCAGGAAAAGGGGACTGATCGCCAAGAAGGAGTTTGGGGAGCATTTTATGAAGTGAGGAAAATTTGACTTGTGTGAAGGGGGTTCAGAACTCCAGGTAGTGATTTTAGAACATCTTCAAGGGACCTTGGGAAGCCACAGAGTGTGCCTGAATGCAGAACGGCGCTGTGAGATAAACGCTCAGGCCTGGCTGCAAGTCCTCAGGTGTGGCACCCAAGTGAGTGGGAACGGGGAGCAGGTACACACACAGCAGTTTCGTAGCTGGACGCTGAGCTGGGGAAGTATAACAGCAGCCAACGCCTTATGCAGCACCTAGTGCGTGCTGGGCACTGACATTAACTTGTTAAATCTTGTCATTACTACCTTCTCTTGACAGAGAAGTAAAACAAGGCACATGAGAAAGTGACTTACCGCAAACCACACAGCCTGCAAGAGACAGAGCTAAGAGCGGACCAGGAGGCTGGCCTCGGAGCCCACACACTTCCTCGCCGCCCCTTCTCGCATGGGTGGCAGATAATCCATCCACAGAAACCTGGTGGCAGAGAGAAGGACGGGCCTATCGATGCAAGAACTGGCTCATGGACTCGAATCGTGCCTCTCCTTCTGTATTAGCTATCTATCACTGGGTAACAAGTTATCCCCAAACACAGTGGTTTAAAACTCCACCCATCTATTATCATATAGATAGAATCAAGAATCAAGGTGGGGCTTAACCAGGTCCTCGGGCTCTCAGGGGTGCAATCACGGTGTCTTTGGGCCTGTAGCCATCTCAGGGATTGACTGTGAGCCTCATTTGCATCTATTGGCTGGACGGATCAGCTCCTTGCCATGCGGAGCCCCGCACAAGATGGCTCACAAGATAGGAGTTGGCTTCTCTAAGAGCGAGAGCTCTGAGAGACCCACCAAGGCAGATGTCACCATCTTTTCATAACCTGGTCTCAGAAGGGACAGTCATCTCACCACTTTCACTTAGAAGACTCGCAGTCCTGCCCCACTCAAGGGAATTGCACAGGGGCACGAATATCAAGAGACTGTCTACCACAGCTTTTAAAGTTAGAGCTAAAAATAAAGTTATTTTTAAGTTCTTTTCCTTCTGATAAAAAACACATGCCCATCGGTGAAAAGTAGAAAACACAAAAAACGAAAAATAAAAATCCTCCCACTTTTACATCTCCCGTTTTATCATTAGCAATTGTCGGACCTCTTTCTTTGTCCTTTGCTGCTGTCATTGCTAATGCCAGGTACTACTTCACCCCTTCCATCTGCGGCTTTTCTCTTCGCCTGGGGCCTCTGGCTTCTTGCGGACCCCATACTCCCATAAGCTGCCAGGTTCTTGCACTGATGCCTACAAACTCTTCTGTCCCTGCTATTAAGACAGACAGACAGTCCATCTCCCAGCCAGGGCTGGTCCCACCGCCTGCGCATAGGGCCAGCCCTCCCCACCCCTCAGGGATTGTGCCACATTCACTTCTGTGCTGCGTCATTTCCCTTTCTCCTGGATGGTTCCCATCAACAAACAAGCATGCTGCTGCCTCTCCCACTGAACCCATCCTGAGACCCCCATTCTTCTCTCTAGCTTCCTTTGCTTTGCAGCAAAGCTGATTTACACCCCCCCCCCCCGGCAGCTCTGCTCTCAGACCAACTTCTCCTCGCAAATCCTGACCCCACTAGGGGCCACTATCACTTTGCCATTGACTGGATCTCTGTCCCTTCTCTGGGCTTTATTCTGCGGGAAACCACAACCCAAGGTGGTATGCCGTGACCAGGCCTCACGGAGGGCTGAGAGACCTAAAACGTAGGAGGCAAAGGGTTGAACTGTACAACTTGGGTCACTGCCCATGATCCCCAGGCGGCCTCATGGGAAATTCATCTCCTCACAGGGTCCTCTGTCCCTGCGCCATAAGACCTGGGATGGGCAATTCTAAATGTCTGTCTTTTATCAAGAGCACCCCCTTCTTCAAGCCTCCTGCCCTTGCAATCTCTGCCTATCTTTAAGGAAACTTCCCCCACTGCCAACATCAATAAGACAAAGTGGCTTAAACAAGGTATAAGTCTATTTTTCTCTCTCACATACAAGTCTAACTACTCTATAATTTTGTAAAGGGCCCACGTGACTCTGATATTCCTCATCCATATGATTCAAAATGGCTCACTACCTTGTTTGTGCTACCTCAGGAAGAAGGGAAGGAGAAGGGGAGCCAGCGTCCCTGCCTTTGAATGCCCCAACCCACATGTTGCACTCAGCACTTGCACTCAGAGCCCATTGGCTGGGACTTAGTCACATGGCCAGCCCCTGCTGCAAGGGAGGCTGGGAGATATAGTCTTTAGCTGAGTAGTAAATGCCCAGTTAGATATTCTATTTCTATGCAAGAAAGGGAATAGCAAAGCCATCAAAGGACTCTGGGCAATGCCTGCTACACAAAGCCTCCTCTCTGGGCAGCCCCTTTCCCCATGCCATTCTGTCTCCATAATGTCCCTAAGAGTCCAGGGTGGGGGATTTTCCACGTCTGGCTGCCTTCCAGGTGTCCTGATTCGTCCTCCCACTCCCTACTCCACACCAGCCCTGCCAGCCACAGTGCGGAGGGCATGGTTCATTGACGCTGTATTTATCATTCCTCCCTGCACTTCCGCCTGCTTTCAGCCCATGCCCTGTGTCTTACGGGGGAGAATCCAGGCTTCCCGTGACACGAAGGCTTGGCTTTACCACTCCCCTCCTCTACAATATGAGATTGTTTCTAGAATATCTCTTGCCAGCATAATATTTGGTGGTGATAGAGTAGGTCTCCATGGAATTCCCAAATGTACTCAGTCCCAGTGCCCTCCTCATCCTAGCTTTTGGTTGCCAGCAACAAAAACCAACGCTGGTGGATTTAAGCAGAAAAGGGAAACCAGGTGTGCAAAATAGGCAAAAACAATGGAGTTGAGATAGCAGGGATCCCACCCAAATCACACCCCAGATCCTGTCTCATGAGGAGGCCGTGTCACTCCTCCGCCTATACCCCATACCCCAGACTGTACAGCAGAACTGCTGTAGCTCAGAGTCTGTCACCACAGCCTGTGACCCTCGGCCGGATATTACTGCCCCTGAACCCAGACACCCCCACCCAGCCCTACACTTGAAGGAATTTTCTGCCATCTCTGATTCTTTCCCACCACCCATCAATATTTTGAGCAAATCAAAATATTGCTCAAAAAAGATGAAATATATTAATGATGCTATTTATAATGACATTGAAATATCACATACTTAGGAAAAATCTAATGAAAGATGCATAAAATATACACAAACACAACTACAATGAAACTAAATAGAGGACTTACTCGTGTCCACGAACCAGCAGATTGAAAGATTCCACATGTAAAGGTGCCAGTTCTCTCCACATTGATCCCAAGCCATCCCAATCAAAATCCTGGCATCGTGTGTGTGTGTGTGTGTGTGTGTGTGCGCGCGCGCGCAAGCTGATTCTGAGATCTATATAGAAATCAAAGGGCTCAGAATAGCCAAGTGACCCTACAGGAGGAAGGAGTCGGAAAACTTAGCCAGATGTGGAGAGTTAGTCTATAGCTACAGCAGTGGTTCTGGGACAAGAACTGGAGAAGAGGCCAAGGAACATCAGAGAAAGCCCAGAAACAAAGCATTTTGTTAAATAAATAAATTTCAGCTGCTCTTGTCACAAACAAAAGTAAATACGTAAGATGATAGTTTTGTTTTGTGTGCAGTAGAGTCTCACTATATTGTCCAGCCTGGGCAGCCAGGCTGCCTTCCTTCTCCTCTGATATCGGCCATTGCACTGTAACATGGGCACGTCCCTCTGTCCTTCTAGAATGCCCGCTCCTTGTGAGCAGCGGCCATGCTGGTCTGAACAGAAGCCCCAGGAGCTGGCGAGACAAGGGCAGATGGCAGGTTTGCCCTAACCCAGTGATTTTCAAACTGTGTGCCATGAGAGGATCTTAGGTGTGTTGCAAAAATGTTGAAAGGTCATTAATTATTTTCAGAAGCAGTTCAAAGCACAGTAAGTATATTCTTTTTCTTTACTCTTTTTTTTTTTTTGATCAGCATGATTTAAGTATGCCGTGGAAGTGTAACTATAGGCTCCAGTATGTCTTGAGATAAAAAAGGTCGAAAAACGCTGCCCTAACCCTTCACTGACCCCATGAGAGATGATCTACTCCATCTCCCTTTGGAGAAAAGAGGAGGCTGAGGTCCCTCACCAGGTGTGGAACACCACAGGGGAGACGAGAGTGAGTCCCTAAGTCAACTGAGGTGTAGAATTTCTTTAGCTTCTTGATGCCCACAGGGCCCAGCTCATGAATGCCTGCTCTGAGGAGAGGAGGGGGCATGGTGCCACATACACCCTTCACTCTCCCCGGTACCTCGACCCATCAGTCCTAACTAGGACATCGTGTTGACCTACAGGCTGCTTGCTGTCATAGCAATAAATGATTTCTTACACATAGTACTTACTGTTCCAATCTTTAGGATCTCACTGGGGAAGGAGGAGGACAAAGGTGGAGAGAGGGAGAAAAAAACAGCAAGAAAAGGGGGGAAAGCAGGAGGTACAAAAAGACAGATAAATCCTCTTTAGGATTCCTGCAAGGGTTCCCCAGTATCTGAACCCAGGAACTCAAAGCCCCAAGACTCAGCCTCAGCTTGAGTGCTCACTAAAGATGAACCCCACTGCACAAAAGAGACAAACACGGGTACCCCACAAAGTCTGATACACCCACATTCATGTCCACATCATCCTCAACAGCCAGAAGGCGGAAACCCCCCAAATGTCCACCAACGAAACGTGGTCTGTCAACACTACTGGCCACAAGGAGTGCCATGCTGAGATCACTCCACATGGATGGGCCTTGAAAACATGACAGAGAGAAGCAGACACAGGCCACACATCAGACGATTCCACTTGTATGAAATGTCCAAAGCAGGCAAATCCATGGAGACAGAAGCCCAGGCGCCCATCGACCCATGAATGGATTAATAAATTGTGGTATATGTACACTGTGGAATACTATGCAGCCTTTAAAAAGATGAAGCCATTACCTCTTTTATGTTTACATGGAGGGACCTGGAACATATTCTCCTGAGGAAAATGTCTCAAGAATGGAGGAAAAAGTATCCAATGTACTCAGTCCTTCTATGAAACCTACTTATATTTACTCACACTTTGTTATGAAAGATAGAACACAACTATAGCCCAGGATGAAGGAGAGAAATGGAGTGGGAAGGGAGGGGAGGGGGGAGGTTTGACAGAAGGAGGGTAAAAGGCAGGACCACACCTATGGGGTGTATGACAAGGGTGCAAGTCAAACCTGTGAAGTGTAGAACATAGATGTTTTGGCACAATAATCAACTAAAAGATGTGAAAGCTATGATGATTGGTTTGATGTAACATGTCAGACTGTATAAAAAAAATCAGCACATTGTACCCCACATATGCATGAATGCATTCATGATCTATGTGTCTTTGACTTAATAAAATTAAAAATAAAATAGAGGTAGCCAGCGGCTGGGAGAAAGGGTGTGGGAACAGGTGAGTGACTGCAGAGGGGCACAGGCTTTCTTTTGGGTCTGAGGCGAACGTTCTCCACTTGGATTGTGGTGATGATTGTCAACATACCAAAGACATTGGTTCTCTATGTATCAAAACCCACCAAATTGTGTACTGTAAACAGGTAAACATTCTGGAAGGTAAATTAGATCTTGATACATCTGGGGGAAGGGTTGTTTTATTTTATTTTGTTTTTTAAAAAAAGATGAACCCTACAATTCCTAGGTGCTTTGCAGTTCACTTGTTTTCTCTCTGTGTTTCAGAACCAGGGCTAGACGGCATCCCAGCTCTGCCACAGCCAAATGACCCATGGGCCTCAGTTTCTTCATCTGTTAAATGAGGAGAAAGTGGCTGTCCTGCGAGGCTGCTCTGTGAAATTAGATGCCATCTGCAAAGACATTATGCTGATGGGAGATGCATTATCACTGCCACCAACATTCATTGTTACCCTTGGCCCTGAGAGCAGCCAGGGTCTGGAGAGAAGCGTAGGCTCCCAACTTTCCCTTCTCCCCCTATTTCCTCTCCTACCCACCCTCCTGGCCCTTTGACCTCTGACCCCCCCCCCCGCAATGCACCTTCCTAGTTGCCATCCATGTCTTCCATCTCTCTCTTTTTTTTTGTTTTTTTTCCATCTCGTCTTTCCAAACAGCCTCTCCTACCTGGACACATGCATAGGAATTTACTGGTGACTGGGTTCCAAGCTTAGCCTGGTCAGTCAGTAGCCAAAGGGCAAGAGGAAGAGGCAGGAGAGGCTCAGGTGAGGTTGGGAGGGTCTCCAGAGCTGTCTCCCTCTGAAGCACAGGTTCCTTTTCCCAAGAAGTTGCTCTGGCCTCACTACCATGGAGCCACCCCCCACCCTCCCTCAATAACCTTCAGTGGCTCCCTTCTCGCAGCTGTAATTCTCCACCTCTGATACCACTAAGAGGATTCCAAGATTTTTTTAAATAACTCTAAAGATACTGAGGACAAGGCAGCTAAAGGGAAACCTCAAGGTATGTTTACCTTTGGCTGGAAATATATCAACCCTCAGTCCAAAAAGGCACCGGAGAGTGGATGAACAGAGTCCTGGGGCACGAGGGATGCTCCCTCTCTCCCCAGGAGCTCCCCTCTGCCTTCCCTCTCTCCTTACTGCAGCAAGACACCAAGGATAGAGCCTGGCCTAACAGGCTGTGTCCTGGCCCTGGGCTGACACCGGCAATGGGCTGGCTTTGGCCTCTACGGTTTCTTGACAGTTGTGTCTTGTTGCTCCCAGCTGTGACATTCACTGACCCACACCTTTGGCCAGTGTCACTTGTGACTTCCCCCTATCGCTTGAGCAGAGTGTCCTGTGACGTGATAGTGGTAAGCCCTGGTGCCCGGTCCAGGCTGCTGTGGGCCCTCCTGCACCAGCAAAAGCTCTCCCGTGTGTCGCTGTCCCTCCCCCTTGCATGATGCTTGGGCTCTTCTGTAAAATAACTTTTCTACTCTTTTCAGTGGGTAAGAGAGAGAAGAGTCAGGGAAGAAGAAAGGATAGATCAATGTGGTTAAAGTTTTTTTCTTTAATTTACAAGTTTGCTCCAAGATTTAAATCTCACACCCACAAACAGCTCAGAAGTCAGCAAAGAGAAACAAGTTGGTAGATTATAAAGGCATTTAAACATCTTCTTTTTGAATATAAACCGAAATGTCTAATTAATTCCACATACTGCATGCGACATATGGCCTTTGTCTTGCATAGGAACAAACACATGAATGAGTAAACCGCAGAGGCCTTCACACACGGCAGGCCCTGGGCTCCGGGCTTCACACGTATTACCTCTATTAGTGCTTATGAGAGGAATGACCACAGCCCATCTTATAGAGACAGATTTGCCCAAGGCCGCGCAATAACTAGCAGATGCAGCTCTGTGTGTGACACTCTTGTTCAGTTTCATAAACACAGTTGTCACTTGCTTAGCATCTTGAAAAAGACAGGAGGTTTGGATTTGCATAAATTCTTTTAAAAGTTGATTTTTACCCTTATCAGTTTCTAAGCAACCTGGATTTTTTCTGACAGTACTCTTGACACAGAGTGGGTGCAGGCCCTTCAAGAGGGTGTGTTCCTTTACATCCTCTCCATTGCCAGCCATGGGAACCTGAACCAGGTATCCGGCTTCCCTGGGGTTAAATCTGTGAAAATGAGCTGCTGAGGAAAGAACCTCACAGAAATGAAGAGATGTGGGTAGTGGTGGGTGAAAGTTTTTTCTCCAAATCCTGCAGGAGAGGTACCTCACAGCAAACAGCCATGCTTCCCTTAGAGTAGGGCAGTGCTTTTCACTTTTTTAAAAATCTCACAACACACTTGAACCTATAGTTAAACTTCCATGGCACACTTAAATTATGTTGCTCAGAAAAAAAAAAGAGAGAGAGAGAGAATGTACTTACTGTGCTTTGAACTTCTTTCAAAATTAATTTAATGATCTTTAAATGTGTTTGCAGCACACCAGTTGAAAATCACTGGAATAGGAGGACTAGTGCAGATGAGTGCCAGGGGTGTGTACAGGAGCAAGGATGCAAAGCCAGCCGTGCCCTGAGTGCAGCAGCTTACATCCCCCTATGGGATGGGATAGGGGGCCCTCTGTCCAAGCCAGGATTCAGAGAGATGGCCCAGGAGGACCCTCAGAATTCCTCTGACCCGTTCAAGCCTGGGGTAGGATGTGGGGAATGGCATAACCTAGGCAAGGTCCCAGTGGGCTCCAGCCAGCCCCTGAATCCCATGAGGCCAAGGCATACATCTTGTTGGTTACTGTCAGCAGCTCAGGATCTGGTGATGTGATGGATTCTTTACTTTGAATTGAGCCTCAGAAAATAAGATGCCTCAGGACTTTTTCTCTGAGACAGGATCTCACTCTGTCCCTCAGGTTAGAGTGCAGTAGTATCATCATAGCTCATTGCAACCTCAAAACTCCTGGGTTCAAGCAATCTTCCCACCTCAGCCTCATGGGTAGCTGGGACTACAGGTGCATGCCACCTCGCCCTGCTAATTTTACTTTTTGTAGAGGTGGTGTCTTGCTACATTGCTCAGGATGATTTGGAACTCCTAGGTTCTAGCAATCCACTCCTGGCTAGCGTTTCTATTTTTGCAGGGGTCTTGCTATGTTGCCCACACTTGTCTTGAACTCATGGTCTCAAGTGATTCTCCCACCTCAGCCTCCCAAAGTGCTGGGATTACAGGTGTGAGCCACCAGGCCTAGCCAGGGTTTTTTTTTTAAA
Organism: Otolemur garnettii; assembly: GCF_000181295.1. NCBI lineage: Eukaryota > Metazoa > Chordata > Mammalia > Primates > Galagidae > Otolemur > Otolemur garnettii. The sequence goes on along the minus strand of NW_003852529.1, from coordinate 1,101,056 downwards.
AAAAAAATGTAATAGCTATAACCAGTTTACCAACATTTTCCGATTTTTTAAGAACCTTCTGGTTTTGCCCTTTCCGATTTCTTGCATTCGACTGACCCGTGGCTGATTTTGAAATAATAAGGAAAAGAAGAAAAAACATTAGAAAGCTACAGCTCCTCTTGTGTGCTCTACCACCTCTGGGAAGGCATAATGGTCACCGGTCCGGTTCTGTCACGTTCCTCAGATGGATGGTCACCCTATTACAGATGCCACAGGGGCCTGAGCGCCCTGCTCCTGCTTGTCTTTACAGATGAACGCCATCACACCAGCAGTACAGCTCCCCCTTCCTAAGGAAAACAGCCCCTTCCTAAGGCCCCACTTCGGGGCAGAGCCTGTTTCGCATTCCGCGTCCTGGGAGGTCCGTCTGCGCCCGGTAGCCGCAGGTGCGCGCCTTCTCCAGGCCTTACGGTACGCGGCGCGCAGAGCAACCACGTGGCGGCGGAACCGAGGCCCGGCGGGAATGCGTGGAATGCGGTGCGCGGCCTCGCGCGCCTCTGGGGCCACAGCAGGGTCCCGCGGTGCGCGCTCTCGCCTGCTCCTTCCCCTCACCCAGCCTCTCGGTACTCGCCGGGGCAAGACAAGCTCCACGGAACATCGCGAAGGGGTCTGGAGATAAAGCGCGGCCCTTCGGTCCCTTGGACCCCGCGAGTCCAGAATTCCCCGAGGGGTCCGAACCAGTGTCGGCGTAGCCAGAGGGACCCCAGGGGAAGAGTGCGGGGTTTAGATAGGCAAGCCCTCTTCCCGCACCTGGAAAAACATTCCCTTACCTTCCCATGAGTCCAGAGACCCAGAACTCGTAAGTTCCCCAATAATAAAGACCCCAGGGGTTGACACACACCCTGCCTCGCTCCCTCACCCCCAGGGCCAGGGCTTTTTGGAATTTCAAGGGTATTAAGGAGCAAGGTAGAGATGTGCGGTCTTTCCCCGCAAACAGTCTTACAGAAGGGGAGTGGGAGGGAGGGTCGAGTAACAAATCCTGGGGTCTAGGACGCTGTGGGAGCCCCCTAGGGTCTCGTTCACCCAAGAGCCGTCGCCGCAGGTTTCCTAGGCCCTTGAGTCTCGCTACCGCGTCCAGTGCCACTGTCCCACATGGATGTCGCTCAGCTTCGGGTGGGCCCTAGGTCCTGCTTGAAGGGGAGACCAAGGCTGCACGTGACCTCCAAAGTCATTACCCCCACCCCCAACCTTAGTGCTTGGCTTTGGTTGGAGGTGGTTTTCTCCACGATCTGGGCGCCTACTCCCTACCATTTCACCCGAGACGGGCCTGGGTCATGGCCAGAAAGCCAGGGAATTGCTTGTGGACTTTGGGGTTCGTGCTGCCCAGAGCACGAGGGAATACGTTTTCAGGGCAGGGATCGAGGAACTAGAACCTCTTTCACCCAGGAATTTAACTTTTGCCCTCGGGATCTCTGATGCGTCGTTGAAGCCGGTGTCCCCTCTACCTGTTTGTTTTTTAACTCCCGCGCACACCTGGTTGGCAGCCTTCGGAGCTGGGGAAGGGGTCTCCTTTACCCGCAGCCTGCTGGACGCAGGACTACGTCGCAGGGAGAGTTGTCTGTGTGTGGCTGAAATTAATTGAGGAAGGATGGAAACTCAGGTGCCAGCGTGTGGTTGCCGTTGAAGGGCACCCGGGCCAGAGTTCGTGCCCGCCCACCCCGCACCATTGGGGTGCCCGGGATTGGCGCTGCATATCTCGGGCGGAGCAGCCCCAGCACATGGGCCGCCACACGCACCTCAACAGCGAGCAGTGAGGGGAAAGGGGAAACCGAGCGCCCTCCGGAACCCCGGGACTCGCATTCGGAAGCGTTTTCCCGGGCGATTTAAGGGCTTAACAATGGAAAACTCGCGTAGCAGGAGCCAAGTCCTTTCAAGTTGCCGCCAGGTATGCGGCTGCAGGTGACCCCACCTGGGTGCGCCCGCCTTCCAGCCGCCTAGATCCTCCAGGGGAAAGGGTGGGTGCCGGAGGTCGCCCACGAAAGGTCGGCATTAGACCCCGCACTTGCCCCGTCCGAAGTCCCCAGCCCGACTCGCAGCAGTGGTGCGTCCTGGGGTCTGCGCTGCGGCGCGCCGGTTCAGTGAATGAACACGTTCCCTTCCCCCGCTTGAATGAAGGTTCCCACAGCCAGGGACAGTGGCAAACTGGCGGTTGCTGCGGAATTCGCCCTCTCTGGGTCGACCTTCCGCCTCGGCCATGGTCACCCGGGCGGGGGCCAAGGGGCGAGAAAAGGGATAGGGCGACTTAAATTACTTTTGGATTTTCTTTCCAAACAACGTGGTTACCCCTCCCGACTGGGCCAGTGGCCCTTTGTCTCCTAGTGGTCACCAAGAAAAAAGCTCAGAGCACCTTAAATGAGTCCAGATTCCGCAGTTCCTGTTTCTTGGTGGGTTTCTAAAAGACGGTGCAAAGTTAAAACTGCAACAAGAAAGTTTTTAAAAGTTGTTTTTTTGTTTGGAAAAATACCAAATGCTTCCTCTGCGCTTCTTGAAGCCATGGCCCTGAAAGGTCCGGGGTAGTTGGCCCCCTCGGAGGCTCCAGGAGCCGCCGAGCATGATTCCCTAGAGTGGGGGCTGGGCGCCTGGCGTCAGCTCTGGGCTCCAAATTCCAACGCCTCCCAATTCGGTTCCTGGACGGCTCTTCACGCTCTCCAGCCAGGCTTGCAATTTTGCGCCCGTCCCTGAGCTGGGAAGTCAAAGAAGTTCCTAGTTGAGATCTGCCCAGTCCGCCTAGTAACAGCGCTGCGGCCCGATTGGCTCATGCTAATTCCAGTTCCCTGTGTCTTTCTCCCGGGATCGGGGGGGGGAGTTCCCTCCTGGACCTGGAGTCCGTTTTGCAGGAGTGGGCGAACCTCTTTATGCCCCGCTGCCCTCGCCGACGCTGGCCCACCTCGCGCCTCAGGCCGAACCGCGGCGCACGCAGGGCTGGAGCCTCATAGCCCCCCGGGACGGGAGCCGCCGGGTGATAGCGCGCGGCCCCATAAATCATCCCGGCGGCCGCCCGGTCGGGATTTTATGAATGAAAAAGCAGCAGGGCCGCCCTCGTGCACGGGCTGATGTTCAGAGGCTTGGCTGTGCCCTGGGCAGCGCGAGCATGGGTGCCGGGGAAGGGGGGACACCGTGGTGGGTGCTCCCTGCTCGGGCCACCCACTGCTTCCCTGCTTGAGCCGGGGGGTAGTCACCCCCCCAGGACCTGGAATATTAGTAAACTCTTAATTCCCGGCGGGGTAGAGGTCGCGGAAGGAATCTACCGGAGGGGGTTCCCATCTTTGCGAGCACCCTTAAGAAGGGGAGATAGCTTTTAAAATCTATTTTCTTTGAGTCTTCACTCTGAAGAGACGTTGACAGTAAGCTATATTCCGAGGGAAGTAAATGAACGGGTTGTTTTTTTTTTTAATTTGGGGTAGGTATCGCAAAAACTTTTTTAAAAACTCACTAAGTAAAATGTCCTTTTATTTTAAAAAAAAAAAGAGGCAGAACTTATAGTTTTAAAATATGTATTTTATTTATATCTCTTTAAATTTGTGATAATATTGGGGAACTCTACCGTATAACCAGGAACACCTATAGATCGTGTTAAAAATCATCAGATCAATACACCTATTTGTTTAACTGATAATTGTTACGATTTTTGCCGGTCTCTGTTAGACCTCTCAAGCTCTCGAATGCAACCCCAGGGCAAATTCTAAAGAGGAAGGGACCTCCACACCCTCCAGCAAAACCAGTTAGGAAGCTTCCGGTGGTCTCGTCGCAGGCTGAGAGAAGACTAATATTTCCAGCATTTTAATTTTTTTTTAATTACAAAATAAGTCAGTCCTGGGGCCACTGTTTCTAAGCCTTCCATTCAGAAGTATGTTTCTCCCGGTTAAACTGCCAGCACTGGGAGGGAGGGGGCATTCGGGGACCCCCGCAAAGATAGGCTGGTCAAGGTTGGAAAATAGTCGGAAGATTCCCCTGGCGACGACAGGACGAAGGAAATGCTGGCCACCATCTTGGGCTGCTGCTGGATTTTGCGGGCATTTATTTATTCTATTTTAATTTTTGAGCTAGTGCAAGCTAGGCTGAAATCCCAACATTTAGGGTTACCTCACTGGGCATTTGCAGTAACCCCCCAGTAAGTCGCAAGGAAGCCTGCCCCGGGTGGTGTGCTCTCTCCAGCGTCCCAGCCTGTTAAATAGTTCCTGAAATTTACACGTGTTGATGAAAATGAAAGAAGATGCAGGCGCTGAGATTCCTTGGTCGCGTCTCCGCCAGTGGGTGCCCTCGTGGCGTTCTCGGAAATGCGCCCATTCTGCTAGCTTGGATATGGGGTGTCACCGCGCCTTAGATTCCCCCTCCTTACGGTCTCCCCAGGCTGCGTGTGGCCTTACCGCCCTCCTAGTTGTCCCTCAATGCACAAACACCCCCACTCCACCCCCAAATCCCAGGGGACCCACTCGGGGAGGACCGGCCCCCAGGACCTCTCTTCCCTGGGAGAAAGGCTGCTGCGGGGCGATTTGCATTTCTAAGAAAACCAGGCTTCGGGGGCAACTCCGCAGTGGGGCAGGCGCGGTGCCTCCGGGATGGCTTTTGGGCTCTGCCCCTCATTGCTCCCGGCGTTCGGCGCCCGCGCCCCCTCCCCTTACGCCCGCCCCTGCCCCCCTCCCATTCTCTGCCCGGCTTTGATCTCTGCTTAACAACAGTAACGTCACACGGACTACAGCGGAGTTTTGTTGAAGTTGCAAAGTCCTGGAGCCTCCAGAGGGCTGTCGGCGCAGTAGCAGCGAGCAGCAGAGTCCGCGCGCTCCAGAGAGGGGCAGAAGAGCGCCAGGAAGCGCGAGGCAGCCAGAGCGAGAGCCGAACGCGGACCGAGCCCGTACCCACAGCCTCCCCAGCCACCCAGGCAGAGCCCCCGCCATGGAACACCAGCTCCTGTGCTGCGAGGTGGAGACTATCCGCCGCGCGTACCCCGATGGCAACCTCCTCAACGACCGGGTGCTGCGGGCCATGCTCAAGGCGGAGGAGACCTGCGCACCCTCCGTGTCCTACTTCAAGTGTGTGCAGAAGGAGATCCTGCCGTCCATGCGGAAGATCGTGGCCACCTGGATGCTGGAGGTGCGGGGCTTCGGGCGCCTCTCTTAGGAATCTCCTACAACTTGTTGCCAAGACCCACATTTCTTTGCTCCTCGTGTCCCTCCCTTCTCTCCCGCTAGAACTTTGAAGTTTTCTAGGATGTTGCTAGGAATCCGTATTTTCAAAATAAATAGATATTGTGGGTATTTTTTGAACGAGGAAAGGGTGGGGGCGGGGACGTTAGAAATTCCCTTTCCTGGTGGGGGGAGGGGAGAAGTTAGGGAGGGGTACCTTTGGGAAAAACCAGCGCCAGGGGCACCCCATTGGGCCCGAGGGTGCGGGTTGGCGTCTGGGCGCGCTTTGAGGCCCCTGCCTGCGCCCCAGCTCCGCCGCGCGGTTCTCCTGGCCGCCGCGGCCGGAGTCGCCAGCTCCGGGGGGAGGGGGCATAGATTTGATTTTTAAATTAATATCCATGGACACGTATGCAAGGGCTGCTCGAGCCAGTATTATGCGCCATCTTTGCTCTTTTATTGCAAAGCAAAAGTGTTTATTAATAATTGGGGGCAGGGTGGGGGCGGGGATCGACCGGCTGGGCGCTGGGGCCGCTGAGAGGGGCCGCGCGGCCGCTGGGAGCCCATGCCAGGGGAGCGGAGGGAATAGGCATGGGTAGTTTGGGGGAGACCTTTTTCAGAAAGGGGGGACCCTTTGTTCAAGCAATGAGCCCTGGGGCGCCCCGCACGGGCAGCCTGGGCCGGAGAGCACGCCGGGCTGCAAGGTCGCGTGGCCCCCAAGACGCCAGAGATAAACCCCCGTCTGCAGGGATCTTGGCTTGGGGGACCTTCCTTGAGCAAGCTGGGGTCCCGGGGCACATTTTCAGGCCTTCAGTGAGTGCCTTAGGGGCTCCCAAGTATTTTTAAATAATTTTTGAAAGTGCGGCGTGGTGCCCTTGTAAGAGCAAAACGGCTCCCGAGCCCAGGGGAAAGGGGGGCCCCGGAGTTTGAATTCCTGGGGCTCTTCCCCGAGCCTGTAACGAGCTCCTGACCCCCGGCCTGGGTAAAGGACCGCTTGAGGGTCATTTTCGGGGGTTTTGTATGCACCCAGTTATTTTTTTAATATTTTTAAATATTTTTTGAAAAGATGACGTCTGGGGAAATGCGGCGCGGCGGCCTGGGACGCCACCTTTGTGTCTCGCAGGCAAGGCGCCCAGCCCTGCGGCCCGCCCTGCGGCCCTGCACCCAAGTGGGTGCTGACCCTCAGCCAGGTGGATCCTGAAGCTCCAATGCGGGCTGGGGTCCCCAGGGCACGCAGTCTACGCCGCCGCGCATGCCGCCCAGCAGTGCCCACTCCCGCCCCCATCGTACCAGCCTCGTTGGGACTTTCCCTTTCAGTTTCGGGGTGGTGGGTATTGGGTACACGTGGAGAGGGGGGTGCATCATAAGAAGCTACTGTCGTCCCCTGCTTCGACCCCTGGGCGCCCTAGTGTATTGGCAACCGTGGTCCGCGGGGTGGGGGGTATCGGATCGCCTTGGCAGAATGGGGGGCCGGCGCTCCCTGGCGGCCGCGGTTACCGGCCGGTGCCCCCACAGGTCTGCGAGGAGCAGAAGTGTGAGGAGGAGGTCTTCCCGTTGGCCATGAACTACCTGGACCGCTTCCTGTCGCTGGAACCTGTGAAAAAGAGTCGCCTGCAGCTCCTGGGGGCCACCTGCATGTTCGTGGCCTCCAAGATGAAGGAGACCATCCCGCTGACCGCGGAGAAGCTGTGCATCTACACTGACAACTCCATCCGGCCCGACGAGTTGCTGGTAACCGCGGGACTCCCACCACCACAGACACCACTGTGGCCCCAGGACCCCGGGGTGGGGGTAGGAGTAGGGCAGATGGCAGGAGATCCCGCCTGCCTCTGACAGATCTGTCCCGAGAGTGCTGGACCACACTGCTGGGGCCCCTGTCAGAGGGGCGGGCGGGATCCCAGATGCCCCTGTCTCCGCACACTTTGCTGGGACTCCCACCACGTTTGCGCCTCGTAGCGCGGCCGTAAGGTGAGCGGCGCGCACCCTCTAGCGGCGGCGCTGAGGCAGCGCTCGTCGCTGCGCCTAGGTCCCAGGTGGTGGGAGGTCTTTTTGTCTCCACTTACAGATGGCCGCTTGATCACGCGAAACAGCCTTTTTTCACGGCACCTTTTCTGTTTTGATCTGGAATCCTGTGTTGCCCGTTCTACGGACCCCCAACATTCGCTGTCCCCCCACTCCCACCACCAACGCTGCAAACCAAGGGCTGAGGCCAGAGACCTGAGCCGGCTATGTCCCTCGGGCCCCCTTCCCCAGCTAGCCTGACGCTCATTCGCCGGTTTCCACAGCAAATGGAACTGCTCCTGGTGAACAAACTCAAGTGGAACCTGGCTGCAATGACCCCGCACGATTTCATCGAACACTTCCTGTCCAAAATGCCAGAGGCCGAAGAGAACAAACAGATCATCCGCAAGCACGCTCAGACCTTCGTGGCGCTCTGTGCCACAGGTAGGGCAGGCCTGCCCTCCCCCGCCCCCCAAGAGGACCAGCAGGGCAGACCCTGGCCCCTAGGTGGCCCTGTCTAGTTTGTGGCTCTTGCCCTGGGTCTGCCCACACATTTGTCCAGGGAGATGGTCCCAGGGGGCCCCTTGCTCTAAAAGTGGACCTCTTCCCTTGCTCTGGTGAGCAGAGGGCTTGGGTTGTTTGTTGCTGCTAGGTGGAAAGTCTGCTAGGTCTCGTCTACCATCCGGTGCCTTGGGGACCGAGTGGATGCCGTGGTCATGGCCTTCCTCCCCAGGTGGGGCAGTCTGTGTCCACTCCATGCTGAACAGGGTTTACCTTGGCCACCAGGCGGCCTCCTCCCCCCACCTACCTCCAGCCCTTCTTGTGTCCTCAAGGAGCCTGAGCTGTGGGGGCCCCCTTCTGGCCTCTCCCAGGCTGGGCCACCTGCCAGGGGCGCCTAAGGGGTGGGGAGAGCTGCTGGCTGTGCCTGCACCACGTGCTCCTTGGGCTGACTGCGGGGGCGTCCAGCAGAGGAGCTCTGAGGCCTGAGGCCCTGCCAGGGGCCCAGTGGGCTGCCTGGGCTCAGAAGGGCTACAATGCAGCCTGGGTTTGGGCTACCACAGTTGGCAGCAGAGAGGCCTAGTCCTCCCTCTCTGACATGGCCCATGGAGGCCCCTCCCTGGCACTGCCCTAGCCCCAGACCGCAGTATGGACAGACAGACATGGTCCACCATGCTGCCATTTATCCCCAGCCTTGCCTTTGGTTCCCTGACCTCTTCCTTCTCCAACCCCAGAGGCCAAATTAGCCTACCGTGGTAACTCACCATCCCCTGCCCCAGCTCTGCTGTGGCCCACCTCTCACCCTGGACAGGCCTTGGTTGTCACATCTATTTGGGGGCTCTTGCTCTGGGTGACCTGAGGGCCATGAGGCACAGTGGCTCAAAGAGGCAGTTGGCATCTTTTTATACCTCCCCAGAGGGGCAAAGCCCCAAGCTTCTCAGCGCATCTCCATGTTGGATTACCATGGTGGCTGGTGTTCCAGAACAGCTTATAGTTTAGGGGAGAGTTGGGAAGATTCTTTGTCTTTCCCTTCCCTCTTCCCCCTCTCAGGGCACAGACCCGTCCCTGGAGACCTTACAGAGGAGGCCTGGTGGGGGGTGCCCTGGGAGATGGATGGGAGGGTGGGGCTGGCCCTGCAGGCAGCAGGGAGGCGTCTCTGGCTGGGGCTCCTCAGAGGAGAGAAGCCTCCAGAGACTCCAGGCAGCCTTTTATGGAGCTGAAAGTTTCCTGGAGATAATGCAAGGAACGGTTCTTGCACAGCCTCCCTCCCGGGGAGGTTTAGGCAGCCGGATCAACCCCCCACCCACCAGGACCCCTGGGTGGTGGCAGCAAGATGAGCAGATAGAGGCTGCACTTGGGCTCTCTGAGCTGCTATGTGTCCTTTGAGACCAGCCCAGCAAGCGCCCCCAGTGGCAGGTGAAAGTGGAGGGTCACTCAGGTGACCCAGCACTCTCAGTGGTCATTGTGATCACTCCAGATGAGCCTAGTGGTGGGGCAGCACGCCAGGGGACAGAGGCAGCATGTACCTACCAGGCCTGGCCTGATTTGGCCTCCGGGTGCTCCCTGGGCCATCCCTGCCTCTTCCTTGCCCCACTGAACACCAGGCACTACAAGCCCTTGTCTGTAGCACATATCTGTCCAGATGACAGCAACATAAGAACAGACGGGGCAGAGGCACCTGGGTTTTGCCCTCATTGTAAGGGTTACATTTGAGGGTTAACAAGAGGGGCATTGCTCCCCTTCCTCCCTGCCCAGGTGTCCCCAGCCCCAAACATACACCCAGAGGCTTACACGTAAGGAAGGCCCAGTGCCATCTGAAGTGGACACGTCGTCGGGCTTGACACACAGGCTCTGGCAAGGGCCAGCAATGCCACAGAGTGACCACTTTGGCTGTGGCTCACTCTTTCCCACCAGGCAGCAGAGGGGGCTTGGTCCTAGAGCTTTGGCACTTAATTCTGGATTGTTCTTACCCAGACATGGAAGGCCATCCCCAACCTGGGCACACACACAAGTTGTGGATGGGCTCTGGAGTTGAGTTGGCCCTGCTGACTACCCTACACACACACTATAGAGGGGATCTCAGTATGGGGCCAGCCAGAACCTGCTGCTCCCTGAGCCCCTTGTTCCTGGGCACCTAGTAGCTTGAGATTAAGCAGTGGGGCTGACGAGATGCCACACCTCCCAACAGGCCTCCAGCTCCATGCCCAGGGCCCCTAGTTCATGGGGTAAAATTGCTGGCTGTCCCTGCCGGTGATTCCACGAAGGTATCCAGAGCTTCATCCCAGCGTGGGAGGGGCCAGGCCAAAAGACTCCATCCCACAGTGGCCCACCTTTCTATGTGGGGGCAAGACTGCCCTGGGGCAGGAAGGCTGGTGTCCCCTGCCCCCACCACCCAGATGGAGAACACCACCTGCGGTGAATCCCTTGAGGGGAAGAGCTGCCCTTCCCTGTGCTTGAGGAGGGAGTCCTGATTGGACCCAAAACCCCTGCTGCTGTGACCTGGGAGGAAGATGAACCCTGGCATCTAACAGCCATGACCAGAGAGCTTTGTGTGGCTGACAGGCTTCAGGCCACCCTGGCTTTGCACCACCCTGGGTTTATTTCCCACTTGGAAGTGAGCTCAGGTGTGCCACACAGTCCCCAAGAAGCCCAGAAACTAAGGGGTCCTAGGCAAACTGGGGCTCCACACTTCCGACCCTAGGATCCTACTCATGGGGAAGCTGTGGACAGCTCCAGGCTCCCCCAGACTCCAGAGGGGCCTCATACAGAGATGGGCAGTAGAAATCAAGTGCCCATCCCCTAACTCTGGAAGTTGCTAGAATCATGGGGCTATTGTGACATGGCCTAGAAAAACCATTTTGTCACCAGCCAAAAGAACAATGGTGGTGTGAGCAGAGAGGATCTGGTGCAGTACCAGGTTTTCTCGGTCTTATTTGCGGAAGTTTGAGTCCACCAGAAATGGGCGCCTGGTCCAGGTTGCTGGAAAGAGCTCTTCCCTTTGGTGGGAGCTAGAATATCCCCCTCACCGTCAGAGCAACCTGGAGGACACTGGCCTGGGCCCATCCATAGGAAGTCCCTTCCGAGTGTGACAGTTGTCTCTGATCTGTGTTACTAGATAGTGTACTTAGGGTTGGGGTGTAGAGGTGACACTCTCCTTCCTGTGTGCTTGCGGTGCCTTCATCTTACTCATCTTTGTGGGTAAGCAACATATTCACAAGACTGATGATGGTGTCTCTGTCACCCAGCCCTGCCTGTTGGATTTTCTGGTCGCTCCTTTCTTAGTTTGCCTAGTTGATTTTGAGCGCGCAGTCTGGTGGGCGTTCAAGGTGGGTTCCTGCTCTCCTAGAGCCAAGGTGACAAGGCTGGAGGCTGGGCAGACCTGGCCATGGACCCACACACTCCCAATAGTTCTATCTAGGCTGTGCCACTCCCTTGGAGCCAGTGTTTGGGGTGCCCAGATCACAGGGGCCTGTAGAGGGTCCATTGTTCATGGCGCCCCTGCCTCTCTCCCTCTGCTGCAGATGTGAAATTCATTTCCAACCCGCCCTCCATGGTAGCTGCGGGGAGTGTGGTGGCCGCGGTGCAAGGCCTGAACCTGGGGAGCCCCAACCAGTTCCTGTCCTACTACCGCCTCACACGCTTCCTGTCCAGAGTGATCAAGTGTGACCCGGTAGGTGACGGAACACCCTCCCCTCATGCTGGCCGGCTCTGTGGGACCTCACGCAGACAGCGGACAGGCAGGACCGTGGACATGGCATGGCTGGTGCCAGGGCTCCTGGGGGTGACAAGGTTATAGTCACAAGGGCACCTGGGCAAGCATCGCATCAAGCTAACAAGCTGGGGCTCCCAGAACTTGCTGGCCAGCCGCAGGGGTCTCACTAGCTTCTCACGCGCCCCTGGGGATTCCAGAAATAGGCGGGAGCTATAACGCACCCTGTGGACTGTCCAGGAGCAGGGCTGCAGGCTGGCTGGGCTAGTGATCCGTGTAGTAATGGTGTGTGGGGCTAGAGCCCAGCTGGGCTTTGTTCGGGCTACAATGCTCGTGGCCCATAAATAGCCGCTTTAAAAGGGTTCTTGTGAGGTCCCCAGACTCCGGACAACGGAGCGAATAGAGACAACCTTGTTTTTTACGGCCGTCTTTGAGAGGCTGCTTCTGTAAAACCCTGAGTTGACTGTGTCTTTCTTCTTAAAATGCCATTGTTTTATCCCCAATTCTTTTCTTTTTCTTAAAGAAAGAATTAAAATAACAATTACAGGGGTTTGTGGCATTTACCAATTTAGACCAAAGAGGTTGCCGGGTCAGCCACTGGCCCCCTAGCCCCCATACGTGGGGGAGTGACCGGCTCGACCCCAACTCAGCGCTGGCCGGGGCTGCCTTGTGGTGTCCACCCCAGAGTGTCCAGAGAGCTTGTGTGGGCCCCGGCCAGAGGCGATCTCACGGTGCACCCGTCTGCCTGGTGCTCACTCTTATCTCTCTTTGAAAAGGAAGAAGCTTTTTTGCCGATGGACACTAGGGGTGGGAGGACCTCTTCCCTCTGTGCCACCCTCAAGCCTAGGGGGGAAGTGGAGGCTCAGTCTCCTGTGCTGAGGCAGGGGCAGCATCCTGCAGCCCTCTAAGGAACAGGGTCTCAGAGGCACCACTGAGGCCCCAGAGAGTCCGAGAGGAAAGCCCCACCGTCACAGTGAGTCCTGCACCCTCCTCCCACGCTCCAGGCACTGGGCAAGCACCTGTCTCCCCGGCGCGGCCACTCGGCTTGCTTGGCTTGTCCACACGTTTCTTGCAGCGCTAGACAAAACGCTGTCTTCAGGCAGTTGTAGGAAATTGCAGTGTTATCCCGTGTTTGAATAGAGATTGTCTTAATTAGGTCTGAAGTAAATGCCTCGCAGCTGACGTAGGGGCAGAGATTAATTCCAACTGAATTGCCTTTGGTTGTCCAGTGAGAAATGCATCTGCACCCAGACTCAGAAAAACCCTCAGCATGTTCTAGGACTTTCTCTGGTGGACAGAATGTCCATGCCATTCGAGTCAGGTGTGCTGTGCCACACATTGATAATTGTACGTCCCTTTGCACTGAGAAGTGGTCAGAGCATCTGGCTGTGGGCAGACAGCACTGTCCACCAGGCGGCCCTGTGGGCAGTTGTAGACTAGACAGACCATGCGGGAAGGGAGCAGTGTGCAGCTCCAGGTGTGGGGCCCCTGGTCAGTGCAGGGCTGCTGGGAGCAGGAAGCAGAAGGCAGGGGAGCTGCTCTGGCCCCAGAGGCCACGGGCAGCCCCTCAAGGTGCCAGGGGAGAGTATGTGGAAAGAATTGGTGGGTGGCGCTGTTGAGCCCCTCATTGGTGGGAACCAAGGGTATCTGGTGTTTGGAGTGAAACCTGGCCTACTGGGTTCCACACCTGGCCTTCTGAGCCTCGGTTTCCCCTTCCACACAAGGGGACCATTCACAGGAATGTGGCTGTGCTCGTTTGCCATGATGAGTAGTTATCAGAAAGGAGAGTGAGGAAGGCTCTCCTGTGAAGGCGTGGAGACCTGTAAGGAGGGGCCCCCAGGGACTCACTAGAAGCTATCTGGCTGGGTCCTCTTCTGTTGGATAGCACCTTCCCTTCCTCCAGCCCCATCTGCTCAGCAACGCCTTCCGGACCCATGGCAGGGCCGTGGCTAAGCCCCTGTGCCTTGTGGGAGAGTCTGTTTCCCAGGCTGACCCAAGGCTTTGCTTGGTTTTGGAAGTCCCAGCGTAGCTTCCTGGCAGTTGGGATACACGCAGCCCCAATACCCGGATCCCATTTCTTTATTCAGAGCTACCCAGCAGAAGCAGCAGCTTCAAGCTGTTGGGAGATCGGCCCCTGGGTGCCGGGCTAGGGTACAGGTGCATGGCTTCCAGGAACTTCTGGAAGGGTGGGCATCTCTGCGGCCCCTGAAGGGATGAAGGGTCCAGGTGCCTCCAGACCACCCGACACTCGTCCTCAGTTGTGCACAGGCCTAAAGCTTTGCTGGCAATTTCTTGTGGAAGACCAGCCCCTACCTCGCACTGAGCCCAGGGCGGCTATGTGGCAGGGGTTATATCAAAAGGCTAGGCTCAAAGCTCCCAGCTCTCCCAACACCTGTCCTGGATCAGATGGTGTTAGAGTCAGTGGGACCAGTGATCAGGGTCCTTTCGAGGATTTCCAGTGAAAGGCCTAGCCTGTCAGGCAAACAGGGCAGTGCAGGGTAGGTCTGGGCTGTAGAAGGGTGTAGTTTTAACCTCTTATTTATAAGAGCTTCTAGGTCATGGGATTTGGGAGGGGCCTTCTCTGCAGACTCCCTCTAAAGATCCCTTTCTGCTCCCCTCCCTGTCTCTCCCAGGACTGCCTCCGGGCCTGCCAGGAGCAGATCGAGGCCCTGCTGGAGTCCAGCCTGCGCCAGGCCCAGCAGAACTTGGACCCCAAGGCTGCAGAGGAGGAGGAAGAAGAGGAGGAGGAGGTTGACCTGGCTTGCACACCCACCGACGTGCGGGATGTGGACATCTGAGGGCGCTGGGTGGGTGGGCGCCTCCGCCACCCACAGCGAGGGAGGAGCTGGCCCCAGGTGCCCCCCAACAAGGTCCCGCTTCTCCGGGATATTTCACTACCAGAAGGGAAAGCTTCATTCTCCTTGTTGGTTTTTTGGGTTTTTTCCCCCCTCTTCCCTTTCTCCCTTCCATCTCTGACTTAAGCAAAAGAAAAAAAGGTTACCCAAAAGCTATCTTTAAAAAAAAAGCAAGAGAAAACGTATTTGCATAACCCTGAGTGGTGGGGGGAGGGGTTGTGCCACAAAAATAGAGGATTTTATACCCCAGTAATCAACTAGTTTTAATATTAATGTGTTGTGTCTCTGTGTCGTAAGAGTAGGCATTAACACCAAGGGAGAGTCTCCAGGGGAGGATTAGATTTGATTCTTTATGTGTTTAAATTTTAAAAGCATAAAAAAACATTTAAAAAATAGGCTCAACAAACCATTTTTAAAGTAGAAGAGGGTTTTAGGTAGAAAAAACGTACTCTTGTGCTTTTCCTAGAAAGTGCAGCTTTAGTGTGTTCCTAGGCACCTTTGTATCTTGCTTGCTCACGCATGTAGTCACTTTATAAGTCATGTGTATGTTTATTTTATTTTGTAGGTAGATGTGTAACCTCTTCACCTTATCGATGGTTGATGTAACCTCTCGGCTAGAGTAGCATAGCGTGCAGCATCCTCGCGTGCTCACACTTCTCCTGCCTGCGGCCCGCCCCCTCGAGGACGGGGCTGCGGAGCGCCAGCCAGCGTAGTGGTATTGGAAAAGCCCACCTCTTCCGCTCCTACGGTGCGCTCCTATAAAGAGAAAACGAAATAGTGACATAATATATTCTATTTTTATAATCTTCCTATTTTTGTAGTGACCTGTTTATGCGATGCTGGTTTTTCACCCAGTGGCCCTGCAGCCAGCTCACGTCCCGGTTCAACCCACAGCTACTTGTTCATGTTTCTTCTCAATATTCTAAAACCATTCCATTTCAAAGCACTTTCAGTCCGGTAGTTCTAGGAGATATCGCTGTTTATGTTGTGTGTGTTGGGGGGGGGGCAATTTTTTAATGGAATGGTTTGGGAATATTCACGTACTTGTGTGCAAGCAGGATTGCCAAGCAAGTGCATGTCACTATGGTGTTAGCGAAGGGATGTTTTGGAAGGCTGGGTTCCAGTCAAGAAGAAAAAGATTTGCATTCTCACATTGCCAGGATGATAAGTTCCTTTCCTTTTTCTTTAAAGAAGTTGAAGTTTAGGGATCCTTTAAAGGTGCCAACTGGTGTTTGCAAGTAGGGACCTCGAAGGTTTACCTAGAGAACAGGTGGTTTAAAAGTTACCTTTAGATGTTTCACAACGGAAGGTTTTTAAACACTAAGATATGTAATTTATAGTTAAGGCTGAAAAGAATATTTATTACAGAGGATGTTCCTAAGGCCAGTATGATTTATAAAGTAATGCAATCTCCCCTTGATTTAAACACACACACACACACACCCTTCTGCCTTTGATGTTGCAGATTTAACACAGTTTATAAAAGATAGATCCAGGTGAGAGGGAAAAATGTCAAGGAAAACCACACAAAGACATGATTCGGCCTGTTTGGTGTTTCCCAAAGAGATACCATCTGAGAGCTATCGGAGTTAGAAGGAAAATTTAGGGTACTTAGAACAAGTTTAGTTAAGATAATATTCTCATCCCCTACTCCCTCCTTTAAAAAAAAAAAAAA
>NW_003852529.1:1047872-1085142 GCF_000181295.1 Otolemur garnettii | reverse complement strand
AGCAACAAATAGACAATTTGCACATCTTGGCTATGTCCTTTTTGTAATTTTTATTTAGGAAGTGTTGAAGGGAGGTGGCGAGAGCGTTGAGGATGATGGTGGGGAGGACAGAAGGGAGGGGATGTGGGCAGGAGGCTCCCGAGGGAACGGGGCAGTGACCACACCAAGGACAGGCTGCGGCTCCGTTTTCTTATTGCGCTGCTACCGATGACTTCCCGGCACGGTTTGGAAACAAAATTCACATCGCTTCTCTGTATCTCTTTCACATTGTTTTGCTGCTATTGGAGGATCAACTTTTTTGTTTTACAATGTCATACTGCCATGTTCTAGTTTTAATTTTCTTGTAGAACATTGTATTACAGATGCCTTTTTTTGTAGGTTTTTTTTTTTTTATGTGATCAATTTTGACTTAATGTGATTACTGCTCTATTCCAAAAAGGTTCCTGTTTCACAATACCTCATGCTTCACTTAGCCATGTGTAGACCTGGCGGTCAGGCTCTGTCTGCTCCGGCAAACAGATGCGCGGGCGAGATCCCACGCGGGCCTGGTGGGGGCAGGTGCCCAGACCACGTGCTCAAGAACCACACGGACGTCCCTGAAGACCAAGCTGTGTCCGTTCCCTTTTCCCTGCGCCTGTTATGCTGGACTCTTCATCTGATCTGGGATGTATCATCATAGTAGTTTTTACAGCTGTATCATTCTTTGCGTGTAGCTATGAAAGTTGCATTATTATTATTATTATTATAACAAGTATGTCTTACGCGCCACCGTGGTGCTGTGCCCGTAGGACTCTGTCATTCGGGATGATTGGAATAGTTTCTGGAATTTGTTCAAGTTTTGGGTGTGTTTAATCTGTTATGTGCTAGTGTTCTTTTTGTTGTTGTTTTGTTAATTACAGCATAATGCTAATTTAAAGAGACTCCAAATCTCAATGAAGCCAGCTCACAGTGCTGTGTGCCCAAGAGTCGCCTAGCAAGCTGCCGAACCAAAAGAATTTGCACCCATTTGTGGGCCCGTGTGGCTGGGGCCCATCAAAGGCACAGGCTCGTCCCTGCCACCACCCCTTCTGGAACACTGCTTATGCTTACCTCAACCGTCTGGCTGCAGCATCTGTGTCTGAACCGCCCGGGGTCCTTGCTGGATGGTTTGTCTGTAGTGATGGGGTGAGGGCACGTGTCTTGGATGTTGTGTGTGCCGAGAGGCCAAAGGCTGGGGGCAGGTCCACAGGGCACAGCCAAGTCTCTGTCCTGTGACACGCACGTCTGTAAGGGTCTCTGGTTGGTGGGCAGTTTGGGTCCTTGTGTTTCTGGTCGCACACTGTGGCACTTCCCAGCACGGACATGTAACCGGCACATTTCCAGCAAAAAACAAAAGACAAACGTGAAAAGTCTAGAAATAAAACTGGTAAAACCCCAGTGCGGAGCCTGCTTGTTTGTTTCTGGGGCTGGCGGGAAGCCAGGTGTATGGGTGCTGGTGCCAGGGAGCCAGGAAGGGGGCAGGCTGGGCTGCCTGTGGGGCCAGGTCACACTGTCCCATGTGCAGCGGGCAGCCTAGCATCGTCCCTGCCCTCACCCACTAGACAGCAGTAGTGCCATCCCCAGTGTGACAACCAGGGACATCTCCTGACATTGCCAAATGCCCCTGGGGATGAGGGACAAGAACGTGTGCTCCTCCAGCTGGAGGAAGACCCAGACCCCAGAGGCACGGGCTGGTCCCTTGGACCTGGGAAGCTTCAGAGAAGAGTTTGCAGGTGGCCCAGGTGGGTGAGCCCACTCCCAACGAGACTGCAGCTCCTGGCCTGGGTGACATCTTCCAGCCAGTTTGCCTTCCCAGGTTATTTGCAGATAGGAAAATAAATAGCCAGCGTTGGTTAACCCTCTTCTGGCGCAAGCTGCTGTTTGCTCTGGGTGAATCATGGTCCTCAGAGAGAGCAAAGTGCCCTGCTAGGGCCGCCGTCCAGGAGGCCTTTCACGCGGCTGCCAGGGGCCTGAAGGCCTATTGGACACCTGTGACGTCCACCTCTGGGTTTCAGATGCACATGGCTGGGCTCATTTCCACACCCAGGCTGGAGGTGGGTGCTGGGAAGTGCCCCGGAACACAGCAGGCCTTGGGCATAGCTTCAAGGTCTGGGCCTCCCCTGAGACCCAGCCCCCCAACTCTGCCCCCACCCCACGTGTAACACAGGCTGAGTTGTGTTACAGCTATCTCCTTGGGCAGCTGTCTCCTGAGCTAAGGGTGGTCAGTACTTGCCAGCCCAGGTTGGGCCACCAGGGCCTTAGAGTGCTGGGGAGGGGAAGGCTGTTGTTCCTCCATAGGTCCCTGCACTTCTGCAAGGAAGGTACATCATAAAGGGAGACACTGGACTCTTGAGGGTCACCACTAGCCCCTGCCCTGAGGATAGGGCCCCGGCTGGCACAGGGAGCCTGCAGGATGCCCCTGTAGAGAGGTTCCTTCCATCAGTGAGGCCTCCAGGGACAGGCAGAGATGGAGGAAGTGCCAGCAGCCACATAGGTGGCTCACAAGGGCCCGACTCACTCCATAGAAAAGGTCGCCCTGAAGGCAGGAAACAGGACCACACTGCTACAGCTGTCCATCTCTGGGCAGGGGCCACGTCCTGTGTCAAAGCTGGGGACCCAGGGAACAGATGTCCCACCCTAGGCCCATCTCACCTACAAGGGGGTGTAGTAGGGTGGCCTATGGGGGGACCCAACAATGACCTCGGGGGAATGGGCAGGGATGGAGGAGAAAGCAGGGAGGCTCCTGGGCAGCCTAAGGGAAGGCAGGTCAGAAGCGGGGGGCGGAGGGGGGGCTGTGGAGAACTCCTGGGTCAGGTTGCTCTTCTGCTGTTGGGAGTTTTCAGGGTGGAAGTGAATCTGCAGCTGCCAGGTGGGACGAGTGCCGGGGAGGATGGAGCCGGGTATGCTGAGGGCGGCTCAGGCAGGGCCCAGGCGAGGGAAGAGAATAGGGACAAAGCCCCGGCAGGCAGCGGAACACATGGGCCTCACACAGGAACACACAAAGAGGAAGGGTTCCCCATATCCTCAGGCCAGTCTCTCTCAGATGCACAAGTAAGGAGAGTCCCCCACCCCGGTGATGCCGCAAGATGCCACTCTGGGCTTCTCCTCCCAATGCTCAAACTCAGCTGATGTAACTCCTGGCCCCTGCGACACCTCCTGGGATGTGGTGAAGGTCCCATCACCTCTGTTTGCAGGGCTCTTCCCACTAGCCTTTCTAGAAGCATTTTCTCTCACAGCTCATCACCCCACCTACTCCAAGGGCCCTGCCTCCTGACCAGTCCCCTGCAGCACGGCAGCCCCATCTACCCTGCACCCTCCCCTAACCCACTTGGGCTTGCCTGTCCACCTTCTGTCTCTGGCCTCGGCACCCTAACCTCACCTTCTCTGCCCTTCTGTCCCAGTGCCTCAGCCTGCAGTGCCCTTTACCCCTGAGTGTCCTTCAAAGCTCGGTGTAAAGATGGTCTCTCCAAAGGCTTCCCATCCCCACATCAGGCTGTGGGAGTTCAGGAATCGAGCCCAGGTGTTTGCTGCACCAGCTAAGCCCCGGGGCACAAAGTCTCCCAATTTCTCTGGTCCTCCCTCCTTCTACCCTGCCAAGCGGTGGGTGCTGAGCAGAGGGGCCAACGATGCGAGGCAGGCAGCCCAAGCTGTGCTGTGCAGCAGAGTCATGGCCCAGCCTGCCCTGGGTGCCGGGGCTGCTCCACCGTTGGGAGGGTCGGGGGTCCCCAGGGGCCCAGGGAGCACCACACTCGTTGTCATGACAAGGGACAAAGGGCCCAAGGGCTCAGAGAGAGTAATTGGGCGGAGCAGAGCAGGGCAGGCACATGCACTGCTGAGCTGTGCTCACCCTGGGCAGCCATCTGCGAGCTAAGTGAGGGCTGCTGCAGAGCTGGGCAGCATGGTGGGAGTCCAGAGGTGGTGGCCTTCGTGCACTCCCTCCTGTGATGTGACTTTCCTTGCAGCCCCCCAGGCAGCAGAGTCAGAGTCTGCTCCTGCTGCCTTGGGGCCTGGCCTGTTTGATGGGGACAGCTGTGTGGCCTCCTAACACCCGCTCACACCACATGGCCAGTCCTGAGAGTCACCACTGCAGCGAGGCCCGTGCACGGGCAGCATGGGGTATGCATCCCCGCATGCTGGGCCAGCCTTGCAGCTCACTGGGCTCTGTCATCCCAGGAATGTCTTTGATCAAGAGTTTATGCAAGAGGGGAGAGAAAGCCCAGGGCCTCTAATCCGTTCCCACAGTCCCCTTGCCCGCCAGGGCCCCACCAGCCCAGCACCACACCGCCAGGCCGGAGCAGACAATAGCTGGCGGACGGGTGGGCGGGCAGCTCCAGGGCCGCTGGCCTTGGGGCCCACATCCGGGGGCATTGTCACTGCCACTCACAGGGGCAAACAAGAAGAGCTGAGGAAGAGAGAATACGGAACCCTTCGCTGAAGGGGCTTCGGTGGGCCTTGAGCCTATCAAAGTCGGCCGTGTCCATTAATCCTTTTAATTTTCACCTAGCGGCAGCTGGGACAAGCCTCTCAACTGGCAGCCACTTTAAGAGCCAAGTGGTCTAACCCCAGGACCATCCAGTGCTCTTGAGGCCAGGTCCTCCGAGTGCATCCAAAGCAGTCTTCCTCAATTTTGTCTCATCTTGGATCATGACAGCTAAAATTTACTGACCAGGTCCAGTGGCCCTGGTGTTGTGCTCAATGCTGAACATACAGCTCTTCCCTGAATCTTGAAACCACCCCGGGGGCTGGTGGCTGGCAGAGGAATTACTGGGAGTGACACGGGCAGGGTCCTGCCTTCCTGGGGCCTGGGCCCTCACAGTCACAACCACCATCTGTTCAGTTGGGAGTTGGCAGACTTTTCTGCGGGGGATGCCTTACGCCTTGCGAGACACATGGTCTCGGCCGCACCTGGTGGGCCCTCCCACTGCAGCACCAGGTGCCCGAGTGCATGATAAAAAGTTTGATCTGCAGACACAGCAGGCTAGATGGGGGCTGATGGTGGTCATTTGCCAAGCCCTGTTGAGGATGAGTAAACAGAGGCCCAGAGAGGTAAAGTGACTGAGCCAGGGTCACACAGCTAGTGTTTGAGCTTGCACTCCTACCACTGGAGAAGGAAGCACAGATAAGGGCAGGCTCGGGTCTCCTAAAATGTGCCTGAAGAAAATGTACAACCCTTATAAACTGTTTTCCCACAAAGACTGGTGCACACAACTCAGGCCTTTCTTTGGCTGGGCTGACCTGTGACCAAGCCTTCCAGCTGGCAGCCCCTAAAGACAAGGCCACATCTGGGTCGGTTGGCCTGGCAGTGGACATCTGAGTGTGATCGACTATTTAAAAGGAAAACTCGTGACTCGTATCAATGCACATTAAGTATTAGGGAGTTAGGGAGTAAAAGGCTGGATCTCAGCTCTGCAGCCTTCAGGATGTGCAGCGTCACCTCCCTGAGCCTCAATTTTCACATCTGTAAAGTGGAGAAGACCTGCAAGAATGTGAGTTCATGGTGTGGGGTCGGGGGCTTTTCCGTCCTTGTCACCAACATGTCTTTAGTACCTAAGATGATGCTGGGAACAGAACATAGGCTTGATGACGCTCTGTTCAAAAAATGAATTCCTTTGGGGGTGTTGAATATTAAATGCTCAATGTGCATGAAGCACTTAGCACAGAACCTGGCATACAACTGTCACTAATGATGTCACTGTCCTCTCATCTCGTTGGTATAATTACCATCATTCCATGCATCCTCCAGGTCTGGAAGGTCAGGCCCCAAGATGCTCACTGGAGGGTGGCATTAGCCATCCTTCTTTCCCTCCTTTGGCCCATCAGGCAGACAGCTCTTGGTTTTGTTGACAGTGACAATTCCCCCTCCTGGTGTATACATCTCCCAGATTTTGCTCTGTGGGAGCCACCATTCCTAGGCCTGTGGCTTGGGTAGGACCATCCTCATCCTTAGCTTTGGCTCAGGCCTTGGCAGGCTCAAACCCAACAGCACATCTGTGCCCACGGGAAGAACAGCAAGTTCCAGGAGGGGTGTAAAATCTAACAGAGCCAACGAGACTTGTGGAGACATTTTCCGAGTCTTCTGGACAAGAGAGATTTCCCCCTTCTCAAGGCTCCCGGTGGAGGAGCAGACCAGCCCTGCAGGAGAACAGAGAGCAGGTAATGGTTCTCCAGACAAGCTGCTAGATCAAGCCTTTCCTGAAGTCCTCTCTCTTTTATTCCAGGAGCCAATCATTGTCCTTCATTAAGTTAGCTTGATAGGGCTCTGTATCATTTGGGTTTTAGAGGTCTTTTAGTGTTACAGTTTATGTGTGTTTTCTACATGCTCTAGATTTCACATGTTATTGGTATGAATAATGGGAGCCACTGACAAAGTTACCATTTGATCTTGGATTTTTAACATATCTGTCTTGCTTAGCTGGGAGTTCCATGCGATCAGGGACTGACTCATCTCTGGACCACCAGTGCCTGGCACAGAGCCACCTCAAAAGACGTGTGGAACTGCTGTGCCTCCAGTCCCAGGCCAGCGTGCGCCTCCACCCACACTGGGCATGCATAATGGAGCCCACGTGACCAGGTAGATGAGGAGAAACTGACCGTGCCTATCGCCCCAGTGTCCAGACATGAAGCTAGATGGTGCCTGCAGGGGCTGAAGCTGGGGAGAGGCTCAAGCCAGCCTTCTCCCGTGGGCCCTGTCTCAGTCCCTGGTTCAGGACCGGAGCCAGCTGAGCCCCAGAAGGTAGCAGCCTCTTGGGAGAGGGGACAATATGCTCCTGGTATCTTGAGGTTAGAGTCTTTTAAGGATACAGGTGCCCCTTCCACCTGTTCCCCAGGGGCAGCAAAGACCAGGGGAGCTGAGGCAGATCCCTCGGGAAGCCCTGCATGGCAGGCTGGAAGAGTCTGGACTGCATGAGGCCAGCACCCTCAGCCTGCAGAGGAACAAACAGCCCAGACAGGGAGAGGGATGTTGCACCAGTTTCCTGCAGCTGCCATAACAAATAATTGCGAACTAAGTTGTGGCTTCAAACACCTGAAATTTATTCCCTCCCAGGACAGAGTGTGAATCAGGTGTCTGCAGGGCTGCCGTCTCTCTGGCTTCTGGTGTTTCAGGCAAGCTGCAACTTTCCTTTGTTGGTCACAGCTTGACTCGCACCTCTGTTTCCATGTTCCTGTAACTGCCTTCCCGCCTGCTTTGTGCCTCAGGAGGCACTCTCCTCTCTCCTGTCTCCTCTCTCCTCTCTCCTGTCTCCTCTCTCCTGTCTCCTCTCTCCTCTCTCCTGTTTCCCCTCTCCTTTCTCCTCTCTCCAAGTGGCTCCTCCTCTTCTTAGTTCCAGCTCTTTTGGGCACCAAGGTGGGAGAACTGGTTGAGCCCAAAGTTGGAGACTGCAGAGAGCTGTGATCTGCTACTGCACTCCAGCCTGGGTGCCAGAGTGAGACCTCAGAAAAATAAATAAATTAGGGCCCTCCCTGCTCTAGTACAACTGCAACTTAACTAATATCTTAATGAAATCTGCAAAGATCCTATTTCCAAATAAGGTCACACTCACAGGTACCAGGGTATAGGGCTCGAATACTTTTTTGGGGGGACACAATTCAACATATTAACAGACTTGTCTAAGCTCTCAAAACTGGGCAGCAGGCTCTGCGTGTGCCCTGCTATTTCAGGGGTGCACAGCCACTGGGAACAGCAGAGGAACACAAAGGAATGTGAATCCTCACTGTCTCAGTGAGCATCTCCAGGCCACTCAGCCACCCACACACTCTTTCTGGGCAGAAGGAAGACTGAAGTTCAGGCCCCATCCAAGAGAGACTCCACCCCCTGAGGCCCGGCTGATCTGGCAAAGGGCATTAGGAGACACAGCCAAAGGCACTGTCATGACGGGGGCCACCGAGAGCCTTGATGCCAGCTGAGGAGTTTATCGTCCATGAAGAGGTATGAGAAAGTCTACCCACAAGGAGGGACCTTCCTTCCTAGAAAATTCATCTGAGCAGCCCGTGCTAAGCCACTTAGCCACGCTGGCTTGGACAACTCACTGTACCTTTTGGGGTCTGGCTCCTCACTTACGGGACCCCTACGAAGCACAGAACACAATGTCTGTTTTTCTCTGATAAATCGTCATAACTTGGTGACTTCAGTTTTCTGAGTTGCAAACCAGTTCCTCACTTCACTCATGAAGGACCAGAATACAGCCAGTAATATGGCCTTGCATATTACTCACAGTTTCTGGTGCCTCCAGGGAACATCGGTGTTTTCAGGCAGGATGGAAGAGACTTCTCTGTGGTTGTGTAGGGTCAAATGAGAGCTCAAAAAGCGATGGGGCGAAAGCTACCTCCTCCAGGAAGCCTTCCCTGCTCACCTTATTCCTCAGGCACAGCTGAACACCCCACCCCGCCTCTGGCTCCCCGAGTGCTGTGTGGATCCCTGGGTGGGACCTGCTCACAGGGTAGGGGGCAAATGAAGGGCCCATTCACTGCCACTTCTGCAGGCAGCTGGTGCGGGCCCCTTTCCATCCATTCATCTGCCCCTGTCTCAGCCCACCAGAAGCAAGACTAGAGATGAAACCTACAGACTATCAGGAAAAAGTATCTCTGCTTTGGCAGAGAAGATGTAGCTTAAAAAAAAAAAAATGGCCTCGGAAAACAAGTGATTTAAGCAAAGTGCTCAAGCCCTGCTGTGCCAGTCAGGCCTGAGGTTGGCCACTCCCTGTGACCACTGGCATGTCACTCAACGGGCCCCTGGTTCCACCTGCGGAGGGCAGGCAGCACCCTGCCTCTCAGCATCAGCGGGTTACCCAGCACTGGCCACCAGCAGCCGCGCAGCACACGCGACATCTCGGCCCTTCTTCCCAATCTCCTCATTACTTTCTTCCCAAAGGGCAGAGAAAAACAAAGTTAAGAGAAAAACAAAATTTTAAGGAGTATGAAATAAAGGAAAAGCTGTAATATGTGCCTTGTTTTAGGACAACTTGGCTTTGGGTAGGTATTTCCCTGTGGCCACCAGAGTGACTCAGAGCGTGGTTCTAAAGTGTATGCTTCAGCAGAGGACTGATTGATCTTGCTTACGCCTAACTGCTGACATTCTAGAAAAACTAACTGAAGTAACTTCAACTTTTCTGTGAAACGGCTTCCCTCTCTCTCAAGTCCCAAGCTAACAACCTGTCCCAGCAGCCACAGACAGGGGGCCTGTTCTGTTGCAGGCTGAACTGTGTCACTGAAAAATTCCTCAGAATGCCACTGTGTGTGGAGATGGGGCCTTTAAAGGGTAATTAAGTTAAAAAACGAAGTCTTTAGGGTAGGCTCTCATCCTCTATCACTGCATCTTATAAGGAAACCAGGACACAGACACACAGAGGGACGACCATGTAAGGACACAGGGAGAAGGCTGCCATCTGCAAGCCAAGGAGAGAGGCCTCAGGAGCCAGCCCCGTGCCACCATGACCTCAGACTTCTGGCCTTCAGACTGTGAACAACTGGCTGGTGTCTGAGCCCCAGTGTGTGGTGCCCTGTTGCGGCAGCCCCAGCAAACCGACACAGCAGCACAAAATGTGCTGGGAGCTTCTGATATGAAGGAAGGAGCATCCTGAGCCTTGGGAAACCTACCAGAAGGGATGAGATCCAACCCAAGGAGCCCCCGAACTCAGGGCCAGTCTGCATAGAGGGTGACACCCACGGTACTGGATGGGCTGGGGAGGGAGCGAGGAGGGTAGTCTGCAAACAATGGAAACCCAACCCATTCAGCCCTGAACAAGAACAACACACTTCTCTGCTCCTAGAGAGTGTCTGTAAGCACGGAGCTCAGAGCTGGTGGGTTCAGCGCTCCAGGGTGACATCAAGGACCCAGGTTCTTTCTCGCTCTGTCATGCTTGGCTGGTGTCACTCATAGCTGGGCTGCAAGCTGCCAGTGGTAGCTTCAGGTGTCACATCCCCATGGATGTCATCCAAAATAGAATGCTAGCACCTTCTATGGAACAAGGTAACGTTTCCCAGAAGCCCCCTGCTAACCATTTATGATCCAGTAGAGGAGACATGCTCATTCCTGATCCAATTGCTGAAGACAGCATCACCTGGAGAGAATGCAGTGACTGTTACGATGGCCTGGTCTACTAGCATCTAGGTCTGTCTGCAGTGACCAAGGGATCCTGGAAACTGGGTCTAGTTCTCCAAAAGGGGATCCCGTCTAATTGTGGGAATCTTGAAGAAGGTGATCAGTGAGGCAGCTCTGGCTCCATGGGATAGGAAAGAGAACTGGTAGCCTGATGCTCAGACATCTGGTAGTGAGAGGCAGAGGGAGAGGAGGGGAAGGGACAGGGCGAAGGGAGGGGAGGGCAGGACAGAGAGAGACGGTGGGGAGGAGTCTAGGGGAGGGGAGATTGGTACTAACTGCTGACAGGTGGCTGGGCCAGGGTCAGCAGAAACTGGCCAGTCCCCAACATGAGGGTCTCCTCTCTCCCAGCAGCAATGGCTGCCCTATTTTTTTTTTTTTTTTTTGGCTGCCCTGTTTTAATGGGACATGTGGCAGAAACATAACAGAAGGCAGCCAGCCCAGGGGCTGACCCAGGCGCATGCCTTCCTTTGTACCCAGGTCCCAAACACCTTGAGAAAGAACTGAACTGGATAAATACCATGTTATAAATGGTCCCAGACAAACTTTTGCTTTAAAATATGCTATTTATTTCTCCAATTATAAAAATAATACATTATCAAAACAGATAAATAACATAGAAAACACAAAAAGTCACCAAAGAAAACCATAAGAAAAGCCCTCTACACCCAGCAGCCCAGCCCCACTGGAAGCCTGACTGTGAGGTGCAGGTCTGCGGGCAACACTGGGGCCTCCCTCACCCCGAGGCGAGGTGCAGGTGAGGAGCACAGGTAGCCAAATGCACCCTTATCACCTTTAGGGGGATAAAGCCTAAGTCTATTCCTCAAAAACGAAAAGCCCTTCTCTTCTCCTAAGTACACTTTCAAAGTCAGGGGAGAGGGACAAATGTCACCACCGTGACTGATGCAGGGACATCCCTAAATGGCTCTCACAGCCAGGGCAGCATGATCCACTGAGACCCTCCAGAACTATTTCGGAGACTTGAGTGGATCCGTGGAGATCCCTGAGTCATCTCACTCACTGCTTTCAGACGTGCCTTCCAGAACAGCAGGGGGTGAGCAGGAGCATGTGGGGCCTGCAGTGACCCTAGGGACACCCTGGGAAGGGTGTGTTAACATGTGTCACCAAATTTGTCTTCTTAACTGGCAGAGGACCAAAGAAACCCCTGCTCCAGTGATCTGCGCCTCGATGCCTATGTGTGATGCCTTTTAAGTCCTGTCAAAAGACAGGAGTTCATCAGAAGGAAGAATACAGAGTCCCAAACACGAGGCTCCAGAAGTTTCCAAATAATGACAACAGCCTGACATTCAGTCTTTGGTTCAAGATATTTTCTCCATTAACCATTTTTTAATGCTACAAAGCTCATCTCTCATTTGGAGACATGGTGAAGGGCATGCCTGGGCCCCCGGGATCAGCTGGCCTCTCTTCCTCTCAGCCAGGTGCTCCGGCTAACTGGCCACAGTGGACTCCCAAACTGCACCCTCCACTGGGTGGTGACAAACCTGAGTCTAGGGAGAAATCTTAGCTCTGCTGCTGGGTCACCTCGGACCAGACAAGCCCTGTGGGTCTCAGCCTCCTCATCTGTAAAATGGGAATAAGGCCTGCTTCATGGGCTCCTGAGAGCTTAAACCAAACATGGGCAGCACTAACACAGCACTGGTGCAGAGGAAGGCCCAGCACATCAAGGAGCTCCGCATGACTTCCCATTAACCTGGCTCACGTCAGCCTGGTCTCTCTCGTTAGAAAAACAAAAAAAAATGGTTGCTCTGAGTCCAGGCTTGGGTGATCCTATCCAGAGCCAACCTCAGCCTAGGACCAGCCAGGCCAACCCTACAGGAGAGGACAGGTAAAGCCCCTGACTGGGCCAGCAGCAAGCAGCCTACTTCAGACAGCAAAGCAGACAGGGCCCAGCAAAGGGCAGCCTGTATGCAGAGGCCCACGGGGGCACCGCGGCAACATAGGCAGAAAGCTCAGGGGAAGGAAGCCCTTTCACTGGCCAAACTGGATCCCTCCCTACGGAACAATGAATACTCCATCATTGTTTGGCCTTTAATCACATTTTTAAACACTTAACATA
This sequence comes from Otolemur garnettii, assembly GCF_000181295.1. Taxonomy (NCBI): domain Eukaryota; kingdom Metazoa; phylum Chordata; class Mammalia; order Primates; family Galagidae; genus Otolemur; species Otolemur garnettii. Next base: position 1,072,951 of record NW_003852529.1, on the reverse strand, counting down.
CGGACATCTGTTCCTTGATGTTTCGTCTTTGTTCATCTGTCATCCTCAAAATGAAAGTCCAGAACCTTCTGCACTAATTTTAAAGTCCGGTTGAACATTGAGTAATGAACAAAACTGAAAACACAGAAGAAAAAAGAATAGAGATGATTTTGTTTTAAGTCTTGCGCATTTTTACTTACAAATTAGAACGTGACTATCTCTAGCTGCAGCTTTTCTCGTCTGCATTGCCAATCTGACCCCTGTTCTCTAGAAGTGTCCTACTCAGGGACACAAAGATGGTGTGCTTGTGCTGACCATTCCTACCCTCAACACAGTGAAGCCCCAGGGACAGCACCAATAGTGGCTCAGAAAGGGACAGGACCTGGTGCCTGAACCACAAGGAAACACGCAGTACACATACCTGTTTAAATTTTCCTCTAATTTTGTCTAAGTCTTCATGGAGTTTGTCATAAGTAGGGTCATCATACGGGAATTTCTGAATCATTCCAATCAATGAATCTAAGACTTTCATCTTCCTGCTGCAAAGCAGAGAAATAAAGACGCTTAGTCCATTGTACACAACAGGCTCCACTTATGTAACAACTACGCTGATTACTTAAGAGCTAAGAATGCCTCAGTTCAGACGCTGGGTGATTTTCTCATTACACTAAATAATATTTATTTACCTAGCAACATGCTTTTGCCCACACCCAATGCCTCGGCAGCTTACAGGTGCGCCTCCATCCCAGCCACGGGGCTGAGCAGCTGAGGCAACCCACAAGCCACACTGGCCCTTGAGGTCACACATGGGAACAGACAGCACTAGGCGAAAAAGAGAGTGACTGGGACGTGAGCAGGCCTGCTCTGGGTCCGGGGATTTTCCAGGATTTGGAATCTGTGCTTGCGGCCTTTGGGAGCTCAGCTGCAGAAAAACCAACAAGCTCCCTCCCTCCAAAGAGCAGAAATCAGTGTCTGGTGTCTGAGGCTCCCTTCCCAGGGAAGACAAAGAGCTTTGTTGGGAAGGTGAGGACGTGTTATAGAGCGGGCGCACACTTAGGAGTTGGGCAGCTGGGAGCACGACCGCTCTAAAACACTGGTTGACTTGGCTGAACCTCAGTGTCTTCATCGGTAAAATGTGGGAATTAACAGCAACCTCACAGGTTTCTAAGAGCATCAGACAATCTATGTGAAGCCTGAGCTTGTGCAGAGTAGGTGCTCAGTTAATGTTAAGTCTCCTGGCTCCTGCCAGATCCTGGAGGCCAGGGCTTGCACCAATGGGGCTTAAAGATAGTCCCCACATGTGTACCCCTGGGTGGCCTGGGGATCCTGAGAAGCACACCTTCCTCATGCCACACTTGACTGTCTGAGTGGCTGGAGTGTGCTAGATATCTGAAAAATGGGAATTTTAAAGAACTGAGCGTAGGGAGAAATCAAAGGCAATTCAAAGCAGCACAGCCAGCTGCTAACAATGCTTAGTGCTTTTAGACACACAGATAAATGAGTTCCCCAATGGCAAACCACTTTTTAAGAACTCTTTGACAAACTTAAAATTTTGAAAGGTCAAAGCAGGTTAATTTAAGCAACAAAGCTCCGGGTTCCCAGGGAGGCTGAAGACAGATGCCAAAATGTAGAAAATGCCACATTCTAACCTGATACAAACAGCCCCACCCACTTCCAACTCTGCAAGGAGTGACTTGCTCTGCTCTGGTCAATGATGCGTCTCCAAACACACCCAGCCCCCAGCTAGGCACAGACAGTCAGAGGGTGTGAGCAGCTCATGGCCAATGACACAAGAATCACAGTGCCAGAGCCCCAGAGCCCAGTCTTAGCCAAGTGCTATCTGCAGAAGGGCTCCACCAGGCTGCTGAGAAGCGGCTGGGAGCACCTCACACAGCTTTCAAAACACTAGTTACTCCATTGAAAGCCCATCTTTTAAACTGAGATATTTCTCTCTGTGGTTTCTTTGGTGTTAAAATAATCTTTGCTTTTTTTGAGACAGAGTCCAAGCTGTCGCCCTGGAGAGTGCCGTGGTGTCACAGCTCTCAGCAACTTCAAACTCTTGGGCTTAAGCGATTCTCTTGCCTCAGCCTCCCAAGTAGCTGGGACTACAGGCACCCGCCACAACGCCCGGCTATTTTTTGGTTGCAGCCATCATTGTTTGGCAGGTCCGAGCTGGATTCGAACCCGCCATCTCAGGTGTATGTGGCTGGCACCTAAGCTGCTAAGCTATAGGCACCGAGCCTAAAAAACTCATTCTTTTACTGAATGACAACACAGATAAATGGCAGGTGTTTTTCTTTTAATATCTTTATTTGGAAAAACTAAAAAATAGATCCTATATCAGCTCTTTACCATTTTTTTATTTTACCATTTTTTAAAAATCATGCAGACTTATAAAATCTAAACATTTGTGAACTGTTGCTCTAGCATAAAGGCCTTAGGTTCCAAAGAAACCTCTGTGTACTGCTGGTTGGGTGGGGGTGTAAGCAAGGCAGGTCTGGCAGGGTGTCCACCAGCCCTTCTCTGCCCATTAGAAAGACTGTGTGCACCGCTTTAAGAAGTTAGGACACCCCTCCTCTATCTAACGGATAGAGAAAGGCTGGTGGACACCCTGCAAGGCCTGGCACCATTCACGCACCATTCACACACAAGTGGAACACTTTTCCATGAGCCAGAGACTTTGAGAATAGGCAGAAGGGGAGGAAGGGGAAGAACTCCAAGAAAGCGCCTCACCCTCTCCTGGCCCATGCTGAGCAGCGGGCTCAGCTCCGACTGCCACCCAGTGGTTGCTCAGGCTGCCAGCAGCCCTTCCAACTGCATCCATGTGGCTATGCTGCCACTCCAGCCACTGAGAGGAAAATCCCCTCCAGTGTCCCTCTGCTAACATGAGAATCTGGTCAACTCCCAACTGCTCATCTAAATGGAGTGGACAGAGCCACCCATGCTCAGCTGCGGGGTATGACCCACATTCTAGAAATTCAAAATATTTCAAATAAAAGTACAAGTCACACAGACAGGGGGATGCTACCTACCCTGCTGTTTGTCATCTGCTCTCCTCATGCCCCTCCCATACTAGGCAAAACTACCAGGAGTCAGAATGGCACAGAGAGCCAGCCAGAGAGCCAGCATAAGTACAGTTGTTCTGTCTCCCACTAGCAGCAGAGTGGTCAGACCTCCTATGCCTTTTATCTAAAGGATCCTTTTCAGCTTAAGGATGAAGACAGATGGAAGAGGGTCACAAGGACTTTAAGTAGGTAGAATGTAGTAAGGATGGTGTTAAAGGGCTAAAAATAATTCAAATAACATTTACTTAGTAATAACAAGTACCAGAATTGAGGTAAGCTTTTTTTTTTTTTTTTTTTTGAGACAGAGGCTCACTTTGTCACCCTCGGTAGAGTGTGGCAGCATCATAGTTCACAGCAACTTCAAACTCTTGGGCTTAAGCGATCCTCTTGCCTCAGCCTCCCAAGGAGCTGGGACTACAGGCACCTGCCACAACACCTGGCTATTTTTTTTTTTAGAGACAGAGTCTCGCTCTGGCTTGGTCTGGTCTCAAACTCACAAGCTCAGGCAATCTACCTGCCTCGGCCTCCCAGAGTGCTAGGATTACAGTCTTGAGCCACTGCACCCAGCTGAGTTAAACACCTTTCAATGCATTGTCTCATTAATAGACTTAGTTGGCTATATCAAAAAACTGATGACAATGGAGTCATCATTTCTGAGCCCACATCATCCCAAGACTACTGTAATCTGTCTACTAGAAGCTCAGGGGAACGATGAATGAAAAGATATAATCAATTGTAACATAATTTTATTGGCAGGGTATCTAAAAGCCACTCAGGACACTCATGACTCCAGCTAAAAGGCAAGCAAATACAAGAACTCTTCTGAGTAGTAACAACCTAACACCGAAACATCGAACACCTAAAACGTGCCTGGCACTTTCTAAGTATTATTTCCTTTAAATCTCCTGATAATATTCAAGTTTGACATTTTTATTTCCTCCATTTTCCAAATGAGAAAACGGACAGATGAATTTCCCAAGGTCACTGTTAGTCAGCTATGGAACTAGAACTCTCGGCCGAATACTACAGAAGTCTCCAGCTTTACCTGTCTTTTTCAGTGGCACAACTGTGCAAGAGGCATTTCCATGCAAAAGCAAAGCCTTGATAGCACCCGATCTGTGAATTTAAAAGATATTTAAGAGTGAAATTAATAAGCAACTTGCTATAATTTGTCTTATTACCAAGATCTCAAAACAAAAGGTAGGAAGCTGGGTGCCATAGCTCAGTGGTTAGTGAGCCTGCTCCGCACCATAGCTCAGTAGTTAGTGAGGCATGGCAGGTTCGAACCTTGTCTGGGCTTGATAAACAAACAAACAAAAACCCCACAAAAGATGGGGACATGAGCTCTTGCGGCTCAAAGGAGTAGGGTGCCAGCCCCATATACTGGAGGTGGCAGGTTCAAACCCAGCAGCGGCCAAAAAAAAAAAAAACTGCAAAAAAAAAAAAGGTGGGAACAGAGGGCAGTGGTGCTGCTTGTATTGTTGCTCTGAAGCACCTACTGAGCACCAGGCAATGGAAGTTAGGAGGTCAAATCATCAGTGGGCCAGCCATCCTCCAAAATGGCCTCAGTGATCTTAATCCCCTGGCACTTATACCCTTGACTCTCTACCAGGGGTAGAGGCTTAACAACCAACAGAATACAGAGGAAGGGACAGCACGTGACCTTTGAGGCTAGGTACAGAAGACAGTGTCACTTGTGGCTGGCTTACTCTCTTGGACAACTTGATGCTGAAAGTCATGAGGACACCCACTCAGGAGAGGTCCAGGCCCATAGTCGTGTGACTGGGCCACCTCAGAGGCAGGCCCTCCAGCCCCAGATGACACAGCCCAGGTTGACATCCAGGTGCAAACTTATGAGACACCCTGAGCCAGAACCACCCAGAGTAATTGCTCCTGACCCTCAGTGATAGTGTGAGATAACAAATATTTGCTGTTTTAAACCCATACATTTTGTGGCAATCTGTTTTACAGCATCAGATATCTAATATGGTCTTAACTGCCTCAACTTAGATCTTGCCACTTAGGGCCAGTTAACCACAAGTGAGAGCCACTCTAGAAAAAAAAGCAAAAGAAGAAAAATGATCATACTTTATGGAATTTTAAGGTAAATGTAAATGGAGTATCTTCACATGACAGAGGCATGTCCTGGTTTTTTAGGTGAGGATTCAGCTGGCTTAAGACTTAAAACAGCACCAGGATACTCCAGGGAGACCAAAGACGTTTTCTCATTCTCCAACCCGCACAATTTAATCATCTCCATACAGTAACCTACTGTTACTAAATTTGCCCAGCAGTTCAAGGCTGCAGTGAGCTGTGACTGTGTCACTGTACCTCCAGTCTGGGTGACAGAGACTTTGTCTCTTTAAAAAGAAAAAAAAAAAACAAAAACTAATCTATTAAGTCCCATACTGCAATTTTGAAAGGCTTGAGATTCTGGCTCAGTCATACTGAACATCAAAGTAAATTATAAACTGTACACGAAAATGATTCATTTCTAAGTAGGGGGTTCCTACTCACCTCAGATCCAATTTTAGCTCCATGTAAAGTGCCATATTGTCTTCCTTCAATTATACCCAAACTACTGCCTTCTTCATAGCCTTCTTGATACCCTTCCCCACGAAACCTGTGAAGAAAAAGCATACTTCATCAAATAAACAGGAAAAAGAATATCCTTTCTAGAAACATCTTTCTGACTTATATTAGCCTGACTCAGTAAGACAAGGCAAAGTATAGCAGAAAAAGCCTCCAACTCAAGTCAGAAAACCCAGGCTCCAGTCTCAGCTCTACCACTTCCTAAGTTTCCCCTCTGGCAAGTCACTGTACTCTGGAAGCCCAGTTTTCTTTGTCTACAAAAAATGGCTAGTGATTCTCAAACCGGGTGAAGTACTAGAAACACACAAGAAAAATTTAAAGATATAAACTCAAAAGCCTCGTCCCCCTGATATTCAGTAAGCCTGGGGTACCACCCAGGAATCTACTTTTCAAAATCTTCTGAGTGACTCTGGTCTGCGGCCAGGTTAGGGAGCTAAAGTTCTGTGAATCCACAAGCAACACTACTCACTCCAGCCAGTAGTTTCCAAAAATCCCTCTGTAACATACACGGGGCTCTTCATCATATTTCAGTAGAATAACTGGGAGAAGTGCCATCAGATCACCCAAAAATGTACGATGACTGGTACTGGAATAGCTCCGTAGTGGAAACAGCACATCTTAACCTTCAGTCACCAAAGATGAAAGGAGTTTTTTTCAGGCACAACAAACATGAGGCTGAGTTTATAGCTCCCCACTAGTTAATGTGTGACACTGAAAACTGACTGTGTTTTCTCATCTGCAAATTAGAGAACGGGGATCTACGTCCTAAAAATGGCTAGACAACTGGGTTAGAAAGTACATTTAGCTCAGTGTCTGACTCACAGTAAGTGTTAAATAAACGTCAGCGATCATTAAATGTTCACTTGCTTTCTCAACTGACATCTATTGTCATCTCCCCTGGACCGGGCGCTGGACCTCACCCATAAAGCCACTCACACCTCCCCGCTGTCACAGCACTAGGTGCTCCCCAGGGGCTCTGGAGGGGAAAGGGACGACGTATGTGTCACATTCATCAGCATGTCCATGAATACTGCCGTATGTGCTACGATTAAGGAACAAGAAAAAGTGGCAGCTCCCAGATGGCAAAGGTCTGTCCCACCAGAGGACGGGGCGTCCCCAGAGGAAGGCAGACGTCAACCAAGCAGATGCTTGGGGCAGCCCCCGACAGAAGAGGCGGGTCTGAGAGAGCAGCTGGGCACGTGGCCCAGCAGGAGTGGCCGAGGAGTAAAAGAGAATCAATACCATCTCAGCCCCACACTTGCGCCGTTTTCAGGGCCAAGACGCTCTCCCAGGGCACCCGCCCGCGGGACGCAGGGCACAAGCGGCTGCTCCAGCCCGCAGCCAGCGGCAAATCCGCCCAGAGAGAAGCAGGCCGAGCACGGGCGGGGTGAGGGGTGGTCCCGCCTCGACACCCACCTCTCATCAGCCATCACGATGGCGTCGAACATGTCCTGGCTTCCAGCCATGGCGGCAGCCGGCCCACCCCCGCCCCTGGGCTCCTGCCACCCTGCGTCGCCGTTGCCAGCTCGCGAAGCTCAGTCCCCGACTCACCGCTTCTAAGGAGCCCAAGCCCACTTCCGGCAGCCGCTGCGCGGGGCAGGCCGGGTAAGAATGGCATGCACTAGGGTCCAGAAGAGCCGGCCCGGCGCCGGGACGCATGCGCGGCTACGGCGGTGGGCGGGACTGAGCGCGGGCGAAGCCCCGCCCCATGGTCCCTTCGGCTCCCCTCTCGCTGGCGCGAAGGTCCAGTCTCCCCACCCCCGCTCAGGGGTGTCCACTGGGCAGGGTGCGGGAGTCGGGGGAGCCGACCCGTATTTTTATCTTTGAAAACCCAAACCGACTTACCAAAAGTAGTCGGAAAGAACCAAGGAAGAAATCGGAAAAGTTATCCAAGAAAAACACGTAGGACTTTCACGGGGAAAAGGGCATCCGGGATTTTAGTTCTAGTTGTCATCTGCGCGGGAGATATTTTCTGAGCATGATTCTTAAAAAGCTATTTCAAACTGTCTCCGGCGACGAATATACAGGTGAAACACCTTAAGCCTTCCCATGAAAATCAGAAGTGAAACAGGAATGCCTTTATCACACGACCATTGACCATCTTTACAAGACGTAATCAAGGCCGTAAAACACGAAGCAAAAAATGTTAAGTGTCAAAAAGAAGAGGCAAAAGCATCTTGCGCAGGTGTGATGGCCCACTCAGAAAGCCCAAAATAATCACCTAAAGCAGTCTCAGAATTTGAGCGCAACAAGTAGCCATAGACATAGCAAAACAAAAACATTAAAAAAAAAAAAAAAAAAAGCAAAACACCTTCTTCCTGTTAACCTGGGCAGGGGTGGTGATGGGAAAATCGCTTTATGATAATCATAATATGTTTTTTAACTATAAGAATTTCTAACAATTCGAACAGGAGCTATCTAAAGAAAACTGCAGGGGCACCGTGATCCTAGATGGGAAGACTGCACAAATGTACCAAGCAAAATTCCGCAGGATCTGGGAAAATGTGTCCAAATCCTACATTTCATCTGCATGAATACATTAATAAGAATAACCAAGACGTTTTGAAAAACAAAATAATAAGGATGATAAGGAGAAGTTGCCATGCCAAGTGCGAAAAGATAGTGTCAACATGAATACTGTGGCATGTTGGTTCAGGAAGAGACAGATGGGTTTGTAGAGTAGATTGGCCTACTCTGGCACTTATAAAACCTTCTCACGTGATAAAAAAAAAAAAGTCACAAATTAATGGGGAAAGGGAATTTTTTTTTTTTTTTTTTGAGACAGAGCCTCAAGCTGTCCCCCTGGGTAGAGTGCCGTGGCATTAGAGCTCACAGCAACCTCCAACTCCTGGGCTGAAGCGAGTCTCCTGCCTTAGCCTCCCAAGTAGCTGGGACCACAGGCGCCCACCACAACGCCCGGCTATTTTTTGGTTGCAGCCATCATTGTTGTTTGGCGGGTCCGGGCTGGGGATTCGAACCCGCCACCTTAGGTGTACGTGGCTGGTGCCTTAGCCAGTTGAGCTATAGGCACCGAGCCGGGGAAAGGGAATATTAATAACTATAATGGAAAAATTGGATGTTTAGGGAAAGTCTAATTTAATTTACATTTCATACCATTCATAACAATAGTTCCAAATGAATTAAAGAGTTAATTGTTTTAAAAAAGACATTAAAATAGCCTGTAGTCCTAGCTCCTTGGGAGGCCAAGGCAAGAGAATCACTTAAGGTCAAGAGTTGGAGGTTGCTATGAGCTGTGGTGCCATGGCACTCTACCCAGGGTGATATAGTGAGATTCTATCTCAAAATACCAAAAAAGACATTAAAAAATTAAGGGGAAGCATTCAGATGAGTGTAGAGATGCTCTTTAACACATAAAAATCACGGAGGAATCACCAAGGGCAAAACCAATGTATTGACCATGAGAAAGTGCAAACTCGTGTGTGCCAAAGTAATAATAAAATTAAAACCCAAAGAACAATATGGGGAAATTTTTGTCATAAACATTGTAACTAAAGGAATCATATTTCTGGTTTATAAGGAACCGATTAAAATCGATAAGAATAAATGCATAAAAGAACAAAGAAGCAATTTTTACCCTTTTAAATTAATAAACTTTTGTTTTGTTTCCTCTTCTTAGAAAGAAAAGAGATACTAGTTGCCCACAGATGCATAAATTAAAGCCCCTATGGTCGGGCCGTTCCCAAAGACAGGAAAGACATTTTAGATGTTTTTGCCCTTTGACCCATTTCACTGCTAGGAAATAACCAGAGAAAAGTGAAAATTTTATGTACAGTGATGTTCAATGCAGCATTTGGAAAACCAACATGGAAAGCAACTCACATGGACAAAAATGGTCCAATAAGGACCATTCACATTGTTAGGATGTTCACCTTGAAGACTCTTGAGCAACCATCACAAATAATATTTGACACAAAAATAATATCATGGAAGATGCTTATGATGCTTAAGGAAAAAGGAAGAAAAAGCCACATATAATCTCGGATTTCAATTACATTACACAATTATTCATTTACAAGGAGTGAAATTAAGCACCCCAAAATGTTAACAGTGACTATGTGTAGATTTTGGAATTACAGTAATTTTTTAACTTCCTCATTTGCATTTTCTGGAGCATCTCATGTTTGCACAGTGAACTTAAACTACTTTCATAAGCATAAAAATGTATTTTTGAAAGATGAAATTAAATAAACTTTGTGTTATTTGTAATTGTAATGTCTTTTATTTCTTAGGAGGTTTTTGTCAGAAGCAAATAAAATCATGAAACATTAGAATATAGGGAAAAATAATCAAGCCCCCCCCCCAAAAAAAATCCACCCTCCCAACCACCATTCTGGCTACTAATTAGATTTTGCTAATTTTTTTTCTTATACGTGTGTATATTAGGTTTCCACTTTTGCCTTCACAGAATTAAAAAGACTAAGTTTAATGACAATAACAATGTTTGACATAAGGACTGAGAACAAAAACCTCATAAAGAATGAATGAAGATAAATACATTCAGAAAAGAAATCAGACAATTGCTCCAATAAAATATTAAGCAATAATAATAGTAATAATGCAAAGAAAAGTAACATTCACATTGTCAGATAGGAGTATGACTATTATAGAATACTTTGCTCAGTTAACTTATTATTTTGTTTTTTCCGAAGTCTCAAAAAATTAGACAACTAATATTTGTAAATTAAAGTAAAAGATAATTTCAAAAAAACAGATCATGTCAAATCTTATAGAAAATAGAAAAAGAAATACTTCAGAATCATTCTACTTAATCTGGATACACCTGATATTAAGACTGGAGAAAATATATTATTATAAAGGGAAATCACGGCTCGGCGCCTATAGCTCAACCGGCTAAGGCGTCAGCCACGTACACCTAAGGTGGCGGGTTCGAATCCCCAGCCCGGACCCGCCAAACAACAATGACGGCTGCAACCAAAAAATAGCCGGGCGCTGTAGCGGGTGCCTGTGGTCCCAGCTACTTGGGAGGCAGAGGCAGGAGACTCGCTTGAGCCCAGGAGTTGGAGGTTGCTGTGAGCTGTAATGCCACAGCACTCTACCCAGCGGGACAGCTTGAGGCTCTGTCTCAAAAAAAAAAAAATAAAGGGAAATCACAAACATATTTCACTTGTAAATGAGGATGCAATGTGATAAACAATATATTAACATATTGAATTAAAAATTAGTGTTTAAGTAATGTACTTTGGTCAAAATTAAATACAATTTATATGAGAATTAGTCACTCTTTTTTTTTTCCTTGCCCACACCCCCTCCCTCCTTCTCTGTCTGATCTCCCCTTCCCCCATGCCTCACTGTGTCATTAATTATCATTCATTGTCTTCATATCAAAGTTGAATACATAGGATTCTTACTTCTCCATTCCTGTGATGCTTCACTAAGAATAATGTGTTCCACCTCCATCCAGATTAGTACAAATGCTGTAAAATCTCCATTATTTTTGATGGCTGAATAATATTCCGTGGTATACATGTACCACAGCTTCACAATCCATTGCTGGGATGAAGGACATCTGGGCTCTTTGCACATTTTAGAGATTGTAAATTGGGCTGCAATAAACAGCCTAGTACAAGTGTCTTTATAATAAAAGGGTTTTTTTTCCTTCTGGATAGATGCCCAGTAATGGGATTGCAGGATCATATGGGAGGTCTAGCTTGAGTTCTTTGAGGTTTCTCCATACCTCCTTCCAAGAAGGTTGTACTAGTTTGTAGTCCCACCAGCAGTGTAAAGGCGTTCCTTTCTCTCCACATCCACGCCAGCATCTGCAGTTTTGAGATTTTGTGATATAGGCCATTCTTGCTGGGTTTAGATGATATCTCAGGGTGGTTTTAATTTGCATTTCTCTAATAACTGGAGATGATGAGCATTTTTTCATATCCTTAGTAGCCATTCATCTATCGTCTTTAGAGAAGATTCTGTTCATCTCTCTTCCCCATTGATGTATAGGATTGTTGGTTTTTTCCTTATAGATTAATTGAAGTTCTGCATAGATCCTGGTTATTAGACTTTTATCTGATTCAAAATATGCAAATATCCTTTCCCATTGAGTAGGTTGTCTATTTGCTTTGGTTGTTGTCTCCTTGGCTGTACAGAAACTTTTCAGTTTCATAAGATCCCATTTGTTTATTATTGCTGTTGTTGCTATTGCCGTGGCAGTCTTCCTCACAAAGTCTGTCCCCAGGCCAATATCATCCAGTGTTTTTCCTATTCTTTCTTTGAGGATTTTTATCGTTTCATGCCTTAAATTTAAGTCCTTTATCCATCTTGAATCAATTTTTGTGAGTGGAGAAAGGTGTGGGTCCAGTTTCAGTCTTTTACATGTGGATATCCAGTTCTCCCAGCACCATTTATTAAATAGGGAGTCTTTCCCCCAGTGGATGCTCTTGTTTGGTTTGTCGAAGATGAGGTGGCTGTAAGTTGTTGGTTTCATTTCCAGATTTTCTATTTGATTCCAAATGTCCATGTTTCTATTTTTGTGCCAGTACCATGCTGTCTTGACCACTATGGCCTTGTAGTACAGCCTAAAATCTGATATAGCAATACCCCGGCTTTGTTTTTGTTACTAAGAACTGTCTTAGCTATACAAGAGTTTTTCTGGTTCCATACAAAATGCAGAATCATTTTTTCCAAGTTTTAAAAGTAGGATGTTGGTATTTTAATAGGGATGGCATTGAATCAGTAAATTACTCTGGGAAGTATAGACATTTTAACAATGTTGATTCTTCTCAGCCATGAGCATGGTATATTCTTCCATTTGTTGATGTCTTCTGCTATTTCCTTTCTTAGGATTTCATAATTTTCTTTATAGAGGTCCTTCACCTTTTCTATTAGGTATATTCCTAAGTGTTAAAAAAAAAAAAAACTACACTCCCACCCACCACTCTGGCTACTAGTTAGATTTTGCTAATTTTGTTACATTTCTTCCTTTGAATTTTCACACTGCATTTTTTTTTTAAGACAGAGTCTCACTATATTACCCTCAGTAGAGTGCCAGAGTGTCACAGCTTACAGCAACCTCAAACTCTTGGGCACAAATGATCCGCTTGCCTCAGCCTCTGGAGTAGCTGGGACTACAGGTGCCCACTATGATGCCCAGCAAAATATTTTATTTTTAGTAGAGACAGGGTCTCACTCTAGCTCAGGCTGGTCTTGAACCGAAGTGAAAATTAAATTCGCCAATGTTTAATATTAAAAAGTGGTTACTAGAGTGGCACCTGTGACTCAGAGGAGTAGGGTGCTGGTCCCATATACCGGAGGTGGTGGGTTCAAACCCAGCCCCAGCCAAAAACTGCAAAAAAAAAAAAAAAAGTGGTTACTAATAATAATTGATTTTTTAAAAAATTTTTATCTCTACAGCAAAATTCTAGGCAGCTTCCAAAACTAACCTAACCAAACCTAAAAATATAGATCTACAGTTGTAAACCTGGAAACATCCATTTTATTAGTACAAAAAAAGCAAGTTAATAACAAAATGCCATTTGTTCTATTTTGGTTCTAGAAAACGTCTCAAGCACACTGACAGGTTTTCAGATATACGTATATGAAAAATCCACAGCATGGGCCAGTGGGCGTTTTGGGTGGTAGGACCCATTATTATCTTTATTTTTTCCATCATATGTTTCTGTATTTTGTGGCTGGGGTTTATTCATTTTCATTTTTTTCAAGCAGGAAGCAAATATGCCTTTCATAATCAGGAAAAGAAAAGCTATTTTAAATTCTGAAGAGAAAGTCTTTAAATGACAATTCACTTCAAAGAATTAAACCTTCATGTTGTTCAGTGGTCATCATAAATAAATGAGGATACGGTTGGGAAAAGAGGCATTTGCGGGGGGCTTTAAATCCAAGTTTGACCCTACAGGATTAGTCTCACTCCTCTTTCTGGCTGCATGTCCCTTCTGCTCCTTCCCTAACAGACATGCTCAAGAGCTTTCTATGAAGTGTTATTTTTTATTTGCTTCTCTGAGGACCCCTGGCAGCCACAGTACAGGAGTCCCGGGGGCTTGATGCTGTGGCCAGTGACCAAGAGCAGGGCTCACTGAGCCTCCCCCAGGCTGCAGATGGGCCCTGACCAGCAGGGGTCAGCCTCTGCCCTGCTCACCCCCAAGGCAGCAGGGAGCCTGGGGGCATTAGCCAAGGGTATCTGGGACAAGATCTGAGATTTGGGCTAACCCATGTGACCCAAGTTCCCAGCTCCTAATTACTCCATTTTTCTGACTCCACTTTAGAATCCACTGGGACAGAGCCATTGCTTGCAAAAATACAGGAAGGAGAAAAGGCAGCTACTTTCATCTCCTTTCCTGAAAGGAGAATCTGGGCAGGTAGGGTCCCACCAGAATTCCTTAAGCATAGCCTGGTCCTGGTGGGTGGAGGGTCTTCCTTATGCTTCTGTAGAAGTAGAGAATATCAGCTCAGCGCCTGTGGCTCAAGCGGCTAAGGCGCCAGCCACATACACCTAAGGTGGCGGGTTCGAATCCCCAGCCCGGGCTCACCAAACAACTATGACGGCTGCAACCAAAAAATAGCCGGGCATTGTGGTGGGCGCCTGTGGGTCCCAGCTACTTGGGAGGCTGAGGCAGGAGACTTGCTTGAGCCCAGGAGTTGGAGGTTGCTGTGAGCTGTGATGCCACAGCACTCTACCCAGGGAGACAGCTTGAGGCTCTGTCTCAAAAAAAAAAAAGAAGTAGAGAATATCTGGGGAAAGCAGCACGCAGATCTGGCGACAGGACAGTACTTCCGCTGGGGGAGGGGAGGACTGGAAGTCAGAGAGGAGACTTACCTTTCACTGTATACTCTCATATTAGTCAGGTTAGGTGAGGCTGTGCTGCAGTAACAAATAGACCCAGCCAGCTCAGTGGCTAAACCAGGAAGGGCTATTTCCCTATTAGACACAAAGTTCCTATTGATCGAGTAGCTCTCCTTCACCTTGTAGGAACCAGGGCCTCCCTGGTTGCCCCACTGGGGGAAGAGAGACATGGAGGCAGCAGGCTGGCTCCTAACTGCCTTGTGCCAGAATGCTTTTTCTTACATTCTGTTGGATACGTGGCCCTGAGCAAACTGCTAGGGATCCTGGGAAATGGACAGCCCACAGATGTTTGGATAGCTCTGTCTCTGCCACAACTCTTTGGTGCAATTGGGATTGTTTTTTAACTTTGTGAATACGTGGCTTCTCCAATTTAAAAAGAAAAGGAGATGAGGTAGTTGTTATCTAATATATATGTATCTAACAAATCTGATATAATAGGTGAGATATATTTGCCATCTCTCCTTACCTAACTAAACAAAATGACATAGATGTTTTCAATAGCTGGTGCCATGACCACATTTTTCTGACAATCATTTTAAAAACTAGTTTTTCCAAAATGATAATTTCTGAAGTAAATAAAAATTTAAAATAAAAAAATTATGAAAGTTTAAATATCAGCAGACATGAAAAGCACAAAGCTTACTTTGCACAGGATCTAGCACATAGTAGGTACTCAGTAAATGGTTAGTGAATAAATGAGAATGCAACGTGGCAGGTGGCACAGAGGCCCCTCTGGGGCCTGGGAGGAGGCGAGGTTATGTTTGCCATGGTATTTGATGATGGTCTTCCAAGGTCATCTCAATAGAAAGGGAGATCAAATAGATGGTTTCTTTCCAGAGATCAAAGATCTTTTTTTTTTTCTTGAGACAGAGTCTCACTAGGTAGCCCTTGGTAGAGTGCTGTGGTGTCACAGCTCACAGCAACCTCAAACTCCTGGGCTTAAGCAATTCTCTTGTCTCAGCCTCCCAAGTAGCTGGGACCATGGGTGCACTAGGTAAGTCTCCTCTCTGACTTCCAGTCACCTCCCAGGCGCCTGCCACAACACCCAACTAGTTTTTTGTTGCAGTTGTCATTGTTTAGCTGGCCTGGGCTGGGTTCCAACCCACCACCCTCAGTGCATGTGGTGCCCTGTAACCACAGTAACCTCTGTGCTACAGGGCACCAAGCCTCAAAGACCTTTTTCTCCAAACCAGACCCAGCCCTTCAGAGCTTAGTCCATTTCCTTGTTTGCAGTTGAGGAAGTCAAAGTACAAAGAAAAGATTGGTCCAGGTCTGACTTGGTTCTGTTACCAAGATGCTCAGAGCTGGAGATCCAGCCGAGGCCACATGGTATGAGCAAGGCTCAGCTCTGCTCCATCATGAGGGATTGTTCCTCTATGTGGGGGTGCGTAGGGCCTCCTGGGGAAGGTTCTAAAAGGGTCCCCCACATGACTGCCACCCTTCATTTCCTCAGGAGCCCTAGCTGTGGGCCTTCAGTGTCTGCATTTGCCCGCCTATGGCCTTCCTCTGGTCTGACCCTGCCCCCACTTTTCCTCTCCTCTGCCCTCTGCCTGCCCAGGTCGCAGCCCTCCAGAGTCCACACAGCGCCTCAGACCCCCAGCCTAGGGGCACCCCCTCCTTTTCCACCTCTGTGGAGCAGAATTTCTCTCCAGGCTCCTCTGCAGCACCAGGAGCTGTGAGGGGCCGGCTTTATCATTTGCTTCTTTCTCCTGCCCGGGCCATTGCTTCTCCCAGCTGGACAGCAACATCCAAAAGGCATGGCTGTGGCTCCTCCTAAACTCCCCTGCCCTAGTTGTGCCTGGAATGGGGTCCCCAGCACTGAATCCGATGCAGTAAAGCCCCAGCAGTGCTGTTCATCAGTTTCTACCTCCTCCTGCCCTCCAGGAAGCCACTTTTAGTGGCATCTGAAATATAGTCTGGCCAGCTGGACATGTTTCTGGAGGGCATTGGTGGAATTCACCTTCTGGCACCTGTGTTTGCTTATCCATAAAATGAGAGTAATACTGGCACCCCCCATCTCAGGATCCGTCTGAGGAGGGGCACCTGACATGGGAAATATGAGTAGATTAATAATTATGAATATAATAAATTTTCCATACATTGTTAATATCAGGTTGTGGGAGGGATGGAGCCTGCCTCTCTCCTCCTTCCCCACCAGTTTCCAGGCACACAGGGAGCCTTTGTGGATACTTCCTGGGGTGGGGTGGGGAATGCTGTCTGCAAAAGTGGGCAGGTGGTGGTAGCTGCCTACCATGAGATCCGCCCGCGTAAAGGGGAGATTGTAAGGCCACAGCTGCAGGATTCTCTCAGGAAAGCTCACCCCCGGCCCCCACCCGCACCCCGCACCTTTGGCCTTGCGTACGCCCTCTCCTCACACCTGCCACTAGGGGGCGCCATTGCGCTTCGGACGGGCCGCACCTCGGGGACCCGCCGCCGTGTCTTCCTCCGTGGCCGCTCCTGCCCGCGGCCTTCCTAAGGATATCTGGCTGCTGCATTGAGCTTCTGCACCTCCACTGCCCTCTGCCCGACCGCAATCAGGCTAAATAGGACCTGCAGGGGCGGGAGGAGTTAGACTGTTTTCCTCCCCTTATCTATTGTAATTCTTAAAATCCTGCTTTGGAGAAGGACTTTGTCAGCACCACTTAGGAGAAGACACTGAGGCCCTGGGAGGTGTCAAGGCTGGGCCCAGGTGGCCTCGCCAGGCTGCTCGACTCTCTCAGAGACAGCCCGCCCAGCCTCTGCCTACTCAGCTCCCGCAGGCCAAAGTTGGTCATGGATTCCTGCTCAGAGCACTCAGGTCGCATATGGGGAGAAGGTGACCTAGGCCCAGGAAGCAGGCTACCTATTCTGATGGGAGAAGCAGGATCATGGAGCCTGCCTCCCAGGACCCCCAGGGAGGACAGCACTCACCTTCTGGATGCTTCCCCCACAGCAGTCTGCTGAGGTCTGGATCCATCTGCTCCGTGAGCTCCAGGCTGGCATGGGGTTCAGGCTTCAGCTAGGTCTGGGAACCCCCGTGCCATTTGGGCACCTGTCAGAAGCCACAGGGCAGGACCACTGACAAGGGAAGAGGCTCCCCATGCTCTGTGAAGGCCCCAGCAGCTGCTGTGTCTGGGAAGGTGGGACTCCTTGAGGCTGGGGGCTGCCAGCCAGGTGGTAGGGGGCACACTCTGGGCCTAGCTCCATCACAATGAATTCTCAGTCCTCCCCTAAGTGAACTGAGTTCACGTGGTACCTATGAGTCTGCCTCTGGGCCCAAGTATGAGTGAACGTTTTCCCTGGAAAAACTGAGTGCAATTTGGCAGCTTCTGGAGAGAGTTCAAATGTGTGGCTTTCCGGTCAGTATTGGAATGATGTTCCCCAAAGATATGGCCTAACCCTGGTAACCTGCAAATATGACCTTATTTGGAAAAAGAGTCTTTACAGATGTAATTGAGTGAAAAATCTTGAGATGAGATCATCCTGGATCCCCAGCACAGGCCCTAAATCCAAGGACAAGCATCCTTGTAAGAAGACAGACAGACAGAGGAGGCTACATGACCACAGAGGCAGGGGCAGGAGCCACGGCCACAGCCAGCAAGTGCCTGGGGCACTAGCAGCCGGAACAGTCAGGATGGAGCCTCTGCTAGAGCCATGGAGGGAACATGGCCCTGCTGATGCCTGACCTCAGGCTTCTGGCCTCCAGACTGTGAGGTATACATGTCCATTGTTTGAAGGCACCTGGCTGGGGGCTTAATTTGTATGGCGGCCCCAGGAACTGAATATACCTCCCTAGAACAATACGTGGTAGAAGATGTGCTCAAGGACATTTTGAGAAAGTGTTTGCCACGAGTGAAAGTGGTGTCCTGTGAGCCTCAGACCAGGCCCTGGTGCCTGGAGCTCGTCTGCAGTGGGATGAAACTGGTGCAGGGCATGCTGGGCTGCTTTAGTCGGTGTGGTCAGGAAGGACTGGGATGAAGTAAGGGAGTTGTGTGATGTTTTGGGAAAGAAGATTCCAGACAGAGGGCACTAAAGACCCTACAGACAAGGGGTCAGGTTGGGGGAAGAGAAAGGAGCCCTGAGGGTTGCAGTGGAAGGATTATGGACTGGGGAGAGGGGTCAGGCCAGAGGAGAAGGAATTGTGGGTGCCAGGGACCCTGTGGTACCTATGTAAACAGCAACATGCACCCCTCATGGGTCAGGAAGAGGAGTGGGAGGCAGATTTTGCTTTCTGAGTAGAATTTGCTTTGTCACGTGAGAGTAATTCATTTGTTGGTGGTTATGAGTATAAATCAAATGTACGTCCTTCTCAAAGGACACTGGTCCTAAATCTGACCTCCCATTTTATAGACGAGAGGATGGAGGCCCAGAAAGGGCCCAGGGGACCTGCTGTGGGTCATCTGCAGGTTGAGGTCCAAAGTGTGGCTGCTAAGGACGCCTCCTTCCCTCCGCCCGCCCATGTGGCCTGGTGGAGGTGGGGTTTGGTGGGCTGGACTTCTGAGATGATGTCCCCTCATTCAGTTCTGCACCCCAAGGCAGGTGCAGCTTCCCTAGGACCTGTGAAGAAGCTTTCTATAACCCCCCAGGACTCTCGGGGTGAAGTTAAAATCCTTGGTTGAGCCAAGAGCAGCGCTCCTCACTTAGGCTTTCATTCCTTCACTCCATGTGGGGCCACCTCCTGGGTGTGAGGCCAGCTCTGGGCTAGGATGCTGAGCAAGGCTCAGTCCCTTTCTGCCTCCAAGAAGCTCAGGGTCAGGCAGTATTTGCAACTCTTCAGAGACCTGATAAACGCAGAAGGACACACATTCGTTCCACTGACATCAGGTTCTGGTCTAGCAGGGAATGGGACATTAGAACCTGCCTCTCAGTGCCTGTGTTCTGGGAAAGATGGAGCATGTACAATAAGTCCTCCCATCCATTCTCTGTTTTAACAGATCATATGGAGAGAGATAACGTGTTCAAGTTTGTCTGGGCTGCCGTAACAAAGTACCACAGATCCAGTGGCTTCAACAATAAACCTTTATTATCTCACATTCTGGATGCCCAAAGTCTAAGATCAGTGTGCCACAGGGCAGGCTCCTGCTGAGGCCTCTTTCCTTGGCCATGTTCTCCCTGTGTCCTCCCTGTCCTCACGTGGCCTCTTAATTGTCTGTCTTCTTCTTTTTTTATTCCTAGAGACAGAGTCTTGCTCTGTTGCCCTGGGTAAAGTGCACTGGGGTAGAGTGCAGTGGCATCATCACAGCTCACAGCAACCTCAAACTCCTGGGCTCCAGTGATCCTCCCGCTTCAGCCTCCCAAGCAGCTGGGGATACAGGAGCCTGCGGGTGTCAGCCATGATGCCCAGCTAATTTTTCTATCTTTAGTAGAGATGGGGTCTTGTTCTTGCTCAGACTGATCTAAAACTCCAGTTCAAAGGATCCTCCTGCCTGGGCCTCCTAGAGTGCTGGTATTACAGGAGTGAGCCACTGCTCCCGACTACTGTCTTCTTTCACAGACATTGGTTATACTGAGTTATAGCCCTACTTGTATGACCTCATTTAACTTTAACCAGCTCTTTGAAAGTCCTATCTTCAAATATAGTCAGGGAGTTAAGACTACAACACATAAACATTGGGGTTCATAATTCAGTCCAACATATTTATGTGCGTGTGTGTATTTGTGTGAAAACACTAGGTGGCAAAAAATGTATCCACAGTTTAAGCTAGGAAAACAATCGTATTAAATTTATAATACTTGGCTCATTGCCCATAGCTCCGTGGTTAGAGCACCGGCCAGGCACTGGGGCTGGTGGGTTTGAAACAGGCCCAGGCCGGCTAAACAACAATACAACAATAACAACAACCAAAAAATAGCCCAGTGTTGTGGTAGGAGCCTGTAGTCCCAGCTACTTGGGAAGTTGAAGCAAGAGAACCACTTAAGCTCAAGGGTTGGAGGTTGCCGTGAGCTGTGATGACACGGCACTCTACTTAGGGGGACATAATGAGATTCTGCCTGAAAAAAAAAAATTGTAATACTCAAGTCCGGTTTGATTTCTGCAGTTATAAGAGGTGCTCAATGTGACTTGTATTCATCTTTTGTAATTGGTATATATTGATTACAATTTTAATGCAGTTTCTTCCTTTCTTCAAATGCATCCATTTTTGGTACCCTCCATGTGTGTGTATGTGTATATACAGACACACATATTCTCTGCATACCTAAACATAGACGTGTACACAACGTTTTAAATTACAAACTGTATCATCCTACAGACAATATCCTGAGCTTACTCTGGAGATTATACTTGCTAGAATGTACTAACAAACCAACCGTGAAATCTCTAAGATTCCAGATAACAAAGGTTTGTTTCTCCACTGTGCTCCCCAAGTCCAGCACGGGTCACTGGGATCGGGGTTCTGATCCACATGGTCACGCAGGGGCCCAGGGGTGGGAGGCCCACCTGGGTGGGGCATATTCATTGCAACATCTTACAGGTGGCTTGGCGGAGAAAGAGAGTGTGAAGAACACAATCTGATTTTTTATTTCTTTTTTAGTTTTTATTATAGACATTTCAAAAATACTTGAGTGTGGATGGTGCAATCAAACCCCCAATACCGCATTATCCAGCTTCAGCACTGATCAACTTCCTGCTGTTCTCTTTCCAGCTGTTCTCCCATTTCCCTTCCTCCTTTTTTGCTGGATCAATTCACCTGTAGACTTGAGCGCATATCTCCAGCAGATAGAGATTTTTTTTTTTTAACAGAGTCTCACTATGTCACCCTTGGTAGAGTGCTGTGGTGTCACAGTTCACAGCAACCTCAAATTCTTGGGCTTAAGCGATTCTCTTGTCTCAGCTTACCAGGTAGCTGGGACTACAGGTACCTGCCATAATGCTCGGCTATTTTTTTGTTGCAGTTGTCATTGATGTTAGCTGGCCCAGGCTGGGTTTGAACCTGCCAGCCTCAGTGTATGTGGCTGGCGCCCTAACCACTGAGCTACGGATGCCGCCAGATAGAGATTTTTTTTAACATAGCCATAATAGGGCCCAGTGCGGTGGCTCACACCTGTAATCCCAGCACTCTGGGAGGCTGAGTTCACGAGTTGAAGACCAGCCTGGGCAAGAATGAAACCTCATTTCTAAAAAATAGTCAGGCATTACGGTAGGCACCTGTAGTCCCAGCTACTTGGGAGGCTGAGGCAGGAGAATTGCTTAAGCCCAGGAGTTTGAGGTTGCTGTGAGCTGTGATGCCTCAGCATCACGTTGGGGGGGGGGGGCAACGAAGTACAACTCTGTCTCAAAAAGAAAAGAAAAAAAAAAGACATAGCCATAATACTAGCATCCTATCAAACAAATTGACACTATAATTTCATACCCAGACTGTTTCTATTTAATTTAATAGTTAAAAACTGTCTTTTTATGACTATTAGGTTGAGCTGGGAATCATACCAGGTCCACGCATTTATTTCTTTGAAATGTCTCTTAGGAATCTCCGATTTCAACTTCAACAAAGAGGAGAAACCTAGCACGGGGCACACAGTAGGGCTGGGACGGATGAAAGCTGGTGACATTTTGCTTTAAGCCACAGATGAGAGACAGAGGAAGGCAGCAGGCAAGCTTAATGTCAGTAAGGAAGCTGAGGAAGATGAAGGAAGAGAGAGAGGAGGGGGAGGGAGGGAAAGAGGGAGGAAGGAAGAGAGAAGGGTACAGGAAAAAGTCGCCGGTCACACCAAGAACAAGGAAAGTTACGGCCGCAGTGAGAACAGACAGAACAAAAACGCCAATGCTGGGATGAATCAATGGCAGAATGAAATTATCTGAAATGATTTTTTCTTAATTTTTCTTTTCTTTTTTTTTTTTTTTTTGTGGTCATCCTGAGTACAGTGCTCTGGTGTCATAGCTCACCACAACCTCAAACTCCTGGACTCAAACAATTCTCCTGCCTCAGTCTCCCTAGTAGCTGGGACTACAAACACCTGCCACAATGCCCAGGTCTCACTCTTGCTTAGGCTGGGCTTAAACAAACCGCCAGCCTCGGCTTCCCAGGGTGCTGGGATTACAGGCGTGCTGACAAAGATTTTAAAGCAGCCATCATAAAATGCCTCAACAGCAATTATGATTTCTCTTAAAACAAATGAAAACGTTAAAAAAAATCTCAGCTGTGAAAGTTGATCATACAAACTGGGCTATTTTTGTCCTACTCAACTAAAACAGAGTTGGGAGGCAGGGGAGAAAACACTCAGGACACAAAACATTGCTCCAAGAATGTGGTTCTCTGAATCTGGCTGCTATAACCTGAAACCAGTGTTATCTAATCACTACCAAAACTACCTGCTATGTCTGAGACTAGCCTTACCCCCCTGAGAGTCTGCAGCCCCCCACAACCTAACTATGCCCTTGAACTTTCTCTCCAAATAGTACCTGGCATTTCCCCTTAACATCCAAGCTTCTCTGTGGTCTTTGGATGTACTGAGGGCCCCCGGGTCTGCGTGTCTCCCAGATTGCTATTCTGTCTTCCAGATCAAACATTTTGATTTCAGCCATTTGTCTGTGTTTTATTTGACTTCAACACAGCAAAGAAATGGAAGTTACAAAAATTAGAACCAAATGGAAAATATAGAACTGAAAAATACAATAAAAACAACAAAAACTGTCTTGCTGGACGGGCTCAATATTAAAGTAGAGATGACAGTAGATAGAATTAGTGACAGGGAGACAGAATGTGTACAATCTGAACAATGGAGAGAAAACAGACTAGAAAGAAAGTGAACAGCCCTAGGGGATGATACCCAAGAGCCAACAGTCTGGTCATTAGAGTCTCAGAAGGAGAAGACCCAAGTACAGGACTGAAATAATTCAGGAAAAATAAAGGGTTAAAAACTTAACCAAATTTGGTGAAAGACATAAGCCTACATATTCAAGAAGCTGGATGAACTCCAAACAGGCAAAAATATACAATACAAAAAAAAAATTGTATGCCAAGACACGTCATCATTAAACTTATAAAAACTAAAGACACTCTTGAAAACAGTCAGAGACTTAGCTTAGAGCCGTGGTTCTCAAGCTTCCTAATGCCGCAACCCTTTAATACAGTTCCTGTGGGTCACAACCCACGGGTTGAGAACCGCTAGCTTAGAGGGAGCACCAATTCAAATGACAGTGGGCTTCTTGCTGGAAATCACAGAAACCAGAGGGCCCAGGGTGGTGGCTCACACCTCTAATCCTAGCACTCCGGGAGGCCAAGGCAGGAGGATGGTTTGAGTTCAAGAGTTCAAGACCAGCCTGAATAAGAGCAAGAGCCTGTCTCTAGTAAAAATAGAAAAATTATCTGGGCATTGTGGGGGGTGCCTATAGTCCCAGCTACTCAGGAGCCTGCGGCAGGAGGGTCGATTGAGCCCAGCTATGAGCTAGGCTGACACCATGGGACTCTAACCTGGGCTACAGAGTGAGACTCTGTCTCAAGAAAAAATATATATCTAAACATAGAAAAGGGATAGGAAAAACACAGTATTGTAATCTTAGGGGACCAGTGTCTAAGATGGGGTCTATCATGACCCAAACATTGTTATACATTGCAATTGTAATACCCAGAACAACGGTTGCTACGAAAACTGTCTCCGCTCTCTCTCTGCCTCCAGTGACCAAAGAAAAAGACTTTCTCTTTCCTCTGCCCTAGTCAGGCTCCTTTCTGCTCACCTTGACAGTGGGATGGCAGTGGAAGCCTAAGTCCAGGGAGGAAGGATGCTGTCTCCTGCCCTCCACAGCTGGAGGCCCAATGTCTGGGTCTGGCCTTGTGCACACCCACGCCTCCTTTCGGGTCTTCTGGAAATTTGTAGGGAGCATTTCCCAATCCTGAAGGGGGAAACTCATCCAGAGGATGGTGACAAGAGTGGTGGATTAGAGGGACTGTCCCTCCCCTGGGTTTTCCTCTGGGAACCCCTCCCTCCTCCCTCTTGGCCCACAGAGTCCATCTGGGGCTGACAACTCCCTGGGCTGCAGGTGGTGACACAGGCCTGGCCCGTCAGGGCATCCTGACACTGGTTGGGATGAGTAAGGGACAGAGGAAGGATTCATGAGAGCCGATCTGGGGCTCCTGCTGAAATTGCTAGTAGGAGAAAGGAAGTGTCCCCCACCTGGGCTGCTGGAAAGTCAAAGATGAGCCTGAAGCTTCTTGGGCTAGATCATCATCATGAAGGGAGAAGATGTCTGAACTCAGACACAGGGACCGATGCCTGGCATGGTCTGAGTTCCCAGACCCAGCATGCCCAAAGCCAGCACCAGCAGGCCTTTTCAGTATGGTGAGCCAAGAAGTTGGCTTTCCTTCTTTCTTCCTAAGTCAGTTTGAGTTGGGATTTCTGTTACTTGCAACCGTGGGAGTCCTAATACCAGGTCTTGGGTTTCACCCCTTTTGGATGAAAGTGTCCCAGAGCAGGCCTGTCATGAGTACTTTGACAGAATCCCAGAGTGACAAGCACTGAGACAGTGAAAGGATTCTCACTTTACAGATGGCGCAACAGGCCCAAAGAAAGCACAGGTGTCTCCCAATGCCTCCTTGCTCCTGGGGTCTTTTGAATTCTGCTTCTGGCCTCTGACCATTGGACAGCCTTGTCCAGGTGAGTCATTTTTTTCTTTTTTTTTTTTTTTTTGA
>NW_003852529.1:1035017-1047637 GCF_000181295.1 Otolemur garnettii | reverse complement strand
GTTGAGCTATAGGCGCCGAGCCGTGAGTCATTTTTTTCATCCTGGTCTTCTCTTGTTATTTAAGCCCATGCCAGTGGTGTGGGTCTAAAGCCAGCTTTGCCAGGCCAAACACCTGACGCCCAGTTGCATTTCAGATGCCTGATGAATTTTTTTTAGTAAACAATGTTTGGGACATACTTATGCTAAAAACAATGCATTGTTTATCAGAAATTTGAATTCAGTGGGGTACACTGTATTCCTTGCTCAATTTGGCAACCCTTTCTAATGCAGCAACTGGAGATATAGCAAGAGGGCCAGGTCACCTTCTTATGAGCAGCAGAGGACGGGCAGAGGAAGGCTGGGGGTAGGATGGGTGCTAAGATGTAGCCTTAAAAATAATCTGCCCCAGTCTTGCCAGAATGTCCGCACCATCCACTGTTAGCCAGCACAGCTCTGCACCTACCAGCCCAAGCGAAAATGCAGCGTCAGAGAGAAAGCCAGTCAACCATCAAACACTCCAGTGTGAATCAGTTTGATCATTATCAATTGTACCGAAGGGAGGAGACTCCAGAGAGGGAGGGCCTGATAAATCTTTTCCTTCACTTATTCCCTGAAATGTTTGTCTTCAGAGCACACAGGATGGAATTTGAACTGGTCCCCTGAAGTTCTCATCCTGGGCCTCAAGTGAGAACCACAGGTGCTTGCCACGCCCATTCCGATTAAACCAGAATCTCTTAGGAGTGGGGTCCAGCCATCCTAATTTTCCCCAGTAATTCTAATGTGCAACCAAATTTGAGAACTAGTGGAAATAACAGTTCAGGGCTGGCTCTTCCTTCCTTGGTGAGGGCTGCTGTGGCCAGCAGCCTGCTCTGGCCGGGCGCCCCAAGACATCATTTCAATGGGCTCTTCCGACACAGACATTGTTAATCTCCTTGTCTACAGGAGGGTGCTGCCTCGGAGAGGTGATCTGACTTTCGCAAGGTGACACAGCAAAGTAAGGGTCCCTGGGCCACCCTCCCACCCTCCCTTAATCCCAGCCCCCACTCTCACTCTGCGCTATGCTGCTTCCAAGCTGTGCGGCTTTGGATGAGACGTGCCCTCTCTGGTCCCGCACTCCCTCATCTGTAAATGAGAGGCAGAGATACTGTGTCCACAAGCCTCACCCAGCCCTGCCTGCCCAGGCCTCTGGCCGGCACAGTCACGTGGCAGGGGCCTCAAAGAGTGAGGGGGCATCTTGATGGAGAAATGAGGACAGGAAATGGACACCTCTAGGTGTCCTGGGCATATCATCAGTGAGAATGATGAGTGGGGGTGCAGGGGCTCCATGTGAAGTGGACTTTGTGGACATGAACAGCAGTCCTAATCATGCCAACTGCTGACGTAAGCGCCTGGGAACTACTGCGGAATGTGTGAGCTGAACACTAGCATGTGGGCACTGCCTGTGTGCCCCCTTTGTTGTCCCTCCCCAGGAGGGAGGGAGGGGCTGTTATCATCCCAATGTATAGCTCAGAAGTCCAGGGGTGGGGTCTGATGAACCCCCCAGGCAGTCCACCACCCATCTTCACGCCTGGCCAAAGCCACTGCAGGCTACTTTTTCAACCTAGACAGCTTAAGGAGCAAACAGACGCTTGTGGTTTTTATGTTGTCAGAGACCAGGGTTGATTTTTGTTTTTTAACATTGTATTTTGAAATAATGATAGATTCCCAGGAAGTTGCAAAGATAGCACAGAGAGGCCCTGTGTCCCCTCGTCCTGTTACCCCCAGTGGTGACATCTTTGTAACTATGGTATAATATGGCACCAGGAATTGATGTCAATTCAATGCGTGAGTGCTATTGTTATCTAGTCACACATGTAGATTTGGTGTGACCACTTCTGCAATTGAGACATGGACCTATCACCACAAAGATCTCCCACCCAAACATCGCCACCGCTCACTCCCACATCCTGTCCTGAGTAGCCAGACTTAGAATTACTGTTAAGGTACCATAAGGTGTCCGATGGCACCCACTTGTACTTGCATGTAGCATACGGGCCCACACTTAGCCCCCCTCCCAGTATCATCACGGCCATGTCTTCCTTGCTTACAGAACCCCCAGTGTGACCTGCTTAATATTAATACTTACTTCCCAGGGGGTGGGACACCCTGTGATGCAAACCTGGCTTATAGGATGGAACCAGAATTTGCCAAAAGCCTCTAAAGAGAAGAGCCCAGAGGCTAAATGATTCCCTCTCCCTAAATGATTCTCCCTCCAGCTGAGGGCATGGTACAAGGGGGACACCCAAGAAAATCAGAGGACACAGCCCAGGAACCCCTGGGCCACCAGAAAATATCAGTTTCCCCTGGATTTGTTAGGCCCATGCTTCTCCATCAGGACTGATTCTACTCCCAAAGGACATACAGCAATTTCTGAAGATACTTTTGGTTGTCACAACTTAGGGGTTGCTACTGGTGTCTGGTGGTAATGCTCGGGGAACACCTGTCCCCCAATAATTAAACAGCCCCAAATGTCAACAGTGCTGAGAGTGACATGTTCTGATTTAGGTCCTGGTGAGCTGATGTTTGTTTCCTGTAGTTGGAGATGCTCCAGGAAGAGACTGTTCAGTCACTAACATTCCCAGCAGGTGACGTGAGCAGCCAAGCTCCCCGGGATGGAGACCGAGCATTGGGGGGCAAAGTTAGCCAGAACTCACTATCTAACTAACCCACCCCACCCCAAGTCTCTCTCCCCTAGCTTGGTTGAGGACTGTCACAACAATTAAGACCAAGGTACTATGGCATCAAGGACAAACAGACAGACAGGGTTTCCTCCTAAGGACAGTGCTGCCACCTCTGCCCCCTGCCCCACATTCCAAATGGATAACAGAATGCGACTTTTGATACAAACATTTTTGTACAAACGCCATTTTAATGTATAAAACAAACCTCACTTACATACATAAATATAATCTGGGGGCATAAATAACATAAGAAAATACGAGATGTACATATCAAAATAAATTACTCATAAATATCAAGTTGGAAACTAAGTGCTGGGAAAGGGCTCAGAATCTCCCCTGCTGCTGCCCCCAGCCAGGTCACCAGAAAGACTTATTAGGCCTTTCAGATCTTTCCTCTTTTGCTTTTTCAATCATACATACAGGCTGACATAGGGCGGGAGGCTGGGAAGCCTCAGTGCACAAGATGGCAAGTGAGGAGGGGCAGAGGGTTAGGCCAGCCAGGGAAATGGAGGCAAGTGACCCAGGAGGACAGCAGCCTGTTCTCAAGTCAGTACCCACAGCCCTAACTAAGGGGAGGTACAGGAGATGAGGAAGGGGTGTAGGCCTCGGGCTTTCATGTCAAAGGGCCCTCTATATCCACATGGCCTGGGTAGATCTGATTCCCTGGACACCCCCCAGAATGACTGGGGCCAGTATGAGCTGCTGGAATCCACTACTTGTCCCTCTGAGCTGAGGGTAGAGGTGAGATAGCTCAGCCATAAACCTTAGGACAACTGGCCCTGGCTATCAGGAAGAGAAAGAAAAATTATCCATCCTAGAATCAGCCTCAGTGGGACTTGTCAAGATTCCCTGCAGCTGGAAGGCAGCTCTGGGGAGGGTACACTGTCCTTGGAGTTGAGATCTGATCCATTCTCACGCGGGCTCACATTTACCTCATGTCTCACAGCTGATCACCTGTATGAGTTTAAAAGGCCTGCTTGTCTCCTGGTTGCCCCTGCTGGAAATGATGAGAAAAAATTATACAGAATTTCAGCTTGATATAAGAATTTTTCCAAAGGGAGTAAGTTCCCCATTGGTGGAGGTATTCAAGCAGAACCAGGTTAACAGAGCGGCTTGTCCAGCAATCTCCAAGGAGTGGGATGGGGGCTCGGGTAGCAGCTGGGTGGGCAGAGGGCTTACAATTTTATGATCATACAAGTCTATCCACTAGAAACTGGCACAGCCAATATAAAATTCTGCATAGGTACGACTTCTAATGCTTCTTCCTAACGCTAAACAGAACACAGACTCAGGATTGCCCTTGAGGCACAGCCAGAACCTTGTCATTTCTGAAAGCTGGGACTCTTCACCACGCCCAGTCTGGTGGCGATCCCAAATGGATCCATGCTGTCAGTTTCCAGGGGCAAAGAGAACATGTCGGATTCCAGGTGGTCTCTGAGGTCCCCGGGCTCGGCTGGGGTCACAGGCAGCATGGGCAGGAAGTGAGAGAGCGGCAGAAAGCCCCTGCCCTTGTACAGCTGCCTCTGCCGGGCACTGCTCAGAGACACCGGCAGGCGGTGCTTCTCAGACCAGTAGACGTTGTAGCCGTCTGGCCGGATCTCCTCCTCAAAGGCACAGTCTTCCTCCGAGTACTGAGGCTGCAAGAAAACAGGCAGCCTATCAGCATGAGCAGGCAGGGAGCCCCAGGTCTGACACCCCCGGCAGTGGAGGAAAAGCACGGGTGTCCCTGGCAGTCTAATGAGTACATCACGTATGCTTTTATATACACGTTACATGTAAGTATTGTACATTGATATAAGCACATATAATGCATGTTATATTATACATTACAGATATTTACATACCTTTATACTTTGTAACCTGTATGCATGTACACGCATACTTCAGGTATATACTTCATATAGATCCTTAATATTTTCTTTTTTTTTTTTTTTTTTGAGACAGAGCCTCAAGCTGTCCCCCTGGGTAGAGTGCCATGTCATCCTGCTCACAGCAACCTCCAACTCCTGGGCTCAAGCAAGTCTCCTGCCTCAGCCTCCCAAGTAGATGGGACTATAGGCGCCCGCCACAACGCCTGGCCATTTTTTGGTTGCAGCCGTCATTGTTGTTTGGCGGACCTGGGCTGGATTCGAACCCGCCACCTTAAGTGTATGTGGCTGGCGCCTTAGCCACTTGAGCCACAGGTGCTGAGCCAGATCCTTAATATTTTCCACGAAATCACCTCACTTTTTAAACTGAGTCTTGTCCTGAAAATAATATCCATAAAATCATCGGCATGTATATTTCTCACCCTTTACATTAAACTTACAGCTACCCCCACTAAAAAAACGTTCCTGGTATTCCACCGACATCAGACTTTGAGAAACGCTGATAAACCACATCCTCATTTTAGGATCAGTCTTTTTTTATTAAGATTACATGTAATCCACTAGGCATTCCCCATCCAGCCAGAAGTCCCTGGGAGCCTTTCTAATTCCAAGGCTTTTTGTCAGATGCAGCTGTAGGAAACATCAGCCCCCTCTGGCTTTTCATTCCCTCACCCAGAGCCTCCCAGGCGGCAGCCCCTCCCCCCTGCCAGGCCTGGGCCTGCACCCAGCAGGTGGCCGGAAGTGTGTGCGGTCCCAGAACATTCCTAGTCCACGGGGTTGAGTGGTGCCAGTGGGCAAACGCTGTCCCAGGCTGGTGTCATTTACCCCTTGGGGACAGAGGACAGGCTAAGGCAAGGGCCGGCCGGTCAGCCGCAGGAAAGGCACTGCAGTCTGCTTTACAAAACTCTGCAGAGGTCACTGAACTGCAGGTGGGTGAGCCAAGCGCTGATAAGCCTGATAAGGGTAATTGCAGGGCCCACAGCTCCTGCTGGGCTGCAGCCAGGCGGCAAAGGAGACTTCTCCGGAACTCCCAAATATTGATAAACAAGGGAGGAAAACCCAAAGGCCTGGGAGACTACTCTTTACTCTGCCTGTTCTTTGGGAGAAATTAGTATTACCCATTCTCCAAACAGGAAATGAAACGATTTCCAGTGAGTCGAACAATGTGGAATTTTGATTAAAAAAAGAAGAGAGAGAACAGAAAATATCTTCCATTTGTGTTAGGCCCTGCGCAGAGGGCCTAGAGCACAAAAGATTTTAGGTGACACCCCTTACCCCAGTTTGGATTAGAGTAGAATGGCCCTTGGACTCCATGCCAGTGCCCCCCCCCCAGTTATAAATAAGTATCAAAATAACTAAAGTTTCAAGGGTGGGCCTGGAAGCGGCTTTGGGTGTCCGCTTTCAGCGATGCTGACCACCTCCTGTCTTTGCCATCCCTTCAGACAGGGCTCAGCCACCAAACTTGAAAGCGGTATTCTGAGTAAACGGAACGGACGTCAGGGGCACAAAACAATTTTGAGACTCCAAAGTGCTTTGTCCCGAGATTCACAAAGGGGCTGGTTGGGCGGGGGGTGAGGGGTAGGCCCCGCCTCTGCATCTTCTCTGGGGCGGGGGCACCGCGAAGGCCCCTACTCCCGCATTGGATTCCCGGCGGCGTGGGAGGCCCTGCGGGGACCTCACACAGCCTCCTCTGCGCACAGGGCGCGGGAGGGGCGAGGGCTGGTCCTTTGAACGCCTTTGTTCCCAGCGACCAGAGCCCCGGCGCTTCCGGCCCCGAGACTTCTCTGTTACCTGGGCCTTCTCTGCCCGCCCTCCAGCCTACCCCCTCCCCAACAAAAGCTTTTACAGGGCAGGTGAGCCCAACCGGAGGACAAGCACGCCCCTGGAAAATAACCCCAGGGCAGCTCCATCTTAATCCACACCATTTTCCTGGGAGATAAAAATTATTTTTTATAAAATCTCGCCAATCCTAAATCCACTGTTCTCTTTTCTTATTTAGTTGCTTATTGGCTTTTTTAAAGAGAAGATATAAGTTACGGATATACTTTTTTTCCCCTTATACTTGGAGGGAAAGGAGGCGAGGACCACACACGCGCAGGCCCAGCTGAAAAGGCCCGAGGTGGGTTTTCCTGTTTAATATCAAAGGGAGTCAAATAATGGGTTTTCGCGCCCCCGCCCCGGCTGGGCCGGTGGTTGGCTCAAATGGAAATGTAAAGGCAGCTGCCGCCCATTCCCCAGCAACTAACTGGGACCATACATTTCGGTGGAAATTAGTCGGACCTTGCCTTAATCGGTCCTAGCAATCGGCCCCTATAAGTTCCGGGCCAAAGCAGGGCGGGGGGCGCCCTTCTCCCCTAAGCCCCCGCCCTGGGACAAGCTTAGGTCCCGCGCCCCGAAGCATTCCGTCCCGTGGGGTCACTCACCAGCCCCTGCATCCTGCCGTCGGCGCCCATGCAGAGGTACCGCGCGCTGTGCACGCCTTTGATGGCCACGGTCCGGAGAGCGACGGCCCTGATTTCCAGCAAACCTGGGCGCAAGGGAAGCGATAAGCTGCAGCCGAGGCCTGCAGGGCCCGCAACACGTGGGTGCGGTCGGTCCACGCGCTTGTGCCCCTCCCTGGCTTCCCGTGCTGTCTGGGGGCCAAGACAGGGATTGTAACTCCAAGGTGACAAAACCTGGGGTTTCTGGGAGTAGAGGGGTCCGTGGGCGCCGAGGGAGAGCAAAGGAAGGAGGGCGCAGGTGTGGGGTGTGGGTCGGGGGACGCGGCTGGCACTCACTGTGTGCGCTCTGGCCCCGCGCGCAGTCTACCGCACCGTCGGTGCGTACGCGCAGGAAGCAGCTGGAGAGGCCGTGGGGGCCGGCGGTGTACAGGTGTCGCAGGCGGATGGGCTCACCCCAGCCGTAGTGCACGTGAGGGCCGGCATCCGAGAAGGCCAGCGGGCGCCCGGCCACGGCCAGCCAGAAGCTGGCCAGGGCCAGGGCGCCGGCTACCACACGCCCTCTCAGCCCGCTGGGCATTGCACCTCCGTGGGGCTCCGAGCGGCTGCGGAGGCAGGGGTGCTGGAGGCTGGGCGGCGACTGGGATGCGCTACGGAGCTGTGTGTGCCGGGTTGTGTGGCTGCGGCGCTGGAGCCAGCAGTGCACGCCCAGCGCCCGGGCGCACAGCGCTCCTACTCCGACGGCTCGGTGGCTCCGGGCCGGCAGCTATATATAGCGTCTTCGTGAACCCGCCAGTAGGTGAGGGTGACACCCGAGCATTTCTTATCAGGATTGCATCAAGCCTCCGCCCCCCGCACACACCCACTCACACCCCGCCTCCAGCCCCTGCCCCTACTCCCCTCCCAGGCCCGGGCTGGCAGGAGGCAACTGTTGGTACCTCCCCTGGTGACCCCGCCCAGGCCGTTCAGATCGGGGGAGGGGAGTCGGGGGGAGGAGACCCTCCTTTGCAGCAGAGTTTGGGAGAAGTCCTCTCCACTGCTCAGCGGCCCCGTCGTTCTTGTCTAGGAGAGTTTGATTTTGTAAAGCAAAAAAGTAGACACTTGAGTCCCTCCGTCAGGCCACAGGCTCCCCAGTGGATGCGCCGGGGTGAGGCAGGAGCCCCAGGAGTAGAGTTTAGGGAGCACAGAGTTTTGCCTCCTTTACCCGTCGCGCCGACTTTGGGTCCTTTCCTCCTAAAAGACCACACTCAACTATTTCTCCCCCCATTCCCAGCCCCGCATTATCTCCTGACGTCAAAACCGTCCATTAGACTGTCCCCCTGCGGTTCGGACCTTCTCACGTCCTCTCGGCTTTATCTTCTTGCGTTCCCGCCCCCTGGCCCCTTTTCTCCGGGTAAATTACCCCCGACGGGGGGCCGGGCGCGATCTCAGCCGGCGGAGAAACAATGGGAGGGTCTGCAGCCCTGCGGGCGCTAGATGGCGCCGCGGCCTCCGTGCCAGCCTCCGGGCGCTCCCGGGCCGCGCGCCCCCCGCACGGCCCGGCTCCTCCTCGCGCCCCGCGGCGGTCTGGAGATGGGAGCTAAAAGCGTGGTGCTTGGGAAGATGGCTTTCGGGCAGGGTACGCTGGCAAGCTGTGGGGTTGATAAACTCCGACTTCCCAGCGTGGAGTCGGGGGCGCAGGACTCCGTTTTGGAGGTGCCTATGTCGGTGGACCGATCCTCGGGTCCCCTAACTGCAGGGGCCGCGCGGTTGGGGAGGTGGGCAAGAGCCCTACTTGGTGCGGAGGGGCCGAGAACTAGTGATGGGCGCTCTTGGCGTCGGGTCAGGCGCCAGGTGAGGAACCGCGGCATCTAGGGAATACCCGCCAGGGGAGAAGAGGTCTTCTTAGGGCACTTTGGCTTAACGTGATTCTTTCTCATTATTTCTCCAGCTCCTCGCCTCCTAGGTATGGGGCCTCAGGAGTCTGCGTCTGGGGAAAGAGCCATGCTGGCCCCAAGCAAAAGCGAGGGGAGGGCAAGTGCTAGAGACGCAGCACAGAAATGCCAGGACGAATGAATTTCAACGAGCAAAGGCCACGTTCATACAGTGACTGGCGTTAATGACGGAGCCCGCAGAAAATGTCACAGGGAAAGTCTTCACAGAAAGACTTCATCCCGAAGGCTTTCCAGACTAGGGACCCCCACGCTGTGTGTCTCGGTTCAGAAAGCCATGGCTTCTGTTAAATCTAATTACTTCCCCCTGGTGCCTTTAAATCGACGGCGGCTCCTATTAAACTTAATTGCCCTCCCCTGCAGCTTTCGTTTTAAAGATCCGTGATAAATGCTTGATAAATGTGGGGCTTGAGGACGGTGGCAGCCGCTGCACCAGAGGACATGACCCAAATCCGGCCAGGGAGGGGGTAGACAGCGGCCTCTGTCTCCACCCCCATCCCTCTGCTGTGCCTTCTTGGGACATAGAAAGAGAGTGACCATGAGATCCCCAGCTGAGGGGGGAAAAAAGGGTTGCAGTGGACCTGCCTGGAGGGCTTCCTCTATGCCACAGGCCCTGTTCTAGGCACTTTATGGGCGTTGTGAGCTTAAATTTCCATGAGAACCCCCATGGTACTCTAGTCTCCCCCTCCCCCCACCCCAGTGGAACAGGTGAGAAACTCGTCCCCCAGAGACATAGCCGGGTATCCCAGGGCCATCCGTCCTGTAAGTGTGAAACTGAAAATTGAATACAATTGGGCTTGTAGACCCAGCTGCACTGCATCTCAGGAGACACCGTGGCCTTATCTTGGGGCATGAGGTCCTGGTCAGATGCCCTTTGGAGGCATCCACGCCTGGCCACTCTCTGGGCAATTCATGAATTGATGGCCTGATGCCTCAAGTTGCTTTGGGGCTGGTCCTGAGGGTCATAGGGAAGGGGAACACAAAGGGCCTGGAATTTAATTCATGAAGTAATGACAGCCTGTCCTGAGGGTCAGCGAGGTACTGGGCATCTGGTAATCACAGCAGTGCTCTGAGGGTTCAGGTGAGATCCTGCTGCATGTGGGGGAAGGGAGGTTCATGGAGATGGTCAGGTGGACAGGAAGGTGTGGAGGTAGGCTGAAGCTTAAGCTGGGTGTTTGCTGGGACTCCCTGGAGTGTGTGGCTGGAGGAAGCCAAGCGGGTCAGAGGGAAGGGCAGCGCTGGCCAGCAGGGGGCGCTGTAGCCAACCGTAAGAGTTCTCCCGGGCTCTGTGCGCACCTGGACCCCTGAAACCCAGTCGGCGCTCCATTGGGCTGACTGATTTTTCAGGATGCATTGGATTTGCTCCAGGTGACTAAGCCTGCAGAATCCCCAGTCTCCATTCACTGAGAAGTGTGAGCAATGGCGAGTAGGGTCCAGGGCACCCTCTGCTGTTAGCCCAAGCAGGAATCCAGGGGTCTCTTGCTCAAATGATCAGAAGGGCTTGACTTGGTGGCTTTGTTCTGGATTTGATATCAGCTGAGTTTTTTTTTTTTTTAACTGCCCCATTGAACCATAAAACCTTTTTCTGGGACCTCCCCCCTTCCATCTGAGGGTGCTGAGGTTGCTGCTTTCTGATTGTGGCAAGTGAACAATTTTCATGATTTCTAAACCTGTGTCCCAACATCTAAGAAAATCTTGTTCAGCTTCACTTCCAGTTCTCACTTTATGAAGGTAATAGTTTTAGTTTTATTTTACAATTAGAATTTTACATTACACTATCAAATGTACATTCTTAGTACATAAGCACTCCCCTGGGCCCCTGTCAAATCCCCTGCCTGCACCTTGTGATGGAAAATTATTTTGTAATTAGAGAAAGGTCTGGGGGATGAAGGAGGGAAGAGGAGGGGGAGGCCAATGGAGGGAGGGTAATCAGGAGGGGGGGAACCTCACCTATGGTGCATATTGCAAGGGTACATGTCAGATCTATTAAGAGTAGACAATAAATGTCTTTTATCAACAATTGAGACAAAAGCTATGGTAACCAGTTTGATGTAAGCATTCCAAATTGTATATAAAATCAGCACACTGTACCCCATAAATGCACTAATGTACACAGTTATGATTTAATAAAAAAAATTGTTAAAAGAAAAAAATCTATTAGAAAATAAGGACTGTAGTACAGCTTGGGATAGAAAGGGCTGTGAACACGGTGATGAGGATACCAAGGCTGTGCTGCTGGCTCCTGACCAAGCTGAGGCGGAAACCCAGGGGCTCCTGAATCTCAGCCTAATTATTTTTCCTGGAACCTGCTATAACATGCATTATTTCTCCCTAAGACTTTCAGATTCACCAAAACCCATTTTCCCCCTTGCGGATCATTATTCCAAAAAGAGGCCACCCAGCAAGCTCAGAATTTGGCAGGGATTGGTAGAGTAAAAAAAAAGGAGGAGGACGCCTTGGAGCCTCCATTTCCTCATTTGTCAAGAAGTCAAAGGCATGCCTAATTCCCACAGGGTACACAGGAGCATTGGGAGCCATCTCGCTACAGATCGGCCAATTCAGAGACCGTTTAGCACACACAGGTGTATAATAGAGGGGTAGCTATTGTTGTTTATTTAAATGCTACTCTCTGGTTACCTTTGCTACATTTATAATTAATTTTAAAATTTAATGGCATTGGCTCAGCGCCACTACATACACTAAAAATACATACACCAGGTTTGAGCCTGGCCCGGGCCTGCTAAACAACAATGACAACTGCAACCAAAAAATAGCCGGGTGTTGTGGTGGGCGCCTATATTCCCAGCTCCTTGGGAGGCTGAGGCAAGAGAATTGCTGGAGCCTGAGAGTTTGAGGTTGCTGTGAGCTGTGACACCACAGCACTCTACCAAGGGCAACATAGTGAGACTCTGTCTCAAAAAAAAAAAAAAATTGAATGGCACTTCTAGAGAAAGATGAATCAAAAAGCTGATCAGTGGTTCCCTGGGATGAAGATCAGCTGGGGAAAGGTAAGGGGGAGATGAAAATGTTCCGCATCTAGATTGTGGTCACAATAAACAGGTGATGACATGGTCAAAACTCATTAAATTGTGCCCTTAAAATCAGGGTACTGTTTTTTGTTTGTTTCAAAGTAATTTCTATTAGAAATTAGAAATAACAGTTAAATTGTATCAGAATCTTACATATGTGTTAATATATACTGTTGATATTTTTTCAAATTTTTTATCATGTTAAAATACAAACATCAAATTTATTACCTTGACCATTTTGAAGTGTACAGTTTAGCAGGATTAATGCATTTATAACGTTATGTTAAAACCATCGCTGCTATTCATCTCCAGAATTTTTTCATGTTGTAAAAATGAAACTTTATATTGGGTGTGTTTTACTTTAAATTATACCTCAATAATTTGAACATTTTCATTGTAAAAGTAGTGCACATTCTGGCTTGGCGCCTGTAGCACAGTGGTCATGGTGCTGGCCACTATACCCAGGCTGGTGGCCAGCTAAACAACAATGACAACTGCAACAACAAAAAAATAGCTAGGGGCTGTGGCAGGCGTCTGTAGTCCCAGCTACTTGGGAGACTGAGGCAAGAGAATCACTAAAGCCCAAGAGTTTAAGGTTGCTGTGAGCTGTGATGCCACAGCACTCTACCAAGGGCAACAAAGTGAGACTCTGTCT
>NW_003852529.1:1030767-1033213 GCF_000181295.1 Otolemur garnettii | reverse complement strand
AAAAAAAAAAATAAAATAAAATAAAAGGAAAATCCCATGCCCTGAAGGGCCCTTATTAAAAATACCTGCCTAGAGCAGATCAGAGGAGCAGGAATAATCTTGTAAGGTGCAAGGAGCTTTCTTTCAGGGTGATGGAAATGTCCAGAATTTAATCGTGGTGGCTGGGAACATACTACATGTCACGGCGAGTTTTAAACTTTAAAGTGGCTCATTTTATACTATGTGTATTTCACTTCAATAAAAACAAATCATGAAAAATAAAGGAAACAGTTATAAAGGAGGTTACCAGGAGGACCTCGGGGAAGTCTGACCAAGGACCATGCTTTTGGATAGATGGCAGCTGAATTTCCTGGGGCTGACACTTGTATTGGGGTTGTGCAGGGATTGTCCTTAGGAGACATACACTGAGGCATTTGGAGAGAAAAAAAAGTGTCACATCCACAGTCAGATGCCAAATGGTTCAGGGAAATGTGTGTGATGAGAGAGGATGAATGATGCATGGCAAATGGGGGGGGACGCAGGTGAGGGGTCTGGAGATGTCCCTCCGACTGTTCTAGGAACACCTCTGTTAGTTTGAGGGTTTTCAGAATAAAAAAGTTGAGGGGAAAAAAGCCAACCCACCTGCCTGGTTCCTGCCCGTGACTTACTCATCACAGGCTGGTACCAGGGGTCTTTGTCGTGTGGGGCTCTGCATCCCACAGAGCAGGCTCCCGGACAGCCTGGGCACACGTCACTGCCAGGTCCCAGAGCCGGAAACTGAGGCTCCGAGGCGCAGAGCCAGGCGGGTATAGAGGGAAAGTCTGGCTACTGGGGTCTCCTCAGGTGCATCTCCTAGGTAATGGGAGTCATGTTGTGTCCCAGTGTTACAGGTAAGGAACACAGCCCATCCCTGGGGACTATGCCCAAACTCGTCAGTCCCTCCAGGGCTTCTCTCTTCCCATCCTACTGTGTACAAGTAAGTGGCGACTCAGTCTTCTCAGTCCGCAGCTTCCTTTTGGGTGAAAAGTAATTTGTTTTTCTTGTACAGGAAATTTTTATAAACTTGGTTGTTGGGTCTTGCTCAGTATTGAGGAGATAGCGTCCAACTGGACGTGGTTGCTCTCGAGGACGAAGCTGAGAAGCAAAGCCACTTGGGAGGCGGAGGCAGGAGACTCGCTTGAGCCCAGGAGTTGGAGGTTGCTGTGAGCTGTGATGCCACTGCACTCTACCCAGGGGGACAGCTTGAGGCTCTGTCTCAAAAAATAAATAAATAAATACAAGTAGGTATGTGTCTTTAAGAAAAAATAACATTTGAATTGTAACTTCCTTTCCCTAAATAAATAAATACAAGTAGGTATGTGTCTTTAAGAAAAAATAACATTTGAATTGTAACTTCCTTTCCCCCCAATTTAGTTGTAAACATTTCTTCTCAGCCGCACAGAATGGCCCTGCTCTCAGGAAAAGAGAGCTGGAGAAGGCGACCGCCAGGCCGGTTCCAGAGCACTTGCAGTTGTTACTGATGACAGTCACCATGTAGCTGAAGGTCTGCTTGGGGTCAGACTGCGCTTGTGTGCCGTGCATGTGAGTATGCCTGTGCATGTGTGTGTGCACGTGTGAGTGAGCGTGTGCATGTGTGAGTATGCACGTGTGTGCGTGTGTGAGCGTGTGCACGTGTGAGTGTGTGCTCTGTACGTTCATTTGCTGGAGTGCACGCGTGTGCCGGTGTGTGCCTCTGTGTGTGAGAGCTCCCGTGTGTGGCTGTGTGTTCCTGCTGCAGCACCTCTGAGAGCTGGAGCTCCACTTTACAGATGAGTTCGCAGAAGCTCAGAAAGGCCCCTTGACTCCTCTGTGGCACTTACTGTAATTATCATAAAATGATGACTTATGCAATTACTTGCCCACCATATGCCTCTGTCCAGTGTTACAGTGTCCATATGCTCTGTAGAGACGTGTGTGTGTGTGTGACAACCATGTCCAGCTTCACCCTGGTTTGGCAAGGGGTGATACATCTCCCTTTTATGCAGGAGAGATGGACAAAGTGGGGTGGGGGCAAAAGGAAGTGGGGTCCTCAGCCTCCTTCTAGGGCCTCCTTTCTGGCAGGTCAGGGGAGACCAGGGGTATTTTTGTTCTGAGGCAGTTGAACAGATGGTCCAGGCTCAGTCTCAGCTAGGGTTTGGGGCACACATGCCACAGATGAGGGGACTGGAGAATTCCTGCTTCAGGCTCCCAGTGTGTGCCTTGGGACAGCCCTTGACCCAGTTTCCCCACCTGGGAAAAGGGATGGAAATGTGCAGTTGAGGGGCCTGCAGAGTGGCCAGAGGGGCCAGGGCTAAAGGAGCTAGGATGTGGGAGGCCATTAGGGTTAGTCTCTGAGGGCAAGGAGCCTCTTCCCAAAGCCCCATCAGAGCTGCTCAGGACCTGACCCTGCCAGCCCACTCCAGCACAGGCGTCCTCCCACCTTAGATCT
>NW_003852529.1:922486-1030381 GCF_000181295.1 Otolemur garnettii | reverse complement strand
CCAGCCCACTCCAGCACAGGCGTCCTCCCACCTTAGATCTGACCCTGCCAGCCCACTCCAGCACAGGCGTCCTCCCACCTCAGGACCTGATCCGCCCAGCCCACTCCAGCTCAGGCGTCCTCCCCCTCAAGACAAGGGGGTTTCATAGGCCCCTGCATTGCCACCCTCCACCCCAGAGTGACCCCTGCCCAGTGCCACTCCACTCTCTCACCTGGCCCAGTTCCCTGTTTCACCCTGTCTTTTAGACATGGCACGTGCCCAGGTGCCAAGCCGAGGCTGTGTGCAGGACTCCCCCACAGCCCTGTCCATCATTTATCTATGGGAGGATGGAGGAGAGGACAGCCCTAATCAGGGTGGAGGGGAGCTCTGCCTCCCACCGGCTCCTCCCGCCTCTCCCACCCCTCCCACCTCCATCCTGTGCTTCTCCCTCCCTACATCTCCCGACTCAGCACTAGTCCAGTAAGGTGCTCAGGGTCTTTGGGCAAAGACTCAAGCGTGTGACCCTGGTAGCAGCCAGGGATCTAGTCCCTGCAGCCCGGCAGCCAGGCTGGAAATAACGCGGGTTTCTCTTTACCCCTAGCTTCCTCTTCTGCCATCAGTGTCTGCTTCCCATGGTTTCTGTTTGTTTTAAGGGTTTCTTCCGGAAACTTCCACATAAGACAGTTGGAGTCATAGTCTCTGCTCCTCTTGAACTTGGGACCCATGACCCTTAGAGTGTTTATGTGACTTCCCTGGTGAGACATGGCTGAGCTCTAGTTCCTCAGCTGAGCTGGCTCCTCCTCCACCCATGGGAGCTGCTGGGTGTCCAGTGGGTGGTGGCAGCTGCTGGGCCACCGCATGCAGCCCCCAGAGACCACTGCACCACCAGGCATAGTCAGAGGACTTCTCTGAGTGGTGGCAGCGTGGCACCAGCATTCAGCTCGCTGGCTCTAAATTAGCTTCTGCAAGGGCAGCAGGAGCCATTGGCGGGGCACCTGCTTTGTCCCCAGCTTATATGAGTACAACAGCCCACAAGGGGGCAGCTTTTCCTGCTCAGGGCCACACAGCTCTGCGGCAGCAGGTGGGGATAGGAAGACAGATGGCTGGACTCTGCATTCGCCTCCAGGGGCTGTCCAGACACACGGTTACAGACTGGGTGGCTCAAACCACAGAAATTTATGGCCCACAGTCCTGGCAGCTGGGAATTGAGGTACAGGAGGGTGGGTCCTCCCCAGCTCCTGGTGGCTGCGGTCCTCCCTTGCCCGGCCCCCTCCAGCCTCGGCCTCAGCACAGCCTCCTGCTCCTTCCCTTCTCTGTCTCAACACCTCCTCCACCTTTTTCTCTTAAGGACATTTCCTCTTCTAAGGACACTCGTCACGGTTTAGTAGCTACCCACCCCAATCAAGGATGATCTTATCTGGAGGTCTTTAACTCAGGACATGTATAAAGCCCCTTTTCCAGATGAGCTCACATCCACAGATTCTGGGCACCATTATTCTGTCTGCTGCAGCCTTTGTCACTCAGTGCATGGCCCCCGCAGCTCGCTGACCCCTACTCAGGGAGCTCCTTCTTTGTTCCCACAAGAGGGGCAGTGGTCCCCAGAGCATCACTGAGCACAGACTGAGAGGACCACACCTGAGGCATGCCCACCTGCCGTAAGGCTGGACTTGTAAGGGTTGCCCCAGCAGAGGGCCTGGGATGCTTTTCAACCTTAGTTCGCAGAGGGCACCCTGGGGGCCGATGGCCTAGCTGGCCTGGTCCCCCATTGACCTGGCAGGCCTGCACAGCTGCCCTCAGGCCCTGCTAATCACAGCCCTGATGTGTCTCCATCAGATGAAACCCCCACATTTGGAACCTGGGCCTGGCTTCTGCAGCAGAGACAGAT
Organism: Otolemur garnettii; assembly: GCF_000181295.1. Lineage (NCBI taxonomy): Eukaryota > Metazoa > Chordata > Mammalia > Primates > Galagidae > Otolemur > Otolemur garnettii. The sequence goes on along the minus strand of NW_003852529.1, from coordinate 1,028,517 downwards.
GGTAGTGTGGACGAGATCATATGCACGGGCATAGGGGGCGTGCAACATCCGTCACCATCCCTCTTCTGTGGGAAGCCATGCTGTCATCAGGATTGGATTGGATATGGAGTCCTCACCAGGGCCTAGGAGACTCTGCCTGATGCCCATGAACTTCGTCAGCTGGGGCCCGGCTGTCGCGGGCTGAGGCTAGCTCAGCAGAGCAGGGCCTGGCTCGTGGGGTCCCACTGCAGCCCCCTCCCCCCAGGGCTTGGCACAGTCTACTGATTGTCCAACCCAACAAACAACTAAGCTTCCAACTGTTTGTGCCCTTTAACCCTGTGACTCTACCTCCAGGAGTTTATTGTAAAGAAGGTCCTTAAAGAAGTGTGCAAAGATGCTCACTAGAGCCCAGTTCAGAGGAGGAGGCAGTAATTTTATCCTGTAAATGGCCAGATAGTAAATATCCCCAGATTAGAGGGCCCGTAAGGAAGGCTATAGACAGTACATAAAAACGTGAATGGCTGTGTGCCAATAAAACTTTATTTATAAAACTGAAATTTGTATTTCATAATATTTCATGGGTCACCAAATATTCTTCTTCATTTTTTAACCACTTAAAAATATAAAAAGTATCCTTAGAGCATGGGCTGTACATAAACAGGCCACAGCTGGCCCGTGGGTCACAGTTTGCCACCCCGATTTAGGGTAGGAGACAGATTGTAAAAAGCTAAATTTTCAGCAATGGGCTTATGGATAAGGTACTTGCAAACGACTGTATGCTTCATTGAAATCGTCACCCTATGAGGCAGAGTGAAAAAAAGCAGGACACCTGACTCTTCAGTAAAATTTTGATTTTGTAAAAGGAAAAGAACAAAATATGCTTAGAGGTACATTTTTTAAAAGTAAGAGAATCCCCCCACTTCCCTCCTATTTGCCCATATCTCTTTTTCTCTACCTTTCCTACACTGAAAATGGATCACTTTTATAATCACAACACAGGAGCTATTAGACCAGGAGGAGATATCTTTTTCAATGTTCTCTTGGGGCCACAGACAAAGAGGGTTGTGCCGCGGTTGGGTGACCCCCATCAGTCAGCACTGAGTGACCACATGCAGGACGCCGTGCAGCTCCAGTGGTCAAAGGTGTGCAGACAGTGCTGTCTTACACATCCCCGATGTCACCTTCCTCCCACACAGATCCCGGGGCTTGGGCACAATGCCTTTCTACTCAAGCTCCTCCAGCCGGAACCAGCCCAGTGTTTTCCTTAGAGGGTCACAGGAGCTGCCCTCTTGGGATGGAATCCAGTGCGCCCTGGGCTGCCTGAGGCTGTGACCTCGCGGAGCCATCCTCTCTGGACCACTTTGTGCGAGCCAAGGAGGCTTTTAACTTTTTCAAATGCTTTTCTCGGCTCACGGTGGTGTCTTATCCAAAGGGCTCCATGAAATTCTCAGAGACCTGTCAAACCTGGTGAGTCGTAAGTGCTTTGATTTACGGGACAGATGTTTGCCAGCTGACACTTGAAGGGACCAAGGGAGGCAGGGTGGAATTAAATAAGAATAGGGGTGTCAGCTCCCAAAAGGTGGCATATCTCTGCTCTAATTCCTTAACGCCCAGTATGGTTCAGAGGTCGGGACTGCTAATGGGTGGGGAACAAATTGAGGGTTACCACCTGCATTTCAGCCAAAGGAGGGAGGCAGACCCCCTTTACAGTTCAAGGACTGGCTTACTCAGAGGCCAGCAATGCCTGTGTGCTCCTGAGTCTAACATTGACCTGCTTGGTGACACTGCTTGTCTCCTATGAGCCTCAGTTTCCACAGCTGTAAAATAGGACCCCTCCGGAGAATAAACAAAATGACGGACAGAAGTTGGTGGCACTGGACGTGGCACAGAATAGTTACCATTATTCTCTAGTTGTGTCTCCAGCAACCCAGAGAGGCCATCACAAGGCTGGAAGGGCTTCTTTATGATGAAGAAACTTCTGGGAAGGGTGGGCTGGAAGACACCAGGCTTCAGGGACCTTTGTTTATCAGCTTCCTGATTTCTGAGATGAAGGGACCAGGCAGGACAAGGGCCCTGACAGAAGGCCACCATGCACAGTGGCACAGGCTGTACACTGCGCAGCTCCACAGTTGGTGGACAGATTACGTACGTGGTGTGATATGATAGCCCTCCCTAAATACCTGGAGGAAGAATGGACCCCTGAGTGCCTGACTTCTAGCCTCAACACAACAGCACAAGACCTCTTTATTTGTGCATTTATTGACTTGGTGACTTAGAGTACTTCTCCTGCTAGAACAGTCACCTTGCAAGGGCAAGCAGAGACCTTGTCACCCCAAATCCTGCTGTTCCTCTTGCACCTAGCTCTGTGCTTGGTGCATTATAGGTGCTAAATAAATATTCGTGACATGATGAGGGGCAGGGTGAGGGGTGACATTGGAGAGAGGGATGATATAACCAGCACCAGGCCACCCTGACACCCCCAGGAGAGGGGCTGGGGATGAACAGGCCTGGCACAGGATCAGAGATGGCAAAGCACAGCTTTAACTGGAAAGTAAGAAGATTACTGTGGGGTGTTGTCCAGAGCCTCTCAGGGCCTGGTTCTGAGCAGCTGGGAAGGCTGTGTGCTGAGGACACAGACCCTCCATGCGGAAGTGAGTGGGTGGGAGCTTCCGGGGCAGGACAAGACACAAACCCAGCATGTCGGGCATTGGGTGCTAGCCTCTGCCTTTCTTCACTTTAATTTCCATATTTTCTCTAAAGACCGTGCATTGCTTTTATAATATTTTTTAAAAACCAGTTGGAGTTGGGGCAGAGATCACATAGTGTATAAAAATGTCTAGCTGGGTAAATTTGTTACAACCCTGTTTATCATACTGAAAAATCAGAACCAACCTTCACGTCCAACCTAGGAGGAAAGCTTGGGTGGCCGTGCCAGACAGTAGCAAGGTGAGCTTGCTGATGCAGATGGATGTCCCCAGCATTTCATAAAACCAGGCTGCAGAACGTCACCTGCCGTGTGAGCCTCAAACCACATGCCTGTCGTGATGTGATGAGCAGTGAAGCGGCTGCACAGTGGAACACAGCCCTCGTCCTCAGGGGTCCCACTGCTGACAGATGTTTGGTGAATGTCTCTTCTCAGGACAGCCTCTGCCTCTGCAAGCATTCACACCCCTGGGGGCAAATACCAAGATTTCCACATATATGCAGAGCAAAGAAGCCTGCTCGACACACAGGTTGGCATCTTTGGCAAAGCTGAGGGTCTGCTGGCCCTGTGACTGCTGGGCACATTCCCCTTGTCGTCGAGCCATGCAAAGGAGCCGTGTCCCAGTGGCCCCAGACTGAAACAGTCCACCTGCTCTCTACAGGGGAATGGACAAATAAGTTGTAGCCCTGCCACACCATGGAATACGATACAGCAAGGAAAAGGGAACAAGAACATCAATGTGAATAAATCTCACAGGCCTAAGGAAGAGGGAAAAAACAAGATAAGCACAGGGAGGCTAACGGACGTTCTTGGAGAGGGATGGTCAGGCCACAAAACTCTAAAGAAAGCAAGGCAGCCCCAGAACAGTGGTTCCCTTGGGGACAGGAAGATGGTCGGCCCCAGGAAGGGCTTGAGAGGAACCTCTGTGCGCTGACCAGGCCTGCCTTGCCTGGCTGGCCATTGGTTCTGTGGGTATTTGTTTTGAAATTATTTATGAAACTGCCATGCACCTTTTATGTACTTTTGAGTATGCATGAAATTTTCCACAAGAGGAGAAGAAAAGTATCTTCAAGGAGAGACTGCAGCACGCAGCCATGCGTGTCCTGCGAGGTGAGATTCCTGGTAACTTCCACTGTGACGTTAATAAAATCCTAACCATTGATCAGGCGTTCTCAATGGGCCATCGCTTGGCAGCTGCCGTCCAATTTTATCCTCAAGACAATTGTGAAGGGCTTTTGTTGTTCCCTTTTCACACCTGAGAGCCTGAAGCCCAGAGAAGGTGGGATTCCTGCCCCCACCCCTCTGCAGAGCCAGGTGCTTGGATGACGAACAGAGACACCGCCATGAGGGAGGGAGGACTGGGCTGGTGTCCTGGCTGGACTTAGGGCAGATCCCCAGTCTGCCCTGACTGGAGTGCCAAATGGCAGGGGCCACCAGGGCTTCAGGGCTATCCTGGGGGCCTTGTCCCTTCCTTGGTGCTACAGGCAGGTTGTAAAGCACTTTGGAGGCCAATTGGCACTAGGACAGGGAATTGCACCCTTGAGGTGGTTCGTGACCCCATAAATTGCCCAGAGGTGGGAGGCAGCTGGGAGGCACCTCAGGCTGGTTCACTGGAGGCTGTTAGTCTCTGAGGTGTGGCATTCCACAGCGCTGTGGCTTCTGGCCCTGGGACAGAGACAGGAACCGAGAGAAGAGGTGGCCGTGGGAGGAGACCCCAGTGGGGCAGGCCTGGCCCTTGTGGGTGGGAGCGGCCCTGGCACCTGCACTTCTGGGGCCTTTCCCAGTGCTCCCAAGGCTGCAGTGTAGGGGATTTGGATTTCAGAGGCCTCTCACATCAGAGGGGCCACATCAAGCCCCTGCACCTTCCAGGTGTTAATAAACCAACGGGGTGCTGGGCGTGAGCCCGGGGGTAGCAAGACGGGGCCTGGCCACCACCTGCCATCTCTACCTGGGAAGCAGGCAGAGGCATCTAGAGCCTCCCTGTCCTGCCCGTGGACACGTCTGATTTCCTGCCTGGGGTGCACCCAGTGCATGCGGAGCCCTGGCCGCTTGGACATTGGAGGAACAAAGAGAAGCACATAAGCACATCCACCATCAGAAAGGGAGGGACCCCAGGTTCCTGATGGGAAACTGAGGCCCAGAGAGAAAGGCCAGATCTGTGTCATGGCTGAGCAGGGTCCAGGCCTGCAGCCTCCTGCTCCCTCCCTAGCGGCTGTCCCAGCCTCCCCAGCCCATCAGGCTCCCTGGGCTTTTCAGCTGCCGGGAACACCTGCAGGAGCTCCCAGAGCCCTAGTTGGTGACATAGCCTGCCTGATGGCATGTTTGGAGTGGAAAGAGCCTCATGTCAGGAGTCCGTCCCCTGCACCAGCTAGGAGTCCGTCCCCTGCGCCTGACTTGTTGCTCCGTGGTGGTCAGTGAGGGCAGGTGCCTGGCCCTGGCCTTTGGCCATCTCCTGAACAGAGCCTCGAAAGAATACATCCTCCTCTTGTCTCCAAGGCCACCTAGCCTGCCTGTCCAGGCCAGGCCTAGGGGGCATGGAAACCAGGCATGACTTGCTTCTGCCCCACAGCCCAGCTGTACAGGCCCTGCCTGCCCTCCAGGACACCTGGACAGATGGGCAGGTGATGGGTGTTTGGAGCTAATGATGGTGAGAAGTCACAGAATGGAGGGCTGGAGTGACAGGTGTGTGAGGGTGGGTGGATAGCCAGAGTCGAGAGGGTTGAGTCTTAGAGCCAAATGGGCACTGGCCTGGAGGAGAGAGCCGGCCGGGGCTCCACATGCACCCATGTCTGCAGCCCCAGCTGCTATTAGCGCCTTTGTGCAACAGAGAAAAAGGTGCCCCTTGCTCTGCATGCAGCTCGGCAGGCCCAGGAAGCCGGGACATCAGCCAGGACGCATCCTTGTGCAGGGTACAACCTGCACTGCTGTCCAGGGCTGGCCTGCCAGGACTTGTGGGCATCTTGTTCAACTGTGTGTGTGCACATGGGTGCATGGTGCCCAGAGAAACACCCTCATGTGCACACACACTTCTAGGGCACGACTGGGGCCCAGAAGTTCCCTGGGCCAGTTAAGCTTAGTGTGGGGGGTTGGCCTGGGGAGTGGGAGACACAGTGGCTATAGAGCTCCTGAGATCTGGATTCACTCATCCCTGTGTGTGGAATCACAGACCTTTCATGCCACACAATCCTCACAACAACACCACTAAATTGTCAGAGCTATGACAGTCCCCACTTTGCAGATGAGAGACTGAGGCCTGTACGGACTTGCCCAGGTCCAGCCAGCAGGTAGGAGGCGGGGCCCAGCTGCAACCGCACCTTCCTCCTGCCAGCTGAGCCTCGAATCCATGATGGAGGCCTCTGGCTGGGGTATTGTGTCTATACAGGTTTTGGTACCCAAGGAACTGACGTTTGTGGCAGTGCAGAAGCAAATGGTGCCCCGGGGACACTGGCTGTAGGGGAAACTCTGAAGGGTCCAGCCCGGAAGGGCTATCTCCATACTGTACCCCTGCACTTCTGGTTGGCCGGGCGCACTGAACCCCTTGGGTCAGAACTGCCAGGGTCAGGTTTAGGAGCTGAGAATCAGAGGGGTTACCCAGGCACCCATGCCAGGCCAGAGGGCTGACCTTTATTTCACCAAGCCAAAGGCCCCCCCAGGACCCTGACGAGGGGCTTCAGACCTCTGGCTTCCATCCGAAATCCTGCTTAAGCGTTGATCTTAACTGCCCCTAATTTAAGGGGCCAATTAAGGGACTCTGCTTCTCTGCTTTTAGAGAAGCAGATGACCCGAGGAGACAGCTGGGGCACAGCCAATGTCTCTGCATTGGAGCTGGCTGGGGGTCTGCCGGCCAGGCGTTCAGGGAGGGTAGGCTGCTAGGTGCTGGGGACACTGCGAGGAACAGAGTCAAGTCTCTGCCCTGAGGAGCTCCAGTTCTAGTGTGTGAGGCATGGGTGGCAGATGCTCTCGCCTATAACCCCAGCATTCTGGGAAGCTGAGGCAGAAGGATCCCTTGAGCCTAGGAGTTCAAGACCAGCCTGGACAACATGGTCCACTCTTAAGAGCCACTAAGTGGCTCACTCCCGAGATCCTGTTGCTAAAAAAGTAAACATATTAGCTGGCATGGTGGTACACACCTGTCCCAGCTACTTCGGAGGATTGCTCGAGCCCAGGAGTCAGGGCTGCAGTGAGCTATAACTGTACACTGCACTCCAGCCCAGGCAACTAGCATGAGACCCTGTCTCAAAATAAAACAAAACTTGTATCCGATGTTGCCACCTTCCCAAACAGAATAGCTTCACACAAAGCCACAGTATTACTCAGAATTCAGTATCTAGGAACTGGGGACTTGGCAGGGTCAGCCCGTGTCTGCTCTGCATAGCCCCTCAGACCCCTCAGGGACTCGAGTCCCCCGAAAGGAGCCAATGTGGCTGGGCGGGGGGGCTTCTCTCCACATCAGGGCCACCTAAGAGCAGTGCCACAGGGTGGCACTTCCAACCCAGGTTTCTGGGGTGGGGCATGGCCTCAACTCCCAAGAATGAGTAGGTGCAGAGGAGGGGCTGGTTGGGGCGGCAGCTGCCCCCAGCAGGGTCCTGGGGTCTCAGGTGAGGAGACACCTATGTGGAAAGTTGAAGAAATGAGTGATGTGCCCTAAGGATGTCCAGGTAGCCAGAAAATACCAGGGTGGGGAACTCACTGAGGGGGAGAAGGGTGAGTTTGGAGGAGGGCAGCCAGGGCCACACCTGTAGGGTCCTAATGGCCTGGTAAGAACATTGGCTTCCGCCCCGCGGAGAGGCATCCCAGTGGCCAAGCAGGGAAAGATGATGGGGAGGAGGCGCAGGCGGGCTGTGGTGAAGGCTGGGACCAGGTGTTGCAGCCGTCCCTCAGGGTGTGGACAGGGCCTGCTCTTGGCTGGAGAGGGGACACCAGGATCCTGGCCCTTCGGCCGCAGGTGCCATGACCGACTCCAAGCTGGGAAGTAGGTGAGGGGAGCAGGTTTGAGTGGGAAACCCCTACGAGGTCTGCAGCTGCGGACTCGGGGATCCCACTGGACACTCATGCAGTCCATCTTGGGCAGCTGGACACGCAAATCAGGGCGGTGGACGTCAGAAACTGGCAGGGCAGGGAATTTCAGCCCAAGAGCACAGAGTGGGGGACAGACCAGCAGGTCCTCGAGTTCTGGGAGGTCAATGAGTGCAGACAGAGGACAGCAAGAGGACTAAGCCGGGGGCAGTGGCTCAGCCTGTAATCCCAGCACTCTGGGAAGCGAGGCAGGTGGATTGCCTGAGCTCAGGAGTTCAAGACCAGCCTGAGCCAGAGTGACACCCCTGTCTCTGAAAATAGCCAGGCATTGTGGCAGGTGCCTGTAGTCCCAGCTACTCAGGAGACTGAGGTAGACGGATCACCTGAGCTCAAGAGTTTGAGGTTGCTGTGAGCTATGATGTCACAGCACTCTACCCAGGGTGACAAAATGAGATTCTACCTCAAAAAGAAAATAAATAAATAAATAAATAAATAGGACAGATAAAGAAAGTGGGTGGGAGCGAGGGCATGATCCACGGTCCCTGAGCGGAAGCCACCGGATGTACTCATGGAGGAGGCTCAGATTCCTGGGGAGAAGCCAGCCTAGCTGGGTTTCTCAGGGCAGGGGAAGGAGGACGACTGACGTATAGGAGTGGTCAGGCCACAGGCAGAGCCAGGGCAGACTAGGGCCAGGGACTGGCTCAGGTGGGGAGGTGTTCTCTTCTGAGTGAAATAGCCATGGCTGTGACTGTGGGCAATTGAGGAGAGGAAGTATGATGGGAAACACTTTTCTGGAAGGTTCTATAGACCAGATGCTGCAGCTCAGAGGGAGTAGGTCACTTGTCCAAGGTCACACAGCAAGAAAGTGGTGGTGTGGGAATTGTCCCTCCCTCCCTGAGGCTGTCCCTGGAAATCCCAGACTGCAGGGTGAAGCTGAAATGATGGAGGGAAGAGGACGGCCTCGCCCCTCTGTGCTTCTCTGGCCTGGGCCCTGCCTGCTCACAGACACCCTTCCAAAGCACGGGGCTGCCCCCACGCCTGTGGCTGATGGACCTTGCTCAGGTGACTCTGTGCTATGCACTTTCTGGTCCCTCTCCTGCAAGTCCCCTTCCCGTGGGTCATTGGCCCTGACCTAGGTCCTCAGGGGTGTCCTGAACTGAGGGGCTGCTGTTTGCAGGGTGCCCCTCCATCTTTGGGCCAGGAATCCACTGTGGCCAGTGGTTAATTTCCTGCCACCCATCTGCTGTGAAGATGGTGATGACAGGGCCCACCAGGCTGGGTGCAGGCCTGGCACCCTCGCCCTGCAGACGAGTATGAGTATCTAGTCCACGGCAGCCTGAAGAGGTGGGGACACAGACCAGCTCTTCCCTCTCCCCACAGAGGCCAACCCCAGGTGAGGCCTCCTTGTTCCTGGCAGGACTCTGGCCTTCTCACCATCTGCTGAGGCAGGACGGGGCAGACAGCTCTGGTGTTGGAATCCTCCAGCCAGGTCTGGAGAACAGGGGGGCAGGCCTTGCTTGGGAGTGGAAGGTTCTGGGCATCTACCAGGTGAGACTATGTCCTACAGATGTGGCATTCCCCTCCTGCCCCCCATGTGTCAGGAAGCTCTAGGGGCAAAAGCCACACTCTGCTAAAACCAGGAAGTTCCTGCAAAAACTGGGCAAGATGGTCACGTTATCTGTGGCCTGACCAGTGAGTGATCCCCGGAGGGATCAAAGCACTGGCCTCCCAGGGCTTTGATCCTTTGGGAAACATCTCCATCTGTAGCTACCTCAAGAGGAGAAAGGACCAACAGTTATTGCTTGGATGACAGCCTCGCCACCTCCCCCTCTTGGGCGGGTTTATCTGTGGCTAAAGTATGTGTGGCCACAGGTAAACCTGCCCAAGAGGGGCCTCTAGTCCTGGTAAATGGACAAGGAGACAGAGGTCTGGCTTGCCCCAAAGCCTGCCCATCTCTGCTCTGTGACCAGCCCATTGTCCCAAGGTCTTTGGGGATCAGCCCGGACTCCCTGAGTTGTCAGAAGCTTTGTGGTCCTAAGGTCTTACCTGTTGCTTTGTGATTGAAAGTGATTTGTTTTGACCAAAAGTGATTTGTTTTCTAGGCTAATTCAATTATAGGGGGAGCTTTCTACCTGGGGCCCCAGGCTCCTTGGCTGCTGCTATTACCATCAATTACCATAAAGACCCTCTTCAAAGGGCAGGACCCCTGAGGCTGGCCCATTAGGACAGGGCTGAGCCCCTTGCCTGCAATAAACTTTCTGATGTTAAATGATAGTCAAAGTGTCAGACATATGTGGTGCGGAGCTGGGCCGGCCCCTCTGGCTTGTCGGGTGAGATGCCTGCTAATTGGCAATTGGGACTATGATGGGTCTCCTGCAGCCCCTGGAGGCAGCACCCAACCCCGGACTGTTAGACAAAGCTCATCTCTGCTTCTCTATATTAGGCCCCAAAGCGGACAGGTCCTTGGAAACAGTTTCTTGAGGCTTGTCAATAATCCACAACACAGGGGTGATTTGTGCTCATTTTATAGATAAGGAAACTGAGGCTTAGAGTGGTGAAAGGACCTGCCCAGGTCTCTCAGAGAGTGGAAGATAATGGGATTGAGAGCTGGGCCTGAGTACCTCCCACTCCATTCCCAGAGCTCAACAATGTCACCAGGGCAAGGCACATGAAAGGCAGCCTCAGCCTCAGAGCATTTAGTTCTGAGGTTGGGTTTGCCGGGCACCTGCCGAGACGAATCAGGCTGTGACTCACTGACCAGGTTTAACAGTCCCAGCACCAAGCACAAATGTCTGGGCTCCACAGGGTGTCAGAGACCAGAGTAGGAGGCGGGTCTGAGAAGCAGCTAGGCCTCTTTCCATGGGGGCAGTTGGGGTGGCAGGATCTCCAGGGCTGCGTCATTTTTTGGCAGGGGTGGGCCCAGCCTCTGAGGCATTTTAGCACAGGGAGTCGCCGTGACTTTGCTGGATGGGGTCCAGCCCTGCCAGCTACGCCCCCGCCCCTTGGCGGGCCCAGGGGCTTCCCGGTGATGACCCCTCCCTGTTGTGTCCCAGCTCCTTGAGGGCCTGGCAGATCTTTGGAAATGGCCTGCAGTAGCCTAGAGTCTCAGCCTGGGGTTGGGGGAAAGTTTACATTATTAGGAAAAGAAAAAGAAAAAAAATAAAAGAAAGAAAAGCCTCTTTCTCCCCCCATGACCCCCCCACCAGGGCCCGAGTCCGCCTTCCACTACAGCAGCAATTGTTTGGGTGGTGCTCAGAGAGGAGGAACAAGGACTTTCTTAGAAGCTTAAGGCAGTGAAGGAATGCAGAAGATGGGGTGACCTTTTGTAGGAAAAATTCTCCCTTCTCAGCCCCTCCAAGGCCCTGCTGGCTTTCCCTATGCTTTCCCCGGGGTTTCCTATAAACCACTTCCACACCCCCGCCCCAGTCCCCATTGGACTATCTAGAAAGGAAAGGCCTCTGTCTGGGGACCCCTTGGCTGGGTTTGTGCCAGAGACCCTCTCAGATCTCCTTCCTTGAGATGAAATGTGCCAATGTCCAGTGCCAGCTTCTTGCCCCAAGTAGGTAAAGATTTGGCACAGCTGCCCACCACCATCAAAAAAAGAGTTCACGGTGGGGGGCTGGAGGGGGCGTAGACATGGTGTGACCAACTTGGCTGTGGGATGAGGGAGCCAAATAGCAGGCATGTCTGGGGGTAAGATGAGACTCAAGGCTTGCTTTGATTTCATGACCAAATTTGGGGGGTATTTACAGGATGGCTAGTGTTTCCACAATCACTTAATACATGGTAAATCACCCCAAAACTTAGGGGCTTAAATCATCTACCATTTGTGAGTCTTCAAAAAGCTCATGGGAAATGTATCTTACAAAAACCTTTGCATGGATTTCGAAATGGCTTTGCACCATAATAAACTTGTACTAACTTGTTATAACTGTCTGGGCAGTTTTCTGATGAGAAAAAAGCCCCTATCAGAGCAACATGAACTCTGCCAAAATTGAAGAAAGAACACCAAATTTATGACAGAGCTTGGGTGGAAGAATGGTGGAAACATTGATGCTTTAAGAAACGTTTCGGGGGATAGCACCCCAAAGAAATCCAGCAGACCATTCCCATCAATTTTCAATTGAAGAGGCTTGACAATTAACAGCAGAAACAATGGCCAGCACCACAGACGTCTAGCAACTGGTTCAGTTTCCCTGATTCCGTCAGGTGCCATGTATTTTTTGCAGGTCTCTCACCTTTTCAATGTTAAATCCCTCCAGGTGGTTGGGGAAGCCATTGAGGGAACACTGCCCCATTGCGCCATTCTCTTCCTGGAAGGAGAGAATATCAGCAGGAGGCTTCTGTGGAGGGACCCCACTCCCAAAACGTCAAAGTAAGTAGGACTTAGAAGCATCAACTCTTGCCTGGGCTGCAAAAGTAGAAGGACCCAGGTAAGCAGCTGTGGCTGGAGACCTCATCCATTTTCTGAAAGGAGGGGTTGGGCCCTTGCCTTAGACTCTGCATTTTTAGGCAACTCCTGCAGTTCTATTTTTAAAAAGTCTCCAACAGAGCTGAAACTTAAGTTAGAAATTTTTATATTTTCTTTCCTCATGTAATGGTCTGAGGCAGATGGTGGCTCAGGTCTTTGGGGCTGCCCAGAGACCCAGGCTCCTTTTATCCTGTTGCTCTCCCATTCCTAGGGATTTTGTCCTCTCCCATGTGATACAAAATGGTTCCCACACACAACCACATTTCAAGCACTAGAGGGCACAGACAGGAGAAAGGTGCCAAGGGCATCCCCTCCACTTTAAGGATATAATCCTGAGGTTATCACCACTCAGAGCTTATAGGTCAGAACTTACTTGGCCATAGTTAGCTGCAAGGGAGGCTGGGAGATGTAGTCTTTGTTCTGGGCAGCCATGTGCTCAGCTCAAAGTTGGGGATTCTATTACTTTAGAACAGGGATTCTCAACACATTTTGAATCATGGACCCCTTTGGGAAAGCCTGTGGATCCTTTCTCTGTATTTTTAAATGCTTAAATTACGCCACATAGGTTGAAAGTAGTATCAGATTATACTGAAATGTAGTTGCCAAAATATACTTAAACAATAAATTTGTGACTTAGAAAAATTTGTGCTTTTTTACTGATACATTTTCAAAATTAGAGAAATGAGCCTGGCAGCCAGCCCACGTAACTCTCTGGGGGCCAGTGAGCTCCTGAACACTGAGTGTAACGTCCAGGTCACATGCCCCCAGAGAGAAAGAGCTCTGTCTTGCTTGCCCTTGTCAGCAGAGGTCTAAGCCAAGGCACCTTGTAACTGACTGGGATTCTAATGTGGAAAGAGCCCATCAGGGGAGACTGCTGGTTCTTGAAGGTCTCAAACATCAAAGGCCCTAACTCCCACCCTCTTCATCCTGGAAAGAAAGTGGCCCCCAAGGAACTGAAGCTGGGGAGAGACATGAGCAGTTTTAAGAAGATACACTGACCTGTTGGCCACTGTTGAGACTGAATTAGTTAGAGCTGTTTCTGTCCAAAGTGAAGGAAAACTCAAACCAAGCTATTTAGGTTGAGGAGAGAAGGAATTCGTTGACTCATGAAACAAAGATGTCCGTAGGTAGGACCACCTTTATCACTAAGACCTAGTTTCTCTATCTCTTGGCTCTGCTCCCTCTAGACTGGCTCCATTTTGGGATGGCTATTCCTAGGGGTGGCAAGGTGGCCCAGCTCAAGGACTCCATGGGTAGCCAGAGAGCTTTTTTGCAAGTTCCAGGATTCCCTCTGATTGGACCAGCTTGGGTCATGTGTCATCTCTGAACCAATCACTGGGTGGCCAGCATAATATAATGCACTGATTGGCCAGACTTGTGTCACATGATTTACTGTGGGCCTGAAACTGGGGGAAGAGAAGTTTTCTAAAAGCCAATAGAACTTTTCTCATTAAAGGAAGCGGCAAGGCTTGAGGGACAGGGACACTGCCGAGTGAAAGATACTGGGGTAGAAAGACTTGGAAAGGAGGGAGGCGGAGTCCCTCCCCCAGCACAGCCTTCCCTCCCAGGCCTGGTGAGCTCCTTTTGGGGATCCCACATCTATAGTCCCAAAGAAGCTAAAGGGGCTCTGAAGATAGATGGCCTGGGCCAGGCTCTCTGGGGTCCTTCCCACTTTAAAGCCTCTGACATAAGGGTCTTTGGCTGGGCCCATGAGACAGAGGGAGGTGGGTCCAGCCTCTATAGGTCCCAGTGGAAGGGACCTAAGCTCTGTGGGTCCGGACTGCCATTTCTCATTCCCTCTGCCTAGAACACTCTGTTCCAGACCTCAGCAGACCCCTCACCTCCTCCGCTGGTCTCTGTCCCAGTGCCTCTTCTGTTGGGCCTTCCCTGACCCCAAATTTCTAATTGTGGCTGCCCCGTTGAATACATGTATGCAGTCCTGATCCTTTTCCATATGTGAATTCATCTTCAAAAAAAAAAATGTGTTGTCTCTTCTCAACTGCTGTGCTCAATAAATGACTGCTGAATGATTGAGAGAGTGAGAGAAGAGAGCCTGAAGGTCCGAGAGTCCTAAAAACTGAGGAAGATAACGGTGACCTTTCCTGAGTGCAGCCTGGGAGCCTGGAGCGGTCCTAAGTGTTACATGTGCATCAGCTTGATTAAATCTCCCAACCCAGTTTTCAGATGAGGCTCAGAGACAGACGTCACCTTCTTGCAGACACACAGCATGTGGAGACAAAGCTGCCTCAAACCTTCTCCCTTCTTAACCTGCTGTCTCCTCAGGAGAGCCATAGACAACTAGGAGCAAGAGATGGAAGTCAGTATTAGTTCTGCAAAGTGGGCTGTAAAAAATGTGCCCTTAGGGACTCTTAGATATCGCTGATGGGATTTTAAACTGGCACAACTGAGTCAGAAAAACAACTTGGCAATCCTTGGCACAGGGGAAGGTGTATGTAACCCCTCTGCCCTCCAAGAACTCAACTCCCAAGTACATATAACCTGAGAAAACTGTATGCACTGGAGCCAGCAAGTGTTACTGGGAATAGCACAAGGGACAAAAACAAAAAGAAATGATCTGAGGATCCCTAGCAGGAGAATGGGGGTGTGGTTTGTGCTACGGTCATGTGGTGAATTACTAGGCAGCAGTGAAAGATGAATTTCTAGCCATTTGCAGAGGTGAATCTCCAACATATAATAGTGGGGAAAGTTTCCAAATTCAGAACAGTGGTGACCTCTGAGGGAGAGAGGCCACATGGTGGTCACCCACTGGTGATATTTTATTTGTTAAGCTGGTGGTGGGTAGGCGGGTATTGGCTCTATTCCTGCTCTTCACACATTGTACATGTGTGTCATGCACAGTGATATGTCTGTGGAAATGTCCCTGGGGGACCAGATTCCAGGTGTGCTGGTACACACCTGTCCCTACACATACCTTCACGCAGGTTTGCATACAACACACTCACACGTGCACACTGATACAACATACTCACAAAACCATTATAGGGCCCCAGCAAGTGTCTCAGACACATCCCCTCCAGGACCCAAGGTCTGCCTGTTGCCCCCGAAATGTCTCTGGGGCCCCAAAGCCTGATGTGCCTCTCTGTTCTTTAAGCTGGGCTCCCAGGAGAAGGGGTGAGGCCTCCAGGGGGCTTTGACTTGCGTTCTGGGCTAGAAGTCCTATAGAAAAGAGCTTTGTGACTCAACAAAGTGGGGAGAAAAATGTTGGCCTTGAATGCTGCAGGAGGGGTACCCAGTGAGACACAAGGACTTAGATAAATAAAATTATAGTTCAGTTGCAGGGCATGTGGCCACGTTAGCCTCCCATCTTCTGGGAGGCTGGGCCCAAAGGCAAGTCTGAAGAGTAAAGCCTCCTGTTAGAACAGGTGCCTATCCACCAGGGTCTCCAAGGATATCACAGTCTTCTCAGACACCACAGCAGCCAGCCTCTAACATGGCCTGCACGGATGCCACCTCCTGGTGTTGATAGAGTTCCTCCCTCATTATGTCAGGGTTGCCCTGTGTGACAAAAGTGGCAGGGTAACCTCTACAACATTGCCACGTGCACCATGGTCTCTCTTTTGGATCACTAGCCCTGGAGGAATCCAGCTGCCATGGTTGGAGGACAGCCAAGCAGAGCTGGTGGTGAGGACCTGAAGCCTCTGCACACAGCCATGTGGGGGAACCACTTTGGAAGTGGAGCCCCAGTCAAGCCTTCAGATGAGATGACAGCCCCAGCCAACCTCTTGATTCCAACATCATGAGAGAACCTCAGCTAGAAGCATTCAGTTAAGCTGCTCCCACGTTCCTGATGCAGAGTGACTATGTGAGACAGTAAGTGTCCATTGTTGTTTCTAAGTCTGGGGGTGATCTGCTATACAACAGATAACTAACAGACAGCCTTTCCATCCACTGAACACGAATGCCTTACAACTTGACCTGATCACATCATCACAGAATTCCTGAGGGAGGATAGAATGGTTCCCATTTCATAGATGAAGAGACAGAGGTCCAGAGAGGAGCAGTGACTTGTCCGAGTTCCATAACAAGGCAGGGGCACAAATCCACATTCCAGAAGGCCAACTCCGAAGCCTCTTCCCCTGTGTTTTGCTCTCTCTTTCACTTGCTTTGGAAGAAGAGGGGGCTGGTTTCCTGCCTACAGAGGGCCCTGCCACAGCTCAGATCTGTTGATACATTTCAGTGGCACAGACGATTCTGTAGAGCAACGCCTAGAAGAACAAATTATGCTTTTCATCCCCAGGAGTTTCCCAGGCTGCTGTAACAAACAACTGAAAACTTAGTGTCTTAAAAGAACGGAAATTTGGAGGCCAAAAGTCCAGAATCAAGGTATTGGCAGGGCCATGCTCCCCCTGAAGGCTCCCTCTGAGAACGGCCTTGCCTTTTACAGCTGCTGGTGTTCCTCAGCTTATGGCCACGTCACTCCCATCTCGGCCTCAATCTTCACACAGCTTCTCCCCAAATGTCTGTCCTTTTCTGCCTCTTTTAAGGTTCATCGCACTGAGGACCCATCCTAATCCAGGATGATCTCATCTTGCTCCTTCTTGTAATTACATCTGCAAACATCCTTATCCCCGATAAGATCCTATTCTGAGGTTCTAAGTGGACATCTATTTATTCAGTGAGGGGAGCACAGTTCAACCCATCCCACATTTCTGTGGTGTATTACCATTCACAAAATGACTGGACTTGCGGGCAAACCTGCCAGGTCGGCTCTAAGCAAGGCAGTTCTACTCAGGTTCTGTGGAGATAATTGTCAGAGACTCAGCAAGTAGGTGGCAGAGTTAGGATTCACATACATAGAGAGGATGCTTCTGGAGCCCAGGCAGATGGGAGTGGGCACCGCAGGCCCTCAAAACCACAGTCGCTGATTCCAGTCCAGGTCTGCAGCCCTGATGGGGTCCTGGCCTTCCCCAGAGCTGGTGTGGCAAGAACTCACACTGCAGGTGGCTGCCCCCCCCCTCGGGCCTCTCCAGGTGGGCTTAAAGGCCATCAGGACCTGGTAATAATCGGGGAGCTCCCCTTGTAGTGTTCCCTAATGGTCCATTAAAGACAAGTTGGGACCAAATGATTACAGGGAAAGTTCAACTAGCTTCCCCTTTGAAATACACAAAGGCTGCACAGGTAATGGGCTTGAGCCCTGGCGTTTGAAGTGGCGGTCCTCTTAGGGAACATCTGGCAGGCTGTGTTACTGCACTACAAACGCTCCCAGCGTGGCTGGCCCTCCAAGGCTGTTCGGGCCAAATATTGGGACCGGGTTCTGCTTTTTTCTTTGGTTTTGACTCGTCCCCAAACCCGAGGATGCCTGCTTCTGCCTTTGGTGGTTGGTAGGTGGGTGGGGGGCTTTCTTTTTATTTTCCTCCAAGAAGAACTTCAGAGAATATTAACACCAAAGAACTAGTGTTGCCTCGTTAACTCAGGATTAATGCTGAGCCAAACGACCACTGCAAATTCTCACAACAGGTAAAAAGTACATGTTAAAGAGAGAGTGCCGCCACCATGAGAGCCCTGTTGCAGGAGTCTCTCAGCAGCCCCTCACTTACTATTCACTCATGCTCTCGACTGATACTTACCAAGCACCTGCCACAAGGTACTCTGTCCCTGTCCCAGAGACACAGCCTCTGGGAGCAGAATAAAAATCAGCAACAGAATCAATGCACATGATGATTTCAGGGGTAATAAATGCTTTAAAACGTCAGGAATGACAATTACAGTGTTTGGGGGATGTCACTGTAGCTTGCAGAGGTGAGAGATGCCAACACTTGAGCTGAGACCTTCATGTGAGGGAGCCCCAGCCCTGCAGAGAGCAGGAGGAAGACAGGAGCAAGTGCAGAGGCCCCAGGGGTGGGGGGAACCCTCAGAGTCCTGCAGAGAAGCCTGAAGGACAGCGTGGCTGGGCAGTGGCAGAGGCTTGACCCACTGGCTGCCTGGCCCTTGCTCTGTGTGTTGGCTGCTGCTGGAGCTTTGGGCAGGGGGATGACTGGCTTGAAGCCTCATACCTGGAAGTGTCTGGTTTCTCAAGTGGCTTTCTCAGAGCACGATCAGACAGGGGCCTTCCAGCAGGACTGGTGTCTGACTTTCATCCATGGTCCCAGCACTCAGTCCCAGGCCTGGCACATAGTAGGGTCCCAGCTCCTGTTTTGTTGCCAGATCGGTCAGACCTCCTACAAGGGAGAAAGTGGCCACTGTGCCTGGGAGTGTTCTCCAAGGTGGATGGCAGAAGATATGGCTGGTTTTGGGGATGACTCAGCCCCTTCCTGAGAGAGAGCCTGATGTAGCCAGCACCCCGTCCCTGTCCAGGGGGAGGACCAGGCCTTGCTGAGGGAACGGGGTCTGTGGAAAGGGCTGAACCCTTCCCCCCGGCCTCAGCCACTCTCCGGGGCTTCCCAGACCCTCCAGTGGGGCTGAGTGCACACTCCCCAGGTGTCAGGGAAACAAGGGCAAGAGTGAATGAAGAAATGAATGAGGAAGTGAGTGACCCCTCTGGCTCAGGGAGGGGACTTGCTGGTCACCCTGGGCCTGGAATACCTCCCCCTCCTCTTTGTAAATCCCTCCTGGGCTGGCTTCCTGGCAGGAAGGGACGATTTGGGGAGATATGCAGACCATTTGGGCTGGTGAGGGGGCTCCCCTGTCCTCGCTGCTGCCCACAGGGGCTGGAGAGGGGGCGGCATACCACGGCTCTCACTCCACGCCTCCGTATCCTGGGATGGGCTGGCAGGCCTTTTAGAGAAATTCTGATGCCTCTTGCTTCTTTTTCCTGCTCTGTAACTTTTTCTGGTTACAAACATTTGCTGTGGAAATTTTGGAAATACCAAAGAACAAAGGTGCAGGCACAGAGTCACACACACACACACACACACACACACACACACACACACGCTCCTCAGTCGTCTCATCACAGAAATGATCAACAAGAGCGTTTTCTAATCTGACCTTCCCAAACTTTGTCTAGGCATAATTACATTCATTTGTTTTTAAACACCTTTTGATTCTAACCATTGCTAACCTGCTTTTTTGCTTAATATCTTGCAGACATCTTTCTGCATCAGCGAGTATCTTTTTATGTTATACTTAATGCAACCAAATATGAACCACAGTGCTCATAGTTAAGCTGTCCCCTTCAGGTGGACATGGTTTCCTTTTTTGAGTGTAACAAGTTTCTTTAATTATGGAAAATACAGTAACATAAGATTTACCATTTTATCCATTCTTAAGTGCACACTTCAGGGGCATTTAGTACATTCATGGTGGTGTAAAACCACCACTACCTAGTTCCAGAATATTCCATTGCCCCAAAGGAAACCCTCACACTCATCATTCCCTCTACCAGTCCCTGGTAGCCACTAGCCTGCTGGACACTGCATATAAATGGATCGTGCAAGATGCAGCCCTCTACCTGGCCAGTTTTGCTCCACACCACGTTTTTTTTTTTTTGAGACAGAATCTCACTCTGTCACCCTGGGTAGAGTGCCATTGCGTCATCGCTCACAGCAACCTCAAACTCTCGAGCAATCCTCTTGCCTCAGCCTCCCGAGTAGCTGGGGCTACAGGCACCCACCACAACGCCCAACTACTTTTTCTATTTTTAGTAGAGTTGGGGTCTCACTCTCGTTCAGGCTGGTCTCAAACTACTGAGCTCAATCAATCCACCCGCCTCGGCCTCCCAGAGTGCTGGCATTATAGACGGTTCCACGTCACAGTTTTAAGGTTCACCTACACTGCCACCCGTGTTGGTGCTGCACTCCAGTAACATTCCATTGCATGGAGAGACCTCCTTCCGTTAGCCGTGCTCCCACGATGGCTACTTGGGCTGTTTCCACATTGTGCTTATTCTGAATGGTGCTGCAGTCCACATACAGGCTCTGTATGGACAGAGGACAGATGTTCTCAGTTCCTTTGGGCGCCATCCAGGAGTGGGATTTCTGGGTCACATGATCATTCTACCTTCCAGGCTGAGTGTGACAGTCTGGTGGGTGCCCACAGCCATTCCTATGTGGAGGACCCCAAGCGTGAGCCGCTGGGCGGGCTCTGTGCTTCTCTCATTTCGCCCTGTCATGCCCTCCAGAAGGCCCATGCTGGTTTACACCAGCCACTGGCCTCTCTTCAGTCGCCCAGGGCCTTCAGCACCTTGAGGTGACATGGAAGACCCGGGGGGGCTGGGGACATGTCATTACCCTCTCTGGGACCCCATTTCAGCCTCCAGGGTCTGGACTGGCCCTGGATCATTGGGAGGCTGGCCCGAGAGTCAGCAGGGCAGTTCAGGGAGAACTTGGCTGGTCAGGGCTCCAGCAGGGGGCCTGCGTGTGGGCTGGAGAAGGATGGCAGCTGTGGGCAGGGAAGGCTGTCAGCCGGACTCTCCCCTGAACTCCTGTTCTCTGATGTTCAGGGCTGGGATAAGCTGGGGGAGATGGGGAGGAAAAGGAGAGAGACGGGTCCTCAGCCCCTCTGGGTGGTGCTTGGAGGACTGAGGCTAGTTGCCACAGGGGGAGATGACGTGTCATTTTAGCAGACTTTTCCCCAAAGCAGAGGGCCTGAGCTAAGAGGAGGGGCACAGAGATGAAGAAGAAGAATGTGGAATAGTCCAGAATATGGGATGGTTGTTTCTGGGTAGAAAGATGCTTCAAAAACCCTGTAATGGGGCACAGGCAGGCCGGGAGTTTGGGATCAGCCCGTGTCTAAGGCTGGCAGTCTCCAAGCATATGATTTCGAGGACCCTAAGGATGAAGGGCACATGTGTGGACACCCCTAGACAGGGGTCCTGAGCCCTGAGCCCTGAACTGCAGCAACAGAGGCCAGGTGTCCCCTCCTGGTGGTGGACAGGGAGGCTTCCAGAGCTGGGCCTCCGAGGGCAGAAGAACAGGAATTAGGGGGGAGCAGTGCAGAGGGACAGGGCATGGAGATGGATGTACATGAGGACAGCAAGGGCCAGGCTGGCGAGGGACCTCCTATGCAAGCCTCAAATGCTGGTCACAGGGTTTCAATCCATTGCTGTGTCCTGAGCAGACCAGCCTTGGGGGCTGAAACACCAGAAGGAAACCCCCACATTCCTCGCACCCTCTGCCCCAGTCCTTGGTAGTCACAAATTTGCTTCTGTCTCTATGCATGTGTCTGACACTTCATATAAATGGCATCATGCTGCCCAGCGAGGAGCAGAGAGGGCCAGGAGAGGGTGGCTGCAGAGGCCTGCAGCTGAGAGGTGCCTCTCACGCTGCTGTCCAGGCCTAGTCTTGATGGCCTCAGGGGCCAGCCTTATATAAAGCAGACCGGTCCATGCTTGGAGCCAAATGACCTTGGCCCTGTCTTTCCTTCTTCTTTTACGGGTTTTGGGTCTTGCCCGGGACCGAGAGAGTTACTGGGAACAGAGCTTTGTACTTCAATAGGCACTTTCATCTGTGGCCCTCAGAGGACTTTGCAGACATGGTTTAATTAAGGGTCCCAGCACCTCCAGCATCCTAAGTACTGTTTTGCAGCTGGATGGCACACAGGACAGAGGGATCAAGTGATTTGTCCAAGATCGCACAGCAGAGCGGGCTAGACCCTCCAGTCCCGGGGCAGGGCTGCCCTGGGCTTCCCCTGCCACCGTCTTTCTCTGCTCTCTGGGTCTTGCCCTGCTGGGGCCCCAAGCGGAATGCTCAGCTGATGGCCTGCACCTCCCAGAAATCCAAGCTGCCCCCTGCTCGCCGGCGGCCAGCCCACAAACTGCTGGACGGGGTGGCCTCTGACGCTGATGACCAGGCAAGGGACCTGTCAGGGACAGGGTGTCCGCAGGCGAGGGTGGATCATTGGGCCTGGAATCTGCTCCCACGGGCCCTGTGGGGCCCTGCAGGGCTGTTACTGGCTCCAGCCTCTGGGCGCTGGGCCTGCAGGGGTGAGGGGGCCGGGAAGAGATGCCTGAGTGTGGGGAGGGGTAAGGCTGGGCCCCTGTCCTGCTGGGAAATTCCTTACGTTCTTTCTTGGGGCCTGTGAGCTCATGTGGTGGGTGCATTTTATAAACCGGAAAATAAATCATTCATTGAAAAGGAGGAAAACAAATGCATTTCCAATCTGAGGCAACAGTGGTCATCACAGGCGAGGGCAGGGAGGCAGCCAGCTGCCCCTCTGCTGGCTTGCTCCCCACCTCCTCCCTGGCCACTGCTCCTCATCCCACTGGGACCTGTCCTCAGCCTGACAGGCAGGAGACTCCTTGGCAGCCCAAGTCACCTCAAGACCCTGCTGTGCTTAAAACTGTCCAACAGTTCACTGGAGGTAAAAGCCCAAGGCTCCCCATGGTCCCAAGGCCCCCCCCATCCCTCCATCCTGCCCCCTTCCTGCAGCCCCTCTGGTCTCCTCCCTGTCTCAGCCAGAGTCCAGGCTGTGTCCTCTGCCTGGACCTCCCTCACCCAGGATCCTCATGCTGCTCCCACCTCACTTTCCTTCCCAGCAGGGTCTCACCAACCCCTGGAATCAGAACCACCCTCACCCGCCCATCCGTGCTTCCTGGTGGCTGTCCCTTGTCCCTTGCTTTCTCCTTCATCTCACCACGGCTTCCTGGCACATCAGCAGCAGGAAATGTTCACTCCATCTGGCACACCCTGGGAGACCCTCCTGGCAAGAGCCCAGTGGGCCCCCGGGAAGGCCAAGGGGTCAATAAGAATAACTTATTAGTGCAAGTATATCCCACGCACTTGTTGGGATAAACCTATACTGCAGAATTAATGTCAAGTTTCCAGGGTGACTTTAGGACACTTTGTGAAGAGGTCCCCAGGGATGAAGAACAAGGTCAGGTAGAGCCAGATCCCTGGCTCCCGGGGGCTGGCAGGGCCCTACAGAGCCTTATCCTCATGACAGTGGGCAACTGGCTGGCCCTTCTGTCCCCCGCTGGGTTTTGGAGTTTCAGGGACCAGCCTGAGACAGGGGAAGGTTCTGGAAGATAGCAAGAGGGCAGAGGAGCAGGAGTCAGTAGAGCTTTCCAGCAAAGGTCTCATGCCACAGTGCCTAGGGGTCCTGGGCAGAAGAGGGAGAAAGGGGACACCCGTGATTCCAGGGGCAGCACTGCCCCTTAGAAACATGCTGCAGTTGGCTGTCAGTGGCTCCTACACACCCCCTGTGTCAGGATCACATAGCCTGCGCCTGGCCTCACCCCTTCCCGGCCTGCTCTCCAGAGTCACAGTCCCTGCAAAACCCTGTCCTGGGAAGGAGTGTAGAAGAGGCTCCAGAAAGGGGAATTAAGGTTGCCAGATGTAATGAGTGAAAACAGGATGCCCAGTTATGTTTGAACTGCAGATAAGCACTGAATAACTTATTAGTGCAAGTATATCCCATGCAATTGTTGGGATATACCTATACTGCAGAATTAATGTTTATCTCAACTCAGACTTAACTAGGTGTCCTGGCTCTTATCTGATAGGCTAGTGGAGCTGCTTGAGCCTCGGAAGTACACTTATGTGGGTCCCCAGAGAGAACATGTCACAATGGGAGTGTCTAGCAGGGCCTCCAGCTGCACTCAGCCAAGCTTTGTCCCGAGAATGTGGCCCCTTTGGCCACATTAAGAGCAGGTGCCCATTGCCAGGAGCGTTCCAGGAACAAGAAGGATTCCTGAGCCATGTGGGAGATGGACAGTAGAAGTGACCAAGGCTCACTTTACAGAGAAGGAAACTGAGGCTCTTGGAGGGGGCTAACTTGCTCAAGGTCCCACCTGTGCCAGCAGCTAAGTTGGGGCTGCAGCCGGGTCCTGACCTCTGCTCTCTGCACTTTAGCCACTGTCGGGAGCGAGGGCAGCTAGAGAACGCATGTGACCTTCCCCCGGACCAGCCTGGCCCAGGCTGAACAGCTTCTGGTGTGGCTCCTGCCTCTGTGTATGACCTGACCCCCCCCCCCACTCTCTCTGATCCTTATTTGTCAAAGCTGGCCCCTGGAGACCCCAGAGGCCTTGTGTTTGCACATGAATAGGAGGAGATTTCCTGAGTCCATCTTGCCATGAAAATGCACATTTCTCGCCAAAAGGTTCCAAGCTGGGCACCACAGACTCCAGCAAACAGCCAGGCTGACCCTGTTCCAGGCATGAAAGTGGCTGGACCCTCCCTGGTCTGCCCAGCTCCCAGGCAGCTAGAACGAGCCAACTCATGTCAACAGGGAGCCAGCACCCTGAGGTCCCCAAACATCCCCAGGGCCCTCATGGCAGACAGGAGGGAGGCAGAGTCGGGGGCAACCTCTTTCGGCTAAAGCTGCCTGAAAGCAATTCTTCAGGCCTGGAGTGCACTTAGAAACCAATGCCTGTTTGTGCTCACTTATTCACTCAACAAACATCCAGCCAGCCCTGCTCTATGCTGGCTGCTCCTCCAGAAGCTGGGGATGAGGCAGTGAAGGGGCCAGATGAGATGGGAAAGGACCTGCTCTCGTGGGGCTCAGAGGCCAGGAGACATACAGATGGTCAGGGGCAGTGGTATGAGGGAGGAACAAAAGCCAGGCATGGTGGGGTATCAAGAGGCCTGCCTGGGCTGGAATCAGGGAGGACAGCTGAGATCTGGGGTGGGAACACTCTAGGTAGACTGTGAAGTGCAGAGGTCCTGGGGCTGGATGGGCATGGTGTGGTGGGAAGGGGCCAGCTAGTGTGCTAGACAACAGTGAGGGGACAGAGTGACAGTAGCCTTGGAGGCTGGGTGACGAGAGCTGGTTGGTCTTGCTCCCGCCCACTCAGGACTGGCTTTTAGGATTATGTCTCTGCTCTCACTACACATACTGTCCAGGCTGCGCAGGCTCCTCTGTCCTCTCTGTGCCTGGGGCCAGCACTGGACAGGGTCAGCCAGGCCAGCCCTCTGCTTCCTGTGTCCAGAGCACAGGAAGGTGGCCCATAGCCCAGCCCAGCTGGCTGAGGTGGGGACAGGCTCATCTCTCCTCAACTGTGGGGGGTTGAATGGTGTCCCCACAAAAGACATGTCCATAACCTCACCCCTGAGACCTGTGAAAGTGACCTTACCCGGAACATTAGTAGATGTAATTAAGCTCAGTATCTTGAGTCCAGACTATCTAGCATTTTGAGTGGGACCCAGGTCTAGTGACAGATGTTTTTACAGGAGAAGAGAAGGGGGCTGGGTGAGGTGGCTCACACCTATAATTCCAGCACTGTGGGAGGCCAAGGTGGGAGGATTGCTTGACCTCAGTTTGAGATCAGCCTGAGCAAGAGCAAGACTCCACCTATACTAATAATAGAAAAAACTTGGCCCAGCACCCATAGCACAGTGATTATGGTGCCAGCCACATATACCAAGGCTAGCAGGTTCGAGCTCAGCCCAGGCCTGCTAAACAACAATGACAACTGCAACAAAAAATAGTTGGGCACTGTGGCAGGTGCCTTTAGTCCCAGCTACTTGGGAGACTGAGGCAAGAGAATCACTTAAGCCCAAGAGTTTGGGGTTGCTGTGATGCTACGGCACTCTACTGATGGCAACATAGTGAGACTCTGTCTTGAAAAAAATAAATAAATAATAGACAAAACTAGCTGGGCATGTGGCTGACACCTGTAGTTCCAGCTACTCAGGAGGCTGAGGCAGGAGGATTGCTTGAGCTTAAGAGTTTGAAGTTGCTGTGAGCTGTGATAGCACAGAACTGTACAAAGGGCAAGAGAGTAAGACTCTGTTACAAAAAGAAATTAAAAAATAAAAACATAAAAAGGAAGAAAAGAACAGGTCATAGAGAAGTCACCTGAAGATGGAGGAAGTGTGAGGCCATTTGGGGCCCCCAGGACCTGAGAGGCAGAGGGACATCCACCTGGAGCCTTCGTGGGAGCACAGCCCTGCCATCACCTTAATTTCAGACTTTTAGCTTCCAGAACTAGGAGAAAATACATTTTTTAAAATTTATTTAGAGCCACCGACTTTGTGGGAGGCTCGTACACTGTCTTTGATCCGCTACAACTTGATCTGGTGGCACAAGGCCCAAAAGCCTCTGAACCCCTCATCTTTCAAGCCTGGATAATAGCTCATTGGCAGAAAGGGGCCTAAGGACAGTCTGGAGTTGGGGGTCAAATATAGCCCGCAATACCCACCAGCAGGCAGAGCCTGGGCAGGTGAATTTGGCTGCCTCTAGTCTGATTTTTCTTACCTGCAAAATGAGATGGCCACAGCACCCACCTCATGGGGCCTTCAGGGCCTCTCAGGAAGATCTCAGATCAAGAATTCAGCTCAGCTGGAACCCAAACCCAGTTAACGCTCCACCCAGAACCTTCCAAAGTCCCCAGAGCCCGCCAGAGCCATGGGGACAGTGACCCAGGCTGGGCTCCCTGGGCTCCTATCAACTCAGGGTGGGAGGGCAAGTGACTGGGGACTATTTGAGTCCATTAACATATTCTGGCAGCAAATGTATACCTAATCACATTAGCTCTGAAGTACAAATCAGGCCTGGGCCCTGGAGCTGGTTTCAAAGAGTTGGGGGCTTGGCAGGGTCTGGGATTTTCGCCAGGCTCTGTTTGCTCCTCTCTCAAAATCCACAACCTCCTGGGCTGGTGTCAGAAACTAGGAAGAACCCAGGGGCGTCCCTGGGAAGTGTGAGTATGTTTGGGGGCCAACTTTGATAAGGAGAGAGATTGCCCACAACTCAGGGCATGTCTGGGTGCCTCTGCTCCAGCCCCAGAGCTGCAATGGTGCCTGGGGAGTCCCTGCACCTCGAGGGGGTTCAGCTTTCAGTATGGTCAGGCACACAGAGCCTCTCTCCCCGGGACCTGTGGAGTATTCATGCTGGGTCAAGGATGGTCCAGCCTGAAAACTAGCTCCATGGGGCTGGCCAAGGGCTCTGGGTGCTGGTCTGGGTCTGCCACTGGCTGAGTGGTCCGACCCTGGGCAATGCCCTTGTCTGTGAGATGGAGGTGAGTGCAGGTGCACAAGAAGTGGGCTCGCAGGGCAACACCACGGGCAGCAGTTGTCCTCACCTCAAGCTTCCACACCGATCACAGAAAGCATAAATTGTGTTCCCACAGAAAGGATGAACCGTATTCCCCCAAATTGTGTTCCCACAGAAAGGATAAACCGTATTTCCCCAAATCGTGTTCCCACAGAAATGATGAATCGTGTTCTCCCAAATCGTGCTCCCAAATGCATCTTCAGAGTCATTAAGGAAAGATGCGGTCAAATGGGTGTTCTCTAAGTCAATCTGACTGCGTCCTTAAAAGAAGAGGGCACAGACGCACACAGAGGGACAACCAAGTGAGGACACAGGTTTATATTTGCTTAGAGCCACCGAGTTTGTGGGTGGCACATACACTCTGCTTCCACCTGCTACAACTTGGTCTGTGGGCACGAGGCCCCTCATCTTTCCAGCCTGGACAATATCTCAAGCCTGTCACTGGCAAGAAGGAGCCTAAGGAGAGTCTAGAGTTAAAGACATTTGGGGTCAAATATAGCCCCCAATACCTACCAGGAGGCAGAGCCCAGGCAGGTGACTTTGGCTGCCTTTAGCCTGATATTCTTCACCCAAATAGCCCCAGTCACCCCACCCCCTCATTGCTGGGTGCCCACCCAGCCTAGGCCACGGTCCCCAGGGCTCTGAGGGCTCTAGGTGGGGCGTGGGCTGAGCTTTGAGCTCCAGCTTTGCTGAATTTCTTGACCTAGAGTCTTCTAGAGAGGACTGGAAGGTCCCGTGAGGTAGGTGCGTGGCCACCCCATTTTGCAGCTGAGAAAAATCCGGCTACCTGAGGCACCGTGCCCACTGACTCCCAGCTTCCAGGATGTGAGACAGTGAATAAACGTGTGAGCCGCCCAGTGGGTGCTGCTCCATTAGAGCAGCCGAGCAGGCGCCTTCAGGCTGCCTCCCTCCCCCAGCTTCTCCTTTCCTGGGATGTGAGACTGTGACAAGGCACTGTGGTTTCTCTCTTTGGGCAGTAGTTCAGACATGTAAGCAGAGATATGTTTTCCTTCTTTTAATTTTCATCACTAGTTGATGAAATTAAATACATTTTTTTAAAACAGAGTCTCCACTCTGTCCACCGTGGGGAGAGTGCAGATTTTGAAGTACTTCTTCTTTTTCTATTGTCTATAAGATTTGTAAGATTTGGCATGATCTATTTTTTGAAATTATCTTTCATTTTTATTTATAAATATTGGTTGTCTATTTTTTGAGACTTGGGAAAAAAAATAAGAAGTTAACTAACAACTCCATACTGAACCTCAGAGTCAAAGCATTCTATAATAGACACTTATTTGACAATGTGATTGTTACTTTTTTGCATTGTTTTTATTATTATTGCTCAATATTTCGTTGCAGCAATCATCTGATTTCTTTTCTGAATGTATTTATCTTTGTTTGTTCTTTATGAGGTTTTTGTTTCTAGTCCTTATCTTAAACATCGTTATTGTTATTAAATGTTAAGCCTTTTTAATTTTGTGAAGGCAAAAAGTGGAAAACAAATAAACACACGTATATGTATAGAGAAAAAAATCGTGGTAGAATTATTTATTTATCATCTTAATACATTATCATTTTCTTGAGGGGGGATGGTTATTAAGCTTCCTTTGTGGCCGGATACACAACCCTTCTCTGAGAATGGTCCATGGCTGTGAGGAACACATGTACCGAGGGTGCCAAAAAAATGTGTACACAAATTAAAATTGTAATACTCAACTCATGTTTGACGTCTGCAATTACAAGAGATACAAGATAACAAACGTTATCAGTATACATTGAGTATTACGATGTGAGTCGTTTTTCCCTTTCTTAAACCGTGTTTTCTGGCATCCCCTGTGTAACCTCTTCTTTCGTAGCACTGTGGTCTCTCTTCTTGGTGGATTCGCAGGTTCATGCTCCTCCTGTCTTGGCTGATTTTTCCAGTTTCCCAGGGTAGGCCACATACCTCTGGTGGGTTAGGAGCCCACTGTGAGTGGCTCACAGAAATAGCATCACACGTTGAATTTGGCCGTGGTGCAGCCATTCCCTTCCCATGATTCTCCTGCACACTTCTGATTGGAAGCGGAAAACTCCCAGTTAATGCCAGCACACCACTCACCCCTGCCTAGTATTTGCTAATCCTCACTTTTTAACACACAGAGACCCAAGACACAGGCTGGTGCTCTTGGGAGAACCAGTATCCACGTGGAATTTCATCACCTACAATTGTGTGTCACATAATAACATTTGGGTCAGTGACTGCAGGTAAAATGGTGCTTGTGGTAAGATTATGATGCAATGTTCCTATTGTACCTTTTCTTTTTTTTCTTTCTTTCTTTCTTTTCTTTTCTTTTCTTTTTTTTTTCTTTTTTTTGAGACAGAGTCTCACTTTTTCACCCTCGGTAGAGTGCCATGGCATCAAAGTTCATGGCAACCTCAAACTCTCGGGCTTAAGCAATTCTCTTGCCTCTGCCTCCCAAATAGCTGAGACTCCTGGAGCCCACCACAACACCCAGCTATTTTGTTGTTGTTGCAGTTGTCATTGTTGATTTTAGTTGGGGCCAGTCAGATTCAAACCCGACAGTCTCAGTGTATGTGGCCGGCACCCTACCCACTGAGCTATGGGCACTGCCAGGAGATAATTTTTGCTGGGTGATCTTGCAGACCTTGGAATCAGCCATCATCCTTAAAAAAAAAAAACAACCCGCCTGTTGAACATTTTAAAATTATTTTAAACATTTAAAAATTATTTTAAAAATAGGCTGGCCATGATGGCTCACACCTGTGGTCCTAGCAGTCTGGGAGTCCAAGGCAGGAAGAACCCCTGAGCTTAGGAGTTTGAGACCAGCCTGAGCAAAAGTGAGACCCCATCTCTATTAAAAATAGAAAAAACTAACCAGGCATTGTGGCAGGTGCCTGTTGTCCCAGTTACTCAGGAGGCTGAGGCAGGAGGATCACTTGAGCCCAGGAGTTGGAGGTTGCTGTGAGCTGTGATGCTACAGCACTCTACACAGGGGGATAGCTTGAGGCTCTGTCTCAAAAAAAAAAAAAAAAAGTCTAACTAACAAGTGCTTGGAGGACCATGTGAGCAAGCTCTTCTGAGCAAGGTGCTCCAGGATTGGTCTGGGCTGGTGGGATCTCTGGCTTCTTTAGCTGCTGTGAGTGGCCTTGGTCTGAGGGATGAGATCTCCTGCCAGGTGCCATTTCCCCTCTGGGTCAGATAGCTTGGGAGCTCCTCTACTCCGACCAGGAAGGTAGGGTCAGCCACCTCCCTGTGGCTGATCTTACAGTCCACAGTTGCATCAGCTAGCCACACAAGTCACTGAACTCACAGCTGACCCTCCTGTGGGTCAGGAGGCACAAGATGGCCTGGGGCTTTGCTGAACCCCTTCTGTGGATTAACAGGGTGTGGTCCCGAGCACCACACTGGCCTGGGGCAGGAGAGGCAATGCTAGGTGGAATGGAGGTTGGTCACACTGACTCTCACTGTGTGAAGACGATTCCCTTTCAGTCATTCTCAGTCCCAGGAGAAAGTCTCCATTTGGTGATAGTAAGTCCTTGATGCTTCTCTGATACTTGCAAATCTCCCTTGGGGAGAAGAAAAGAGGGCAAGCCCCAGACTCAGTGCTTCTGTCAGGCACCTGCATCTTGCAAGAAAAAAAAATTTTTTTTTTTTGAGACAGAACCTCAAGCTATTCCCCTGGGTAGAGTGCTGTGGCATCACAGCTTACAGCAACCTCCAACTCCTGGGCTCAAGCAAATCTTCTGCCTCTGCCTCCCAAGTAGCTGGGACCACAGGTGCCCGCTACAATGCCTGGCTATTTTTTGGTTGCAGCCATCATTGTTGTTTGGCGGGCCTGGGTTGGATTCGAACCCACCACCTTAGGTGAATGTGGCTGGCGCCTTAGCCACTTGAGCCACAGGTGCCCGAGCCTTGCAAGAAATTCTTAGCATCCTGTTGTGTATATTTTCCGGTCTACCTTCTGTGAGTGGCAAGCAGAGATGTTTTTCCATTTAAGCTGGTGTTGTAAAGTTTTAAAACAAAATCATTTAAGGAACAAAGAGATTGACTGAAACAATAAATATTGGATGAAGAGAAGTACAGATGATACGCAAGGGGTCCACAGATGTGGGTAAGGTCACTAGGGTGGAAAACCCAGGCCCCATATTGACATGCTCAGATGGCTGAGGTTTCCAAAGCTCTGCATCAGTCCCCTCCTCGCCATCTATGATGAGGGTTTGTTATCCTTTTTTCTAGCTATGGATGAAGGAAGAGGACTCAGTCTCATTGCTCAAAACTCACGGCCAGTGTGGGGCAGCACAGGAGTCCTGCCCGCCCCCCAAAACTGGATTGCCCCAGTTTTGCCCCAGATCCCTCGGGGCTGGCTGCCTCCCCTGCTGCCAGGCTAGAGGTGGACCTGGAGCTGGAGAGTTGGAGGTGACACCACAGAGGCAAAATTGGATGCTACAGATGTGCAGGATCAAAGGGACAGGGACCAGGGACAAAGCTGTGGGCACCAGAGCTGAAGGGCCAGAGAAACCACCTCTGGGTAGAAGGTCACCAAGACACTAGGTCCCAAGATGACCCACAGCAGGGGGTCCTGAACTTCCTCAGGTTGACTGGTCAACCCCACACATGTGACCAGAGACACTAGATGGCACATGATGGGATCCATGGGTTAATTGGGGGTGGGAGCTGGCCAAAAAGGCTCCAAGTAATGACAATACTGAGTGGCCAGCCAGCCCCTTTGTCTTCCAGACACCTCACAGGCCTTAACTTCTTTAGTCCTTAGAGCACATGAGCACATGACTTTTGAATTTCGATTTTAACAATGGACCTGAGCTAACAGGAGTAGCAGGTGGATAGGTGTCCGAACCATTTTTGCTGTTTTAAGTCAATAAGCAATACTTGTGATGACAGCCCCAGAGACACTGACACAGTTGGGTAAAGAACTAGGTTGGGGGCTCGGCGCCTGTGGCTCAAGCGGCTGAGACACCAGCCACATACACCTAAGGTGGCGGGTTCGAATCCCCAGTCCGGGCCCACCAAACAACGATGGCTGCAACCAAAAAAAAAAAAAAATGGCCAGGCGTTGTGGCGGGCGCCTGTAGTCCCAGCTGCTTGGGAGGCTGAGGCAGGAGACTTGCTTGAGCCCAGGAGCTGGAGGTTGCTGTGAGCTGTGATGCCATTGCACTACCCAGGGGGTTAGCTTGAGGCTTTGTCTCAAAAAAAAAAAAAAAAAGAACTCGGTTGAGATGGGCACCTTCCAGGCAGGGAGGGAAGTGTGTGAGCAGGTCCCGTGGCCGAGCAGATGGTGCGTTTGGGCTCTGAGAGAGTCCGGTGCAGAGCTATACACAGGGAGGTGGCAGGATGGGCACTGGTGACAGCAGAGGGGGCCTCTGTGGCAGATTAAAGATTACTGCTCATTCTTGTATATTCCTCTAGATCGGTCTGAGCAGTTTGCACAACTGATGACAAATATGATATTCTGGAACTTTCTAGGCCAGGCAGTGAGAAGCCTTGGGCTTCCTGGAGCACCTTCCCTGGGAGCGTCGAGTTGCTGTGGAAGGATTCCCACCCCAGGTGAGTCACACTGGAGGGACCACGTGTGAACCCTCAGGTCGACGGTCCACTGAGCCCAGCCCTCCACCTTTCCTGGCAGGAGCCTGGCCTTAGATCCTTACCCCAAAGAAGAGCCCTGTCAGGCCCTGTCTAAATTCCTGACCAGCAGGGTCCACGATGGCTGTGGTTTGGAGTCTCCAAGTCAGGGTAGCCCACTAGGCAGTAATGAGCAGAACAGCTGAGTGGACCCTGTTGAGAGCTGAGATCTTGACCCTAAGAGCAATGGGAGACTTAGAGGGGAGAGCTGTGAAAAGAATTTTTGCCAGGGGAGCAGGATGGAATTTGATGTCTAGAAGGCTCCCAGGAAAGGGGGCAGGGGACAGTGGGTAGAGAGATCCCTAGATTGCAGGGCCCCGGGGGTGACACCAACCAGACTGAGTTGAACCAATTCTAGGAGAAGCAGGGGCTGCAATGACAAAGCCCAAACCACATGGAGGCCTCTGACCTTGCCTCCCCTGCCCTGCCCTCAAGGTGCCAGACGGAACCGCTGCCAGCTCTGTGCCTTTGCACCGCTATTCTCTCTGCCTGGAATGCTCTTCCCTGCATGGCTTTCTCCCTCAGCACCTTCAAGTCTTTGCTCAGATGTCACCCTTGCCACGATTGTCACCCCCTGCCTGCTCTTTCCCTGCCGTCTCCCTCTGCATGAGGGCACCAGTGGGCGGGTATCTTTGTTTTATGTACTTAGAATTGCACCCACCACATAGTAGGCCCTCAACAGACATGTGTCAGATAAGTGAATGACCTCCAAGGCTTCCTTCAGAGCCATCCTCGGCACCCCATCACCCCTCCGTGCTCCAGGCTGGAATGTCACACGGAAGCTCTGTTTGGATAATGGATTTTGCTGACAATGGTGGATCTTTAACCCCAAAGCTGGATGTGACATCCCTCATCTGGCAAGGACAGATCTGGACTATCTGAGGGCTACGGCCAGCAGGAGGAACAGGTAACAGGTAGGGCAGGAGCTTACAATAACAGCAATTCGTTGTTACAGTCCTGGAGGTTACAAGCTCCTTCTGGGGGCTGGGAGGGAGAATCTGGTCTGTGCCCCACCCCCCAGCTGCTGGTGGCTGCTAGCACTGACACTCCTTAGCTTCACCCCAACCTCTGCCTTCCTCTTCATCTTCGTGTGGTGTTCTATGTGGCCTCCATGAAGGGCACCAATCACAGTGGATTAGGGCCACCTCATGGCCTGTTTTTACCTCATAAAGATCCTATTTCCAAATAGGGTCACATTTGGAGGTACTGGGGGACTTCCCCATATCCTTAAGAGGGGGGACACGATTCAGGCCAGAAATACCACCCATGTATTTCCTTGTCATACCTAGATCATGGGTGTTAAGAAATAAGGGAAAAACGTGATGCCTTGGAGAGCAAAATAGATACACTTAAGGATCCTCCAAATTCGATTGCCTTTTTGGGGTCTTTTGTGAGTATTTGGATGTATTTTATGGGGACAGAGAACCCCAGATTCTAGGCACATTAGATTGGTGATTCAGATTTTGTTAAAAAGTGTAATCCACTCTACTGGTAAATACATCCAAGGAGAGGCTGGTATATATGCATATAATTAAACTGAATTTTTGCAAAACAATTCCTACTCTTACTATGGTTGATACACTCAGGTATTTTCTAGTCTATATGATTTTATTCTGTTTCCCTTTTCTAAAAGGCTAGTTGAAGTTCACTATATTGACTTAAGACCTATTGGTGGTGACTACTCAGAGCTGAAAAATGCTCTTAAATTGGTCTTCTGATGACCAGCTGTGGGGCCTCACCCCCCACTCCAGAGAAGTGCAAATTGCTTTAGTGAAGGCCAGGCCAGGCCGGACAGCACACAGCTTTGGTTAGCTACAGTGTGGAAATGGTGCGAATTAGCCCCATCGGGAGAATGAGAATAAACTGCAAGATTCAGTGTCATGGCAAAAACAGTGACACTCATCCTACCCCCAGGCTCTGGTTTTCAAGGCTACATTTGTGTGGACACAGCTGGCTAAAATTCGTCTCCGCTGCCCCCACCCCCACCCCAGCAATGCGAAGCTCAGGCCTCAAATAGAAAGACGGCCAGAACACAGGGGAGGGAACCAGGTCTTGGCATTTCACGGCATGTTTTAATCGTTTTTTACTACCATTCCCAATTATTTACATCAATCTGGTGGGGTTCTTTTTATGCATGATAAATGCTTATCATTTTATTCGGCATTTCAATGTGCACAGCACATACATCATGAGATGGGTCAGCACCTGTATAAAACCAGACAGATGCTGAAACGGTGTGTAAATACGGCAACCGCAAATCCCCATCACAGCAACGTGAAGACTTTACAGTATTTTAAAGGCACAATGACATCCCTGTACACATCACGTGTGACCTGCTGAGGAAATATATAGAAAAGTGGTCAAGGGCGATCAAATTCTGTGCCTAAGACATCATATTTCTTGACAATTTAACTGAGATATCTCATAATAATTTAATGCATTTAAGACAAGCATGGTTTGTCACTACATCAAATACAGAAAGTCCACGTATTGTGCCCCCCATTACCCCCGCCCCCAAACAGCCTGAAGACACGTAAGAAGCATCATCTGTCCTCAACACTGCTGGAGTCTAGGGCGTGGCTTAAAAATTTAAGAAGTCTGATTATATTGTAGGAACAGCAGTTCAGGATGTGTGGTCCTGTCTTAGTGGCTTTGAAAGTGGCTTCTTTCTATTAGGCCTTGGTTAAGAATAGTATTTTAAGTCGATGATTTGCATTCGAACAAAGAGTTTTCAAAAGGAATGTGAAAGACAAAAACTCCAATCAGATTTTCCAGTCTTGCTGTCTGTAGACTCCCATAAAGTTAATTCGGGAGACAGTTCAGAAACATCCTAGGAGAGTATTAAGGTCTTGACGAAACATTCAGAGCATTTCGGGCAGCAGGCTAAGGTCATTTTGTATAAACTCTAAAAAGTCATTCATTAAAATTAAATCTTTGCCATCACCTCAGAACTTTTTTTAAACATCATCCACCCTGCCTCATCCAGGGCTGTCTCAACGACAGGGGTTACATTTGTAAAATATATAAAGAAAAATATAAGGTTACTTGGTGACCATATAGTGCACTCTAACAGCTGTCTGCAAATATTTTCACCATGATTGCCCTTACTAAAAGTAAATCACAGGGTAAAGATAGCTCAAACGTGACAAGGTTTGAATGGGACGCACCGACGCTATCTGCAATCCTTTTTGGCTACATATGGAAAAAAAGCCACTCGGGATGTGGAACTCCTGCACCCAGTCTGCGCTTTCTGCAGACTTGGCCAGTGGTTTTAGGGCTTGTGAGGTAGATGTTACATGCACTGAAGCAGGGAATGCATCAGAAAGCAGCAGGCTCCTCCACGCAAACACTGCACCGAGGGTTTCTGTACAATTACACAGACATTTCACCTAAAAATAATGGCTACTTCTAGTCCCAAGCTCCCCAAGCACAGGGAAACCTGTTTGGGGGCAGGGTTGGTTGATTTGTTTTATAAAAATATATTCTATGACATTGTCAGAAGTACCTGCTATCACAAGTGACACTTCTTCACTGGTTTCTTAGTTGTGCAAACATACCATCTCATCCAGTTCTAGCGTTCTGGCAGCTCACTGATTTCTGTCTGTCCAACTTACGAAATAACTTTGTCCTTTCCAATGGCCACAGCAATGTGGGCTGTGGCCGATCCAAAAAAGGAAAACAGGAGTTTATAAAGTTGTCCAAGGGTCTCTCCCATCTGGTAGACGGAGGAAGATTGACTACAGGAAAGTTCAAAGGTCAGTCCTGGCAGATCTAAAAACAGAGTGGCAGCGAGGGCTCGACGCTGCACTTTCTGTACCCGCAGTAAACCGATATGTCCCGATTAATAGCAACAGGGCACAAAGGGAGTGGGCCTCCAGAGGATGCTCGGATGAGGAGCCAAGACCTGACCCGGAGCGCCTTTAGCTGGCTTCCAAAGCCTCAGGCAGGCTTTTCCAGACAGAGGGATGCTGAAGGCCATCCCGCAGGGGGATGGCACAAAACAGGATTGACACTGGAATCCAATGTCACCATTTTTAAAAACACAGATTAGCAGCACACTCGTGACAATTTTTGCCAAGTTAAATAAATCCAATGGTAAGATTCTCCCACCATTGCACCAGAAAAGTCAGAGTTGTTTATGTCTTTTTTTTTCCAGAAAAATACAAAACACACCCACAGAACCATAAATAATTTGGTGGCAATATATACACATTTAAATAATTAATTTAAATATCTTACACCTACTGTTGCATTCAACTCTCCATCCGAAGAAAGTGTGCACCAAGGTGACCCTTGGCGCTCCTCTCCCGGGGGCTTCCTGAGGCTGAGGCTGGGATGGTCCAGAAGGTTACAGCCTGGGGAGGAAGTGGGTGACCTTCATGGTGGGTGACACTCGGTTACCCTTCTTGGTCTTCCCATTCTTGCTCAGGGCGATGAACATGCCGGGGTACTTGTGGGACTCATAAGCATTGTAGTTGTTAGGAAGGAGTATCTCCTTGAACTTGCACTCATCGGTGAAGAAAGGCTGGAGCAAAGGAGGACAGTGTTAGCGCTGGGCCACCTCTTGGGCAAGGGACCCTGGGGCCAGAGGTCAGGGGCTTCCTTCTGTCCCAGCCCTGCTCTGGGCTGAGAGGTCTCTCCTGGGCAGTCAGGGTGTCAAGACCCTCACAGGGTGAGAAGGTGATGTGGTCAGCCCATGACAACTGGTGATCCTGCCACCTGCCAGGCAGCTAGAGAATTTATCTCCACCATATCCAGCCTACAGACTGCAGTGCTACCAGCTGGGACCTGCCCCTCTGGGCTATGGAGAAGGCTCCCAAACTCCGGGCTAGGAGATGCCCACTCCAGGATGGCAGAATCCTCACTGTTCCTGCCATGGGGGAGACTACCCTTGTCCAGGCGGCCTCTGCGCTCTTCCAGGGGACGGGGATGGCACTGCCACCCTTATGACATTGCCTCCTTGCCACCCTGCTGTGACCCAGCTACAGGTGGTCTTGGAAGGGATACAATCTTGCTGGCACTGTTACTGTCCCCAGCTGGGGGCCTAGCAGACCCCTGCGGTACTTACCGAGCCATAGAGCTTGCCCCTGTTACTCATGGCCACGAAGAACCGGCTGGCTACACCGCAGATGCTGACCACACCGCGCTCCACCGGGGAGAGCTCCAGCAGGCCTGGGGGCGGGGCGCGGGTTATTCCGGGGCGGCCGAATGTTGGCCCACACCACCCCTCGGCCTGTAAGACTGCGGAGACCCCATTTCTGGAGTGGGGGTAAAGAGCCCACCGCACAGGCCGCCCCCAAGGGCTCCGACCCAAGCTTGAGCTGGCGCAAACCAGCTTGTCTCAAGTTGGCTCCTCGGCGGCCGAACGCAGTCCCGAACCACGTGAGCCAGGCGATCCCCGGGCCTGGCCCAGGGCTGGGCTAGTGTCCTGGGCCCCCCGCGAGCTCCAGTGCTTGTTCCCCGCGCCGTGTGCCCACAGGCGAAGGCGCTGGAATTCGGTGCTCGGAGCCGAAGGCCGGGAGGCGGGGATCGGCCGCCAGGGTTGCGCTCGACTGCGGGAGCTGGAGTGTGAGCATCCTGTCGTCCCCGCGTCAGAAAGGATCGGAATCTGAGTCCACCCCACTTCCCCGGGCCGGCGAACAGGTGCCCGCCCCGCTCCTCGGCACGCGACTGACTGAGTTGGCAGAGGTGGCGGCTGCCCCCCGGCCCCGACCTTCCCCCCGGCCGGCCCCACTCACTGTCGCTGGTGTCGGCATGCACGCCGCCGATGCGGCCGTCGGAGAGGACCTGGAGGTGGAAGCCGATGCCGACGTTGCAGTACAGACGCCGAAGCCGCTTGATGCCCAGCAGGTAGTCGCCGGCGCCGCTCTGGACGGCCGCCTCCTTGGGCTGCGCTGCCACCGGCAAACGGGCCAGCGAGCGCGCCACCAGGCTCTCCCAGCGGCGCTCCAGCTCTGCCTCCAGCGTGCCGTTGGGTGCGGTGGGCGCGGCGGCGCCCCCTCGGCCAGCCCAGGGCGCCAGCAATGCCAGCAAGACAGCCGGGAGCAGCGCCACCGCGGCCGTCCCAGGCCCCGACATCCCAGCCCGAGGGCCGCGCGTCTGTCAGGCGGTCAGTGCGCCCGGGAAGCTGGAGGCCGAGCTGCGTCTGCGGCGGCCCGCGGGAGCGCACAGCCCGGGTTCGCAACCAAGGGAGAGCAGGAGGCGAGCAACTGGGCCCCCGGGAGCTGGACGCTACCCGGGCTGCATGGGGAGGTGGGCAGCAGGCAGCGGCAGAGGACGCGGCGGGAGCCGGGAGCCCGGACCCGCGGAGCTGTGCGCGCCTGCTTGCGCCCTGGACCGGCAGAGGCCAAGCCGCTATATATATAACCGGGCGCCCCCTCCTACTTGCCCGCTCCTGCGGGGGGCCGTACGCCTTAGCCTGAGCGCCTAGGGCGCTCTAGCACTAGAGGCTGCTTGCAGGCCGCCTGCCAATCAAGGCCTGGCGAGAGGAGGTGGCCTCGGATTAGCTCCGCAAGTGCCACCTGGAGCGGGACCCCCTCCCCCACCGTTGACTCCGCCCGGCCCACGGACCTGTTCGTCCCGCCCCTCGCGTCTTCTCCACTTCTGCTTTCCAGCCAAAGTTTTGTTTCTTGCGTTCTGCCCCTGCGGGTTCCCATCTCTGTCCCACCTGGTCTCCATCTCTTCCGGACCCTGCCCTAGCCCGACCCACTCAACTCCGAGTGGGCGCAGGACCCAGTGCCGTTTTTCGGAGACTCCCGGGAAATTGGCGCCTTTGCGGGTGACTTAAGGACAGGTCTGAGAGTGAAGGGTGGGTTCGGGCAGTAGGCAATGCCAGGGTCCTGCTGGGCCAGAGAGGACCCCGCGCCCACAGGAGGGAGGGAGGAGAGTACCCGTCTTGGCCCCACGGGTTCGGCGTGTTTCAGGGACCGAGTTCCGTCCACCAGGTGGGCGTCTGTTTGAGCTAAGGGAAGCCAAGGGGCAAAGTGGTGGAGCTGCACCCAGTGGAGGCCACCGCCCTGCACCCTCTATACCTCCTGCCTCTGTGCGAAAGCAGGTGGCAGGCACAGGTCCTGAGGGGACGTCTACTGTCCCTCAACCCCCTTTGATTCCCTGACAGGAATACTCAAATGCTACAGGCAGAGACCTCAACCAGCAGGGACCCAGGCCGGGCCTCTGGAAGGCTCCCTCCCCACACTGGCGGTCCCCACCCCCTGCTGTGCCCATTATGGCCTGAGGGGGGCGGGCTTGTGAGATGGGCGGGCCCGGCTAGATGCTGGCCCGCTTAAGTGTGAAAATCCCTGTTCTTTGTGGTACCTGAGGAGCCTAGACTGCCACCTCGCAGCAGGCCCGCCCACCCCACACCTTGCCGCCACCAGCACCTGTGACCAGACATGTCCCCAGGCCATTTCGCCTCCTCTACCTCCCGCCCTATCTCTAGGGGGAGCCCTGCTCTGAGCCCTGCTGTGCTTATTCACATCCCACAGGAGGGGGCTGGGAAGGCCTAGAGAGGGGGACACTCAGGCTTACTGAGGGGCCTCATCTCCAGTCTGCTCAGTGAGGCACTTTGCATCTCTCTGGGCCTGGCAGCACTCACCCGGTCCCTGGCCTCCTTGCACTGCCAGCTCACAGCTGTCACATTTAACTTGGCAGCCTCTGGGGCCCTGGGCACCTCAGTGGGCCTTGGGATCTGATGCCAAGACCACCCTGGCCAGGGTGCGGGAGATCTAGAACCTGCCCTTCACGGCAAGTCCTCTTCTGTCTCTGGGTCCCCTTTTGCACAATGGCATGGGGGTGGCATGGGGGTGGCCTGACCTTCCCTCAGCCAGGTCTACACAGGCGAGGATTCCCGGCCTGACGGCAGGTGAAGGATGTACCTTGAAGCACTTGCTGTTATTTCTCTCTGAACTTTTCTCCGTGCCCCCCGCCCATGCCTCTGCCACTTCTGGTCACTGTGCTCCAGCACACTGGTCTTTCCACATCTCTCGCCTTCCCACTGGAGGAGAGGACTGTCTCCAGATCTTCTGTCCATGACTCCTCCTTATTCACATCTGCCCTCAAGTAGCAGCCACCCAGGAATGTGTTGTGTGGCCCTCCACAGCCCTTCTGGTGGGAACTTCTTCAAACCCTTAAGGAGTTGTCTTCACCTATTGGCTGACCCCCTGGTCCATGTAGCCTGTCACCTCCATAGAGCAAGCACAGGTGTGTGTCATTCCCAGTTGCACCTTGAGTGCCAGCCATACAGTAGGTGCTCAGGAGTGCTTGTGAGTAAACAGCTGGCTAGGTGCAGCTCGGAGCTCCTACACCAGCAGATCCTCCTCTTAGCTGCGTGCCCAGCCTGCCCGCATGCCAGGACAG
Source organism: Otolemur garnettii (assembly GCF_000181295.1). NCBI lineage: Eukaryota > Metazoa > Chordata > Mammalia > Primates > Galagidae > Otolemur > Otolemur garnettii. The sequence continues at coordinate 987,465 of NW_003852529.1, read as the reverse complement.
ACAGAGGGTGCCCTCCAAGGCCAAGGGTGGGCTGCCAGCGCCCGTGGGAAGCTCCTCACTGGCCCTTTTTTTCTTTTATTTGAAAGAGATAATTGGGCCAAAGTGACTAATTTTTTCCAGCTCCGGTCCCCTTGAGGACTTAAGACAGCTCTCAGAAGAGTACCCTCACTAGCTTGGGCCCTAAGCCCTTCTGCCTTGCTATACTCCAGGGAGCCGACGTTATCAAGAACCTGGGATACAAAAAAGTTTTGGGGCCACACTGACATTCTGGGCCCTGCAGCCATCTGCTTTGGGTTCAAGGCCAGGCTCCATCACTTTCGGTCGTACACCCTTAGGCTATTCACCTCACTTCTGACCACACTCAGGTTCCCCGTCTATAAATTAGGCATGAGCTGAGGTCAGTGTTAAGAAGACAGCTGGTAGGAAGAGGAGCAAGGGCAGCTCTTCAGACTGCAAGCCCCCTGGGGTTGGCTCGGACCGAGTCCGGCTGAGGGTCACAGAAAGTGCTCAAAGCTGGCACTCCGTGGAATAAACAGAGCTACATCTTTATCCTGTGGGAGGCTCCGCACGGCATCCTCAGGTGGAGGGCTAAAACGAGAGAGGGGACGAATGCTGAGAACTGAAAGCTGCCGGCCTAGAAAGCCTCCTAACAGCGACCTTTCCTGACCTATACAAAAAAAAAGAAGAAAAAGAAGAAAAACCCACCCAGTGTTGAATTTTCACCTGAATGGTTCCTTCTTTCATGAAGAAGTGAAGGGAATTCTCAGACCAATAGCTCAGCTGTTAAGAACCTACTTGGCTTAACAATAATAAGAAGTGCTACATAAAAATTCACTTCTAGTCAATGAAAGAGCTGAGCCTGGGGCAATTGTCCACCGTGTAAACTTTGTAAATAGCTCAACTGTTTTCCCAATTCAACTTCCCTTTCTAGGCCTCAGCAAGAGCACCCTCCCCTTGTCACCTTTCTGCAAAGGTTGAGGAGAATGGTCAGGCCAGTGACACTGAGTAAGCCAAAGTATCTCAAGAAAAGTGGCACTCGGTTCTTTTGGATCTTCAAAGTAAGAGTAGTTTCTTTTCTTTTCTTTTTAGGAGATAGAGTCTCATTTTGTCATCCTTGGTAGAGTGCGTGGTGTCACAGCTCACAGCAACCTCAAACTCTGGGCTCAAGCGATTCTCTTGCCTCAGCCTGCCAAGTAGCTAGGACTACAGGAGCCTGCCACAACATCCGGCTATTTTTGGAGATGAGGTCTCACTCTGGCTCAGGCTGGTCTTGAACCTGTGAACTTAAGTAATCCACCTGCCTTGGCCTCCTGGAGTGCTGGGACTACAGGCATGAGCTATCGTGCCTGGCCCAGCAAGAGGAGTTTCAGCCAATTTTTTTTTTTTTACCTTTTTTAATAATAATGATGGTAAAACATACGTTATATAAATTTGACCATTTTAAAAGATTTTTCTAGAGTAATTTCAAGTTCACAGCAAAATTGAGAAGAAGGTTCTGCGAGTCCCCACACATATATAACCTCTCCCACATTACCTGTTTTTGAGTGCACAGTTCAGGGGTACTAAGCACCTTTTTTTTTTTTTTTGAGACAGAGCCTCAAGCTGTCCCCCTGGGTAGGACGCTGTGGCATCACAGCTCACAGCAACCTCCAACTCCTGGGCTCAAGCGAGTCCTCTGCCTCAGCCTCCCAAGTAGCTGGAACCACAGGCGCCCGCCACAACACCCGGCTATTTTTTGGTTGCCACCGTCATTGTTGTTTGGCGACCCGGGTTGGATTCGAACCCGCCACCTTAGGTGTATGTGGCTGGCGCCTTAGCCACTTGAGCCACAGGCACTGAGCCGGTACTAAGCACCTTGACACTGCTGTGCAACCATCGCCACCATCCATCTCCAGAACTTTCTCTTTTTCCCAAACTGAAACTGTCCCCATTAAACACTAACTCCCATCCTGGCAGCCACCACCCCATTTTCTGTCTCTGTGAATGTGACGACTCCAGGGACCTCCTCTGATTCCTTTCTAAGGCTGATCATTCCAGCCATTCATCCGAGGCTGGGCCACATTCTGTTTGTCCATTTCTCTGTCAGCCGACACTGAGTTGCTTCCACCTCTTGGCTCCTGTGAACGCGGGTGTGTAAACACCTGCTTGGGTCCCCGCTTTCATTTCTTGTGGGTATATACCCAGAAATGGAGTCGCTGCCTTATATAATAATTCTATGCTTCATTTTTTTGAGGAACTGCTGTACCATTTAACAGTCTGTTTTCTTTTCAAGTCCCTTGACCATGGGGCATCAAGCAGATGGGGCAGTGGTCACTTACTGGCTCAGAGTGTCTTGGGTGTATAAACCCTTACCAGGAGCCGGCTCTGTGCCCAATAGATTCTGGCCTCTCCCATTATTCTGCTGACTCATGTCTCTTTTCTCCTGAAGTTGACCAGCCAGGTCTGGCTGACAGGCTTTGGGTAGTGTCAATGACTGTAATCAATAGAACAGTCCGCATCCAGATAGATGCACAGGCCTGGAATCTTTGCATAAGTTAAATACTCAGCCCTGGGAGAACTGGAGAGAAGCCATGCCTCAGTTGCCTTCTCTGTAAAACGAAGCCATCAGAGCCCTCGGAGGGCTTCTGGGAGAATAAACAATATGTGGTCAGCCCCTAGGACAGGCAGGAATACACTGACTTAGTGACATGGGTGACCGGCACTGTTTAGAGTTGCCCAGCACCAGCACAGGGCTATGGAGCGGGACCCTCACTGCTCTCACTCTCTCATGGCCATGGCAGTTTGCTAAGCCTCTCAGCAGCCAGAATCTGCCTTCTGGGGTTGCTGAGGGAATTAGAAGAATTAGACATGTAAAGTGAAGGGCGCCTTATCCACCGGTGGCCGACCGTCGGAATGGCAGCGCATCTCCAGATAAGTCACCACCACATGCTTGTTAGGGGCTGACCCAGCCGGCTATGTGCTGGGTGGGCCCCTTTGCAAGGCTGATCACCTTTTCTTCTCACACAGCCCTGTAAGGTGGGACCCTGCTGGTCCTCTGTGAGCAGCTCACTCAAGGTCATGGAGCTAGCAGAGAGCAGGGCCTCAGTACTCAGCCTCCGTTTCCTTTCCTGCAAAATGGAGCTCATGGTCCAGACTTTGTCTACTTCATGGGGACACTAGAAGTTCAAACTTTGCAGGTGAAAACCTGCCATGGATCAAGTTCTATGAGCTAATTTTTTGATGACCCTAGTTGTTTTTGAAACAAGATTCAGTCTGTCCGTCATCCAGGCCAAAATGCAATGGTCCAGTCACAACTCACTGCAACCTGAATGCCTAGGCTAGAGAGATCCTCCTGCCTCAGCCTCCTGAGTAGCTTGGGACTAAAGGCCTATGGTACCACATCCAGCTGCTTTTAAATTTTTTTGTAGGGCGGTGCCTGTGGCTCAAAGGAGTAGGGTACCAGCCCCATATGCCAGAGGTGGTGGGCTCAAACCCAGCCCCAACTCAATTTTTTTCTTTTGTAGACATAAAGTCTCACTGTATTGTCCTGGTTGGTCTCAAACTTGTAGGCTCAAGAGATCCTTCTGCCTCAGCCTCCGAGAGTCCCAGAGTGCTAGGATTATAGGCATGAACCACTGCATGCCTGGAAATTAATCTTTTAATTTGATAGATGACAGGGCTTTTCCCCCAATTATTTCAAATGATCATTACTTAGTCCTGGATTAATGTAGTGTTTGGACTCAATTCCACTGGCATTTTCCATTTCTATAAATGTTGAAGCTGAGAAGCCTTGTTCACAGACATACGAGGACAGAATACAGGTTTTATTATGGGCATGCCACCTGAGGATTTGAATGCCTTCCAAAGCACCTGTGTCCAAGTCACATATGATTTAGCATCAAAAACGTTTTCTCCTGCTCTATCTGCTGACACCTTCTTTGGCTCCTCTTTTCACTTGTTGACAGCAAAGACTTGGAGCCCTGTGAGCAGACGAGGGATTGTCACCAGTCTTCAGAGTTGCGCTTTTTCAGCATCTAGAAATTTTATGCAGAGGTCTTTTTACCAAAACCTGTGAAAGAATGGTGAATTATAACCAGTTATTCCTATACGGGGAGGAACCTGGTTAAAGCCGATGTAGTGAAAACAGGGTGTGGTGAGGTATAAGGAACGCTAATCTCAGTGTGGCTTAGCCTGCAGCACGATGGTGACACAAAGCTTCTAACATACTGTTTGTTTTATTATTTATTTATTTGAGATAGAGTCTCACTGTGTCACCCTTGATAGAGTGCTGTGGCATCAGAGTTCCCAGCAACCTCAAACTCTTGGGCTTAAGTGATTCTCTTGCCTCAGCATCCCAGTAGCTGGGACTACAGGCACCTGCCACAATGCCCAGCTGGGGTTTTTTGTTATTGTTGTCATTGTTATTTAGCAGGCCTGGGTTTGAGCCCACCAGCCCCAGTGCACGTGGCCGGCGCCCTAACCACTGAGCCACAGGCACGGAGCCACTGTTTGTTTTAGATACATTTCTTTCCGACCTTTGGAGTGCAGGTGCAGCTGATCCAACACATAGGAAGTTTTGCCACACAGCGAACGGTCAGCAAAGTCTGTCTTCACAGGAGGAGCCTCGTCAGACTCAGTTGGAAGACCACCGACTCGTTTTCCAGTTCTAGCAAGCAAGTTAATCTCCATCTCCAGAGCAAACTCCCTATTGCAGGTTTCTTACTCTGAGAGAGAAGGGAGGTGGACAAGGAGACAGGTGGGCGGAGAGAAAGGGCCAGATCCCTGCCTTGAGTCAGACGCCTAGAAACTCAGCGTCAACCGTGTGCAGGAGACAAGATCATTGAAAGAAATTGTCACAAGTCTGGCCCTTCTCTGCACAAGATGTGTGCATCTCGAGCTCCGCGGTGCAGGCCAGACTGCCAGTGCTTGTGGCCACGCGCCCCACACGCCACTTGCCACCCTTCCTCCTGCCAGGGGGCTGCTCCCAGGCCTGGGAGAGCTGGAAGGAGTGTCCTGGGGCTGGCTTTCACTTTGTCCCTTTGTTTGGTGCCCTGAGGGCTCTCACTCCTGAGACCCTCAGCCTTTCTCTTGTAAAGTGGGAGAAGAGAGAGCAGTGAAAGGGAAGGTGGGAAAGGGGAACCACAGGCCCCAGGTGCTCTGTTCCTGCCCTTCTCCAGGCTGGAGGAGGTGGGGGCTTGGAGTGCGGGTGTGGCCTTGAGCTTGGGGGCAGAGAATTTTCAGACCTTGACCCTTCCAGGAAACTCAGTCCGACTTCTCAAGTCCAGTCCCTCATCATAAGACCCCAGAGCAAAGTCCAAACCCTAACGCTAACAACTTTTGTTGTTAGCTTGTGCCCATGGAGATGGCCAGGACAGCCCAGTGAACTCACCTGTGTCCTGACACCTGCATCACTAGTGGCCTCTGGGCCCCTGGTGGCAGTCTCTGAGGGCTGCAGGCTGAGCTTCTGCGCCCCAGGCTGGTGCTTAATTAATTTATTTTTTGTGCTGTGGTGTCATAGGTCACAACAGCCTCAAACAAACTCTTAGGCTCAAGCTATCCTCCTGCCTCAGCCTCCCGAGTAGCTGGGACTACAGGCGTCCACCACAATGGCCCTGCTAGGTTTTTTGTTTTTTTTTTGAGACAGAGTCTTACTATGTCACCCTTGGTAGAGTACTGTGGTGTCACAGCTTACAGCAAACTCAAACTCTTGGGCTTAAGGGATTCTCTTGCCTCAGCCTCCCAAGTAGCTGGGACTACAGGCCCCTGCCACAACACCTGGCTATTTTTTTGTTGTTTTTGTAGTTGTCATTGTTGTTTGGCAGGCCCGGGCTGTGTTCGAACCTGCCACCCTCGGTGTATGTGGCCGACACCCTAGCCATTGAGCTACAGGCACCGAGCCCCTGCTGGCTTTTCAGTGAACCCACGGTCTCATTCTTGCTCAGCCTGGTCTCAAACTCCTGAGCTCAAGTATCTCACCCTCCTCATTCTTCCAGAGTGGTAGGATTACGGGTGTGAGCCACCTCGCCCAACCCCAAGGCTAAGGCCAGTGCGTTAATGGGCTGCATTTGACCCTGAGTGACCCACAGACAACACCGATTCCAGCAGGACCCAGCAATGCTGGGCAGGAGCCCGAGGTTCATGGGAAAGCTGGCCTCGTCCTCGTGGGGTGCACTGCTCCCTGTTGGCCTATCGATGGGAGCCCCATTTTCTCATCCACTCCCAACACTCCCCAAAGTGGGCAAGGATTATTCAATCCAGTTCACGGGTGAGGGCCCTGATCACTCCCCCAAGTGCTGGTGGAACTACCAAGCAGTAGGTATGGGGGGGGGTATGACATCAGCATGGGCGACACAACACCTCATTGAGTCACTGAGTCAGAAGTGTCCTGAAAAGACTCTTTTGGAAACCAGCTCTCCCCAGATCTGCAGAAGGGGTGTCTCCTCCAGTGCTGACCTTGTTGGCTGGGACCCCGCTGGGTAAATGACTCTCTGTACTACATGCCAATCTCCTACTGGGGGAGGCTGAGCTGAGCTCCTGACCCCCTCCTGCCTCCTGGATGACTCAGAGGACAGCAGGTGGAATCACCTGAAGTAAGTAAATTGTAACTTCCCACTCACCATCACCGCCCAGCTCTACCTCCCTCTGGCTGAGGCCCGCGTGTCAGTACCCCAGTCTTCTCATCCGTACCATGGCAATATTGGCCTCAGATCTCAGAGCAGCAGGATGGGGGCAACAGTAACAGTTCACCCCAAGGGAGCAGGCACCCCATGCCCGTTTGTTCTCTGGAGTCAGTCCTTCCTCTCTGACACCGCCCTGCAAGGACCCCCACCTCCACAAGGCCAGGGGTACAGTTCCTTCCAGGTGGCCCGAGGGCCATTCCTGGGCCTGTGGCCGCAGTGACAAGTGGCCTTTTTCTGCCTCTGCTGCCTGCCCCCTGACATCCCACACGCCTGCCTCTAAGCCTGAGATGCGGCTTGTAAGCCGGGGCAGACCCAGCCTGCTATTTTGGGGTCTTCTTTCAACTATTTTGGCAAAGACCAAATGGCAGCCTCCTTTAAAATAGATGCTGCAAGCCCAGAGGTCATTCCCTGAGAACCAGGTCAGCCCAGTCCCGGCCTTCTCCCGCAGCCCATTCAAGTTAAATGTGGCCGCTGGCATCTGCAGCTTCGACGGGGGCTCAGCTGAAATTCCGACGGGCAAACGTGCTTTGGAAACCAAAATAAAACCTGGCCGGCCCTCTGAGGTGCCTTTGGCTTCTCAGTTTCACAGACACTCTTACTTAGGGAGAGCACAGGGCAGTGGCTGGAGTGTTCCCCGGCTGGCCTGCCCCACGGGGGACCTCCCCACGGACATAGGAACATCCTCTGTCTGGGCAGAAAAGTCTGATCAAACAAGGGAATGGGAGAAGTGCCCTGAGCCCCAGGAGCCCCTGACTGCAGCTGAGCTCCCTGAGAAGCAGCTTTCCAGTAAGTGAGTTCCCCTGCCCCTGGGTTTTCATTGCCAGATGAACACTGTGTGTGCTCCCCTAAAATCTGGGTAATCCCTTAATAGGATGTACACAAAGTGAACAAGGAAATTAAAAAAAAAAAAATAAAGGAGGGTCTCCCAGCAGAGTGATACTAACCTCAAATTTTACTGAAGAGGTGGCACCATATTCCCAAGACATCGAATTGCTAAGTGACTCAGGTGTGAGTCCTGAGCGCCTGGAGCCCAAAACTGGACACCTACGAAACCAACAGGCCCTCCCTTCAGCACAGCAGTTCACTGAATGTTTTGCTGTCCTCAGTTGCCTGCTCCCTCTTCGCATTCTGACCTGAGGACAAGTGCTGAGCCAACATTTACTGCCAAGGGGGCCTCGGCACCAGGATGACAAGCAAGTGGTGGCAGGGAGTCCTCGGGGGGCTCGCTGCCCCTCCCAGCAGCTCTGGGAGGCCCGGGACCGAGCCCTGGGCCACTGAGGATTGCGGCTGCATCTCTACAATGCCATCCTCAGGTACTGTCTCTCACTCTATGCCATGGTCATACAAGTCACATAAGGCCTTCAAAGGTGTCAAGCCTGGAGTCGGGGGCTGCTGATGCTGCCCATTTCAAAGCCCAGTAAGTCATTCAACAGTATTAGCTGCACTCACGCAGGCTTGGTCCCAGGCTCTGGAACACAGGGGAAATGCCACCAGTCCCACCTTGGTGGAGCTGACGCTCCTTGACGGGGAGCAAGGAGTTACCCATGGGGTGAGGATTAAGAGTGACAATGGCTACAGCATCCTACAGGTGTCCCTGAAGGCAGCCAAGGGCCCCGGACTGGCCCGATCTGGGCTCAGGGAGGCTTCCCCCAATAGGTGACATCTGGCCAACCTGAAGCTAGGGCTGGGCGGGGTGACGAAGGCAGAGAGCACAGCACATGCAAAGCCCTGGAGGGGACACACTGGCCACCTCACCTGGGAAAGAGCCCACAGCCCAAGGACCTGAAGCCAAGAGGCTGTGGGTGACCCTGGCTTCAGGGATTTGGGGGTGGGGTTTGGGTGGGGGCCGCCCAGTTCTTTGTTCAAAGCAAGGCTTTCTGGTCGCTGTGAGCACTTTCCAGGTGCCTCCAAATTTGTTGATACAAATTCTCCTTGAAACTAGGCACTGCGGTCAAGAAATAGGTCATCACATTATGCAGGTCATCAGCGAAGACAGGGCTGGCTAGGAGCAGTGGGCACAGACACGGGACATCGCAGCTCAGGGCATTTTAAGACACTTGCAAGTCATCTGAGGGCAGGACCCACAGCGCTGTGCTTTCCCCCCGTCCCTCTTTTCCTGTGGTCCTTCCCACTCGCGTTGGCAGCATTACTTTCTGGTGACCCCCCTTCACAGAGTCTTCCCGAAGAAGTTTTCTCGGGGGCATTGGCTCTGAGGGAGCCTTGCTGCCTTGGTATTTCACTGGAGTGTTTTATACTTCATTTAATTTCCCTGCCATCTTTCCAGGTCCAACGAACCCAAACCACCTGGTTGACTGTTGCCGGCCAGGGGATGTGAGCTTCCGGTCCCCGAGTGTGCACAGGCCGAGGGCATTGCCCCAGATAGCTGGAGGAGTAGGGCCACAAGCCTGCTGGGAGCCACCCAAGTGAGACAGCGTCAGTTGATAGGCCAAGGCCACTCTGGGCACTGTACACACATTGTGAACTGTTTTTGTCATGATTGTAGAAGCAACCGCATGGTCTCCTGATGGGGAAGGAGCTTTGCTTTGTTCATGACTTGTGTGACCATGGGCAAGTCACTCACCTTCTCTGGTCTTTAGTCCCTCCTACCTTTGAGCTGAGGATTAAGCAAGGCAGGGAGTCCTGTGGGGGGGCTGGCGGCAAGGTCTGAGCTCTATCCACACGGCAACTCTCAGAGCAGGTGGGCATTTGCTGGGGGGAGGGCCCTGCACTGGATCAGGGCAGAGGGTCTTAGAGGGTCCAGGGGGCTTCCTCTTCAGCATGGATGCTGGTGCTTTGGGCCAGGACAAAACAGACTCTTTGGCATCCTAGGTCACACCCTCAGCCCCTAACCGAGTAACTCCATTTCCCAGAACCCAAGGCTTGAGCCAAGGTGGGAGGGGCTGAGGATAGCCATCAGGTCGCATTGCTGTCAAGGGTGTCCAGCTGGGGAAAGAGGATGTTTGGTTTCTCATGAGCCCTTGTGGTCCCAGGGGAAGGGCTGTTGGGCTCAAGGGATGTGGACACGCCAGAAGCAGTAACCGTGGCACTCTGAAGGGGCCTGGCCTCTGTCTATGTTGATCACCCAGGCTAGGAATGTGGTAGCAGAAAGGCCCATGAGACGGAAGCCCCAGTAGGTCCTGGGGGGAGGGGATGCTTGCTCTGGGCCGAGCCTCTATCATAGCAGAAAGGACAAGGATCCTGCCACAATGTGGGAAGACAGACAAGAGGCCAATGGATCAGCTACCCCCTGAAGGTGTCTCCTGAGAGAAGGTCCCAAAGCAATCTGATTTTATCTCTCCCTCCTTAACCCTCTATGGCTCCCTAGGGCTGGATGGAGAACGTGTGGTAGCCTTGGCTGGACTCTGGCTGTCTGCATGTTTGCACCTACCTCAGTCACCCTGACCATCTGGCCATTCTCACTGGACTCTGTCCCTTCTACACTCTGCCTGGGCAGCCAATCCCCACCTTTTCTGAGAGGCTGATGCCACCACTTCAGAGACAGGTTGTCTCCAAACAGCTGCTGGCTGGCTCTCCTGCTCCAGGGTCCACCAGAGCCACCTCCCTCAGTGTCCCCCCCTGGGCAGGTGATAACCACTGGTTCCACAGTCTGCTTCTCCACAACATCCCAGCTTTTGAGCCTAGAGCCTGCCTAACATGGCCAAGGCCTCAGTAAATGTTTATTTGCCAAAGGGACCGACGAAGGAAAGAGTGGCTCATCCTGCACACACAGCTTGGTTTCCATTTTCCCACACCATTGGGTGATCTTTGTAAACATGGCTTCTGTGGGACGATGGCTTATTGACCCACGCAGCTCCGTTCCTACTAACCGGTGGCTTCCAAGTTTGGCTCTCTTATAAACAATGCCGTCATGAACATCTTTGTGCATAAAAGGTTTTTATCCCCCCTGTGTTTGGAACGTGATCTTCAGAAGCAGAATCTCTGGATTCAGGCCGGGAATTCGGGTCTATAAACTTATAGTCCTCGAAGGTATCAGTTATATAGTTGACAACAATGTGTTATATATTTCAAAGCTATAAGAGAGGATTTGAAATGTTCTCAACACACAGAAATGACAAAAGTTGTAAGTGATAGATGCCCCAAATACCCAGCCTTAACCTTTACAAATTCTGGGCATGCAACAAAATATCACCCACTGCCCCTAAATATGGAAATCTTACGCATCAATAAAAAAGAACCAGTTTATGCTGACAGCAGAGGCTGCCCATCTAACCACATCCCTACCAGTATTGTGTGTGTTTGTGTTTTTTCCTATTGGTCTTTATTAATTTGACAGGCAAGCAATGCACTTGACTTTTCGTTTTTAATACTTTTATTTTCTGAGACATAGTTTTATTCTATCACCCGAGGTAGAGTGCTGTGGCATTATCATAGCTCACAGCAACTTCAAACTCCTGGGCTCAAGCCTGTAAGCTCCTGCTTCAGTTTTCTTTCTTTTATTTATTTTTTTTTTTGAGACAGAACCTCAAGCTGTCCCCCTGGGTAGAGTGCCGTGGCATTACAGCTCACAGCAACCTCCAACTCCTGGGCTCAAGCGAGTCTCCTGCCTCAGCCTCCCAAGTAGCTGGGACCACAGGCGCCCGCCACAACGCCCGGCTATTTTTTGGTTGCAGCCGTCATTGTTGTTTGGCGGGTCTGGGCTGGGGATTCGAACCCGCCACCTTAGGTGTACGTGGCTGGTGCCTTAGCCCGTTGAGCTATAGGCGCCGAGCCAGTTTTCTATTTTTTTTAAAATAGAGATGGGGGGTCTTGCTCTTGCTCAGGCTGGTTTTGAACTCACAAGCTCTAGCAATCCACCTGCCTCTGCTACCTCGATGATCCCTATGCTGGGATTATAGGCATGAGCCACTGCCCAGACAACACTTTACTACATTTTATTTTATTATTTATTTATTTGAGACAGTCTCACTTTGTCACTTCCAGTAGAGTGCTGCAGCATCACAGCTCACAGTAACCTCAAACACCTGAGCTCAAGCAATCCTCTTGCCTCAGTCTCCCAAGTCGCTGGGACTACAGGCACCCGCCACAACACCCAGCTATTGTTTAGGGACGGGGATCTCGCTCTTGCTCAGGCTAGTCTCAAACCTGTGAGCTTAGGGAACCCCAGTGCTGGGATTCCAGGCATGAGCCACTGCGCCTGCTTCCAGGCAGTTCTTGATTTTCATTCCCATGCCTGAGACAACTGCAGACTGCTGGGACTGAGCCTGTCTCTGTGGGTTGCTTTGCTGTTGGTGTTTTCTCTTCCGTGTCTCTTTATCTCCTGGGGTCTTGGTAGAATGTGAGTGACTCTTAGACTATGAGCTTGAACTCTTGCCTGCAGAGCAGCTCACCCATTGCAGACGGCACAGGGGGCTTAGTGAGGTTCTTCCCTTCTGGGGGAGGTCTCAGGTGGGGGAGAAGATGGTGCAGAAACCCTGGGCAGGATGACTTCAGGAGTGTCAGAGGCCGCCTGTTGAAAGCAGGAGGGTCTCTTCCCCAGGGCAGGCCAAAGGTGGGGCCCCCAACCAAGCATAGGGGGGCCTCTGCACCTGCCCTTAGAGCTGCCGATTCAGCCCCCAACTACGCTTGGAACAAAACGCAGAGTCCCGGGCATGCCCTGCAAGCGCGGCCCTGCCTCCTCCTCCCACCCCAGTCCCCCTGCCCCACTCCAGGAAGCCTCACTGCTGGCCTGGCTGGTTGGGGCCTGTGCCAGTGCTCTCCCCTCCCCAGGGCTTTGTCCCTGCTGGGCCCTGTCCCGGCATAGTGGCTCCCTCTTGCCACTCAGATCTCAGCTTGCATGCCAACTCCCAGGAAGGTCTTCCCGGTCAAGGCTTCACCTGTTGTCCCTGCCACCTCACCCTCTAGCCCACTCTGAGGTTCGCTCCAAAGGTGGCTGTTTGTTCCCTTTATTGCCGGGGATGGGGGGTGCATGGACCCAGGGGCAGGCCTGTCTCCCTTTCCTCTCCTGGCCAGAGCCAGAGCCAGGCTGGCAGCAGGAGGAGGCAGCGAGTGGAGAAGGACACTGGCAGGAGTGCGGATGGCACCGTGGTCCTCCCCACCACTGGTGAGACAGCTCCACCTGCTGCCGGAAGCAGCTGGGCCACTACTCAGCAGGAGGGACACTGGGTGTCAGCTCAGCAGGAGGCACAGAATGAGTGGCCTGGAATGAGGCCATGGTAAGTCTCCCCAGTGAGGAAGGGTCTTCCTCCACCTTCCCCAGAACTCAAGTCCCAGCTTCATCACCACTCAGCAGCATGCCCTGGAGGACCCCCAGCCTCTGGGCAGGCCAGCTTTAGGAGGGGCACACCTGGCCCCTCTTGTGGACATCTGATCAGGATTGGAGCCAATGACCTCCTGCCCAGAGATCCTAAGACCTTCCCACTCTGCCTGGCTTGCAGTGTTCCTAGAGGGGGTGGGCAGGGATAGGCTTAATGGAGGTTCAGAGGGGCAGTGGGACTGCCCAATTTGCACAGGAGCAAGAGATAGAGTCAGATTTGACCTGGGGTTTGTCTGACTGTTGGGCCTTTGCTCAAACCATTGAGACTCAATGCTGTGCGTCTTTGGACAGATGGCTTCACCTCTCTGATGACGACAATGGCACATACCTCCCAGGATAATCACGAGGCCTAAGTGAGTGAGTGCATGTCCAGGACTCAAGGGAGCAAGCACCATGTGCAGCTGTCAGCTGCTGCCACAGGCCTAGCGCACCTTTCCACGTCCAGCCTCCCCCCAGCCCCCGACGCCCCAACCCTTGCCACAACATAGGAAGGCCATTCTGAGGCCAGGCAGGGAAACTGACTTCTCAAAGGCTGGTCCCTGTCTTCCTTTGGCCAGCTCGAGTCCAGAAGCTCAGCTCTAGACCCCCAAACCTGACCACTACCCCTGTGGGGTCTCTAGGTAGGTGGAGCAAAGCTGGTACTGGCTAGCAGGGTTTGAGGGCTCAAGCCTGGGCTGGGCTGAGAGTTCGAGGTCATGCGGGGAAGGAGGGCTGCTTTGTCCCCTCTGCCAGGGAGAAGCCACTTGGCTGGAGCCAAAGTCCACAGGGGCCTGGCTCAGGATGCTGTCCTGCAGTGCTCAGCACTGGCCCTGGCTGAGCCGCCTCCTGCAACCTCCCCAGGCAGGGCTGTCTGGAGATCAGGCCCCCAGGCAGATGCAGGTGCCACTGTCACCTGTGCTGTCTGTGCCCATTGTCACCAAGGGAGGAGCTGAGTGTCTGGCAAAGGAAACTAAGCCTCCGCCCCACTCGTCCCTCCGTAGAAGCAGAGGTGGAGACCACCACTCCAGGGCCCAGGGCTGGGTCAGCCTGATGGGATGTGTGGCCTGCGTCCTGAGCCTGCTATGCTGTCACCCTCAAGCCCGTTAGCTGCCAAGGGGCTGTGGGGCTCCTGTTCTGAGGAAGGCGCTGGCCTGGCTTGCGCCCCTTTAAATGGCCCTTCCCTGGGTGGGGTTGGAGTGACAGGTGAAGGCACCAGCCTGGAAACCCTGCCTCTATGCAGGGAGGGGCCTCTGATGACAGCCGCTCCACTCTGTGTCATGCTGGGAAAAGCCTCTGGTGGAGCCCTTTGGGCTCTTGCTGGGGAAGCTTTCTGGCCAGACTCAGGGTGGGACCAGCAGGGGTGCTGACCTCCGGCAGGTGGTCTCTGGCTGAGCTGGCAATAAATCTTAGCACCACTCTTCCAGCAGAGGGGTGTCCAATGCACCAAGCATTCTCCTCCTGTGTTCTCAACATTTGAAGATGCCGCCAAGGAAGAAATAACTCAGCGGCCCCAGAAGGCACACAAGTGGATGGGGAATTGTGATGCCTACTCTAAGGAGGGCTGTGGCAGAGACCCTCCCCCAAGGTCCTTTCTCTCTTTTCTCGTTGGCAATAGAAATCTTGAGTCTTGCCTAGCACGTGGCTTCCTGGAGTAAAGACTATATTCCCCAGCCTCCCTTACAGCTTGGAATAGCCTTGTGGCTGAAGTCTGGCCAGTAGAAGGCAAGCAACAGTAGTGGCTTCTAGGAGATGACCTTTGGGGGTGGGAATGACCTGTTTTTGTTGCTGTTGGATGAAATATAGATGTGATGGCTGGAGCCCAAGCAGCTAGTTTGTATCATGAGGTCAAAGCTCTATGGAGGAAAAGGATGGCGGAACCTGGATCCCTGATGAATGTAGAACAGCCTCATCAACCTGGACCTCCTTTACATGAGAAATGTAATTTTTTTTATCTTATCTAAAGTACATGTTTCTTAAGTTTTCTAACTCAGGTAGCTGAACTGAATCCCAACTCTTAGAGGGAAAACAGATCCTTTGGAAGGTTCAGTTGGGACCAAGATTAGCTGTGGATCTGAATCCAGTAGATTCCTAAAACAGCCTTTCTTGTACAATTTGAGGTAGGGTGCAGGTGGGATGAGCATTGGAAGATCCAACTTGCTGCTGAGCGATCCAGGGATGCCTTGGATGAGGTCTCAGTGAGTTTCATGAGACTGTGACCTCCACTCCCACTCTGGCCTGTCTCCCTTCAGCAGGCGCCCTGGGGTGCAGAAGTAATGCCTTTCCTGAGACCCATGCAGCTGGGTGGATGGAGCACTTCTTGCTCGGCTTTCCACCTGCCCTCTGTCACCTGTGCTCTCCGTGCCCATTGTCACCAAGGGAGGAGCCCACAGAGAGAGACTGTGCATGTTGGGGAGGGGCAGCCATGGTCTCAGGGCCATTGTCCACTGTGCACCAGGCACAGTAACCCGTAGACCCAGCTTCTGGTCTAAGCTTATCCCTTACACATAGGGACTTGAGACTTTACCCCTGATCCTCAGTCTCACCACCTGTCAAGTGGTGATCACAACAGTCTGTCTTGCAGGGTCACTGGGAGAATTCAGTGGGTGATGAGTGAAAGGCCCTCAGCCCATGACAAAGCACTCCATACCCTCGTTCAGTGAGGGCAGGCAAGCTGTGGGGCATCACTTTAAGTCAGGAGTGCCTAAATTCTAGCCATCCAAGTCACCTGAAGGGCTAGGTGACTGGATTGTTGTGTCTGCACCCAGGATTCCCATTCAGCAGCTCTGGGGTAGGACCCGGAATGCAAATCCTAGGTCAAGGGACCATAATTTGAGAATCACTGGCTTAATTTAAGACCCTGAAGACAAAAAAAAATGTGGAATCAAGAGCCCCTTATGGCCTCTTGGGCCTCAGACCAGTTGTGCTGTAGAGCCAGATGTCTGGGTGTGATTCTGGCCCCAGTCTTGGATGCTGTGTGACCTTGGGCCAGGAGTCGCCATCTTCTGAGCCTCAGCCCCTCACCTGTCACGTGGGAAGCACTAGAACCCAACCCCAACTCAGAGAGCTGAGGTGGAGATGCATCAGAGTGACATGGTACCCGGTGGAAAGGTGCCCAATAAATGTCCCCCCCTTCCCTTCGTCCCCCTGCCCTCCCTCTCTGTCACCATCATTGTCATCAGCACCATTTTGTGCAGATGAACACATTAGCTACGTGCTCAGCAGGAGTGACCCTGCTGCCCATCTCCCTCCAGTGGCAAGAGTAGGCACCTGCTGCATACCCTCTCCAGGATCCAGCCCATTACCTCTGCCTTGTGCCTGGGGAGGAGAGTCCTGTGCCTTCCATGTGTCATCCCAGCCATGCTAGGACAATCAGGCTTTGTCCCATTCTCACTCTTTCTGACCGCCTGATCCAGAGTGACTCAGCAGCCACTGCAAGCACATCACCAACTCAGAGGCACCATTGCCCATATGTGGGGACAGGCCCAGTGATGCATCTTCAGCCAACTGCACCTGAAGCTCAAGGTTCATGCACCTAATGCTTGTCCCTGAGACCACCGCCATCTGCTGGTATCCCTCAGTACTGCATGCAGGGGTGCCCTCTCAGACCCCCTGGACTACACAGCCCCACCTCCTACACCCTAAATTGTCCCCAAGGGTGGCAGGGCCTGCCCAGTCCAGCTCTCATAGAAAGACTTTCAGACAACGTGGCTATGCCATCAAATTCATCACAATACAATTCACATGCCATACAATCCACCCGTTTAAGTGCTGTGTGACCATCACCACAGTCATCCCAGAGGGGCCCCTCAGCAGTCTCTCCCCATTTCCTCAGCTCTCCAGCCCCTGGAAACGGTTAATCTACTTTCAGTCTCTGGGGATTTGCCAGTCTAGAAATTTCACATAAGCGGAACCAGAAGCACATGGCCTCTCGTGTCGGTCTCCCTGAACTGAGCACCATGTCCTCAAGGTTCACCCATGTTGGAACACGTGCGGGTGTTTCTTTGGTTTTGCACAGAAGGATGTTTCTTTGTTTGGCTATAGCATGTTTCTTTTACCCATTCATCCACTGATGAACGTTTGGGTTGTTCATAAGTTGGTGATCATGGGCAATGCTGCTATAAACATTTGTGTGCAGATTTTTTTTTCACTTTTATTATTATTATTATTATTTCGTCTCACTCTGTTGTCCCAGGCTGGAGTGCTGTGGCATCAGCCTAGCTCACAACAACCTCAAACTCTTGGGCTTAAGGGATCTTCCTGCCTCAGCCTCCAGAGTAGCTGGGACTGCAGGCAGCCACCACCATGCCCAGTTAGTTTTTCTATTTTTAGCAGAGACAAGGTTCATTCTTGCTCAGGCTGGCCTCGAACTCCTGAGGTCAAGTGATCCACCACCCTTGGCCTTTCAGAGTTTTGGGGTTACAGGTGGGAGCTACGGTGCCCAGCCCTGTGTGCAGGTTTTTGTATGGATGTGTGTTTTCACTTCTCTTGGGTACATACCCAGGAGTAGAATTGCTGGGTCATACATAACTCTGTCTCACACTTTAAAGACCTTCCAGTCTGTTTTCCAAGTGGCTGCACTGCAGTGCTCAGTTCTCGGCACCTGCCTGTTCTTGCTCCTTACCTGGGCGGCACATAGGGCAGCATCATAAGCACAGGCTTCAGAGAGGCCTCGGCACCAGCCCTGACTGGCTGTGTGACCTTAAGAACATTGGCTTAATCACTCTGAGCCTTGGCTGTCCATTCTGCAGAAGGTAAGTTATGACAGAACGTAGCAGACACTGACGGCCCTTGGGTCCTCGCTATTCCATGCACCTGGGCTGGGAGCTTCCTATCACAAGCTCCTGTGTTTCTTTGTCTGAGAGAAGCAGGCTGGAGTTCCAGGAGTGACTGTCCCTATGAGCAGCCCTCAACCAAATGAAGACTTGAGTTGGTAGATAAACACCCAGGTGGCTGGTGGGGGACAGCGGTGCAACCCACTAGGCAGTCACAGGGTGTGTGGGCGTCTGTGAAAGTGATAACTAGGCCCTGTGAGAAAACAGTGAGAAGAGGCCTGATTTGATTTGGGATAGGGTGGTCAAGGAAGGGCTCCCTAGGGAGGCAGCACCCTTAGGAGTAAAGATTGAGAAGGGGTCGACCTGGTGAAGACTAGAGGGAAGATTACTCTCTGTGGGCGGTGTGTGCACAGGTCCTGTGGAGGGGAGAGCTGGGACGGACAGAGTGGTATAGGTAGGAGCATTAAAAGCGGCAGGGGTGAGGGCCTAGGAAGCAGGGAACAGGGAGCTCCCTGTCACAGCATCCTGGTGAGACAAAGGTGATTCTTCTGAAAAAAAAAACAAAAGGTTTGCTGCCCTCCTGAGAGATGAGCTTTCACACAGACTTGTTCTTGCTTGGCGTTAACTCATGGGAGGAAGAAGTCAGAGGGAAACAAAGCCAGTCCTAAGAATCAGCTTTCCCCGGTCAGCCCCCTCCTTCACATGCTCAGCCAGCAGCCCCTGCCAGCTGGATACAACAAGGGCCAGGGACCCCAGGATGCACCCCATCCTCCTTACAGAGCCAGGGAGGTTGGGCTAACTGGGCTGGGGCAGCCTGGCCCTGGTAGGGGGTCTCTGAGGCTGCAGGGCGTGGTGCATGGGGGGCAAGCCCAGAAGCCAGAGTCCGGAGCAGCTACTTTGCCTGTGGGACCCATCCATCCTGGCACCAGTCTCCTAGTGGGGCTAGTGGCGATGGCAACCTCTGCCCCTGGGATATTTTTGTTTGTTTGTTTTAGAGATAGAGTCTCATTTTATTGCCCTCAGTAGAGTGCTGTGGTGTCATAGCTCACAGCAACCTCCAACTCTTGGGCTTAGGTGATTCTCTTGCCTCAGCCTCCTGAGTAGCTGGGACTACAGGCGCCCTCCAGAATGCCCGGCTATTTTTTTGTTGCAGTTTGGCCAGGGTCAGGTTTGAACCTGCCACCCTCAGTATATGGGGCAGGCACCCTACCCACTGAGCCACAGGCCCCTGGATTGACTGAGGCCTCCCCAGTCATTCTACAGTTGTGGGATGAGCGTGACATTGTGAGCCCAACTCAGCGCTCAGTGATTTTTTTTTTCCTGTCAGCCCTGGGTAGAGTGCAGTGGCATCACAGCTCACAGCAACCTCAAACTCTCAGGCTTAAGTGATTCTCTTGCTGCAGCCTCCCAAGTAGCTGGGACTACAGGCGCACGCCACAACGCCCAGCTGTTTTTTATTGCAGTTGTCATTCTTGCCTCACCTGGCCCAGGCCGGTTTTGAACCCGCTGGCCTCGGTGTATGTGGCTGGTGCCATAATCACTGTGCTACGGGTGCCCAGCCAAGTGCTCAGTGACTCTTACCATGACTGTCTCCCCACAGGGGCCAGGATCAGCATGGTGCCATTGCTGCTGACATCAGGGCTCTGACAGCTGTGCTCAGGACCAGCTTCACTCCTTACCTGTATCAGCACACTCAGCCTTCGTAGCAGCTTTGGAAGTGGGCGTCATCACTGTCCCTGCTTTACAGGGAGGAGACTGAGGGTTGGAGAGACTGGAGTACCTTGCTGGGCTCAGCCTATGGATGGTGCTTGGAGCCTGGAGCCCAGGTTGGCCTGACCACAGAACCAAGAGCTTGAGCACTCCCCACGGTGATGCTGGCTCTTCACTGCACGGTCCTCCCCTGCACAGCCGTCAGCCCTGCCAGCTATTCCTTCCCACTCCCAGAGCCACTTGGAAGCTTCTCTGGATGGACAAGGATGCTATCAGGTGGTCACTGAAGTGGCCTCAGGGGGCCAGCTGGCCACAAGGCCCTGGCTCCTGAGAGCAGGGTCCTGACTAACAGTGCCCCACACAGCTCTCCATGAAAGTCCTGGGCTGCAGCTCCCAGCCTGTTTTAGAGCCGTGTCTCTGTTCCCTGGGAAGCTGCAAGGAGAGAGGATATCAGCTCCGTGTCCTGCCCCGAAAGGGTCTGGCCTTCGGCTGGTGCTGACCCATGCTTGGTGCTTGGTGGAAGGATGGAGGATTATCGTGCCATTCTCCTGAGGTATGTAACAGGCAGATAAATGTGTTTATTTTTATCAGAGATAATAAATGACTTTTTAAAATCTGTCTCAAAACAGCCTGCCCAGCTCTGCGCCTGTAGCCTAGTGAGCAGGGCACCAGCCACATATAACAAAGCTGGAGGGTTTGAGCCCGGCCCAGACCTGCTAAACAACAATGACAACTGCAACCAAAAAATAGCTAGGCATTGTGGTGGGTGCCTATAGTCAGCTACTCGGGAGGCTGGGGCAAGAGAATCACTTGGGCCCAGAGTTTGAGAGTGCTCTGAGCTGTGACACTGCGGCACTCTACTGAGGGTAACATAGTGAGACTCTGTCTCATAAAGCAAACAAACAAAAAAAAATAGCCTGCCCAATGCAGGGGTCTCCAGGATCCCCCACTCATGATCAGTGCTCCCCAGGCCTCCATCATTCTCCTCTCTGAAGCTGGGTCCCCGACCCCTCACAGTGGGCTGCAGGAAAGGTGCCTTGGGGAGGAATGTTCAGTTGCCACCCCACCCCCTGCCCCACTGCAGAGCAGTGCCATGCCATCCCCTGGAGCCTCTGCGGGCAGTGCAGCTATGACTTAGGGATAATTAACTATCTGTGCCCCCTCAGCATATCTGATGATCACAGTGGGAACTCCATTTTACAGACAGAAGACTCAAGGCTGGGTGAGGCGGGGGCCAGTCCTAGACCACACAGCTTGCATGTCATCATGATCAAACAACAAATGTGGCCAAGGCCACGTTTGAACCAGCAGGTCAAGTACGGGCTCTTTTCCTGCCCTTTCTTCCAGGTCCCTGACGTGGGCACGCAGCCCAGGCAGGTGCTCCAGCACAAGTGTGGGCAGTCCCTGGTGTCCCAGCCACTGCAGCCTGAGAGGGGACAGGGCACAGCTCTGGGGGCGATATCTGGTGTGGCCCTGGGATGCAAGTGAGGCAAGGTTGTCCTGCAATGAAGAGCCACTAATTATAGGCCTGCTTGTTCACCTTCCCAAGGCCTTCAACCCCTGGGTAGGCGGGAGGCCTCTGAACCAACCAAGGGGTTCAAAGGCCAGCTCCGAGCAGCTGAAGCTCCGTCACCCAGGGCACGTCCTGCCTTTCCCACTGAAGGCAGAGCAGGCCGCCCAGTGCTGGGGCCCAGGGGCCAGGGAGCAGGGCCTTGTTCTCTTGGCTTCCCACAGGCAGGGCCACATTCCCTGTGGGCAGACGGGAATTGGACAGAGACCGAAGTCAAATGCTCCCCTGCAGGGCAGGGGCCAAGCCAACTGGGAGGCCAAGCACCTGCTGGCTACCCTGAGAGGTTCTTTATTCTATTTTTTTTTTCAGTTTATTAAACAATTTTTATTAAGCACCTCAATATTCTCAACTAGACACCTTTGGGGGACACTAAGATGAATTACCCAATTTCCACAGTGAAGGCCTTCCAGGGAGTTCAGCCCCCTTAATTGTACAAGGCAGAGTGCGGAGGACATTCACAGTCTGTGTCACCGTCACCATCACCGTCACCCGTCTGCAGTTTTCCATCTTCCCAAACTGGAACAGTCCCCACTAAACACCACCCCCCCCATTCTGTCTCTGTAAGTTGATTCCTCAGAGGAGCTCAGACAAGTGAAACTGCCTACATGTGTCCTTTGTGACTGGCGCGTGTCACTGAGATGCTGTCCTCCACGCTGCCGCATGCAGCAAAGTCCCCTCCTTTTTAAGGTTGAATAATGCTCCATCGTGCCGCTAGACCGCGCTTCTTTGTTCATCCGTTGAGGGACAGCTGGGCGGCTGCTAGCATTGGGCCCCTGTGAACACTGCTACTTTGAACACGGGTGTGCACATACCTGTTTGAAGCCCTGCTGTCACAGCGTTCAGGTTCACTTCCAGGCGGAATTGCCGGGTCACTTTGGAGGACCCCCCAAACCATTTCTCACGGTGGCTGCATCACTTTACATTTCTACTCCTGACAGGTCTTGGCCCAAAGGCCCAGTGACTCTCGATAGGCAACGGCCCGGCCCCAGCCCCTCGGCTTGTCTTTTTCTCCTCCCCACCCCCTCCTGGTTGACAAATGATGGGGGAGCGTGGAGGCTGCTGTCCTGGAGCCTCTGGGGTGCCCTCCCTGGCTCCGTGGGCATCTTCTCACCGAGCCACAGGGCACCGTCTCCAGGTGCTGCCCACCCCAGGCTCACACAGGGCAGGTGGGCCAGGCCAAAGAGTGGCAGGACAGGGGTCACAGGGCCCAACCTTGACCCCGTTTCCTTTTCAGGGGAGTTCCATCTGCTCCTATCCCCTCATGTGTGGGTGGAAGCCTCTATCCACCTGGGTGCCCCACGAAGCTTGTGCCCTCTAACCCTCCAGGGAGCCAACCCTATCAGCACAGGGAGCTGCCTTCTCCCCTATCCCCTCATTCAACAGAACGGGGGCTCTCCCTCCTTTGGGGGTCCATCCAAACCGCTGAGCAGTCAGGCCCTGGCCCTCCATGTTCATTTGGTTAGGCTGCCGTAACAAGGCACACGAGCTTGAGTGGCTTAAACAGCAGAATGTTTAAATAGCTCAAGAGGCTGCAAGTCCCAGACCAAGGCGTCATCATTGCAGGTTCCTCCTGAGGGCCACGAGGGAGAATGTTCCATCCCCTGGGCTGCTGGCAGTTGCTGGCCGTCACTGGCCGTCACTGGTGCTGTAGAAGCATCTCTGCCTTCATCTCCATGGGGTCATCTCCCTAAGCACACGCACCTATTTCTGAATTTCTCTGCTTTCCCCCACCCCTCGAGACAGAGTCTCATTCTCTGGCCCTGGGTAGAGTGCTGTGGCATTATAAGTCACAGTAGCCTCAAACTCTTGGGCTTAAGGGATCCTCTTACCTTAGCCTCCTGAGTAGCTGAGACTACACGAGCCCCCCACAATGCCTGGCTACTTTTAGAGATGGGGTCTTGCTCTTGCTCAGGCTGGTCTCAAATTCATGAGGTCAAGCAATCCACCCACCTTAGCCTCTCAAAGCGCTAAGATTACAGGCATGAGCCACCATGTCCAACTTTGAGTTTCCTCCCCCCCTTTTTTTCTTTGTTGCTCTTAGTAGGGTGCTGTGGCACATGGCGTCACAGCTCACAGCAACCTCCAGCTCTTGGCCCTAGGCAGTTCTCTTGCCTCAGCTTCCTGAGTAGCTGGGACTACTCAGGCGCCTGCCACAACGCCCGGCTGTTTTGTTTTTTTTTTTAATTGCAGTTTGGCTGGGGCTGGGTTTGAACCTGCCGCCCTTGGTATATGTGGCTGGCACCCTACTCACTGAGCAACAGATGCCATCCAAATTTTCCCTTTTGTAAGGACCTCATCAGATTAGATTGGGGTCCACCTGCCCCCAGTGGGATCACATCTTACCTAATCTCATCTGCAATGACTCTATCCCCAAATGAGGTCACGTTCAGAGGCACCAAGGGTTAAGATTTCAACGCAGGCATTTTAGGGAGGGGACATGGTTCAACCTACCCTAAAATGAAGCTTCCTGGACTCCAGAGGAGGGGGTAAGACAGAGCCCAGCACAGCCTGGCAGCTGCAGAAAAATGTGTATTCTCATGCCAAGTCTACTAGAAATAATAACCAAGGGCCACACAGCCCTTGGTCAGGGACCTCCTATATGACAGAGTGCGTAGGCAGATGCCCTTTGAAATTGCAAGTTTCAAGCCTCAGTTTCCTCATTCACAAAATGGAAGTAATAGGAGCACCTGACCCAGCTCATGCTGGACAAAAGACAGACCCACTGCAATGCCATGTAAGCACTCTGCTCCTGCTCACTGTCGTGAATACATATCCCTGGGGTATGGGGAGATGATTCCCGGGAATCTGACCCGCCGGGGGCTGGGGAGCCTTGTTGAGACTTTGCCAAGATTTTCATTTGTGTTGTATACGTGCAGTGTAGAGCTGCCCGCCTTGTGTGTTTGGCTAGTCGGAGCCAACCTTAGGCTCTCTGACCCTGGTTAGGGCAGGTGAACAGACAGCCATACTTGTCTGGGGGCCTAGGCCAGGCCCCTCACCTGGGTCCCTGCCCACCCTGCCAGGTGCTGGGAGAGGTAAATGCACCGCCCAAACCCGTTGGCTCTCATCTGGGCCGCCCAGCGGACCCTGCCCTACAGCCATTGTTGGGGAACAGGTGTGGAGAGGCACCTGGTCCGGGCAGACCCATCGCCTGTCTGAGCCTCAGTTTCTTAGGCAAAGACAGAGGTGCTTGGGCCTGGAGGCAGAGTGCAAGGACAAAAGCAGAAAGAGACTGCAATGCCTGGCTGGACTGACACAGGTGCTCAACTCAACTGTCCCAGGGAAACTTGCAGTCTCTCCCGTACACAAACACACTAGCACGTGCTCACGCGAGTGCACCTGCACACTGACACAGTGACACACACATACCTACATGCATGCACACTCTCGGGAACACACAAACGCCCCTCTCCATGCACAAGGGCGTGTGCAGGTGCAAGAGTCCATACACAGGCATGCTCATGACGGTCTGCACACACCATCTGTTGGTCTCAAAAATGTTAACTTTCTAAAGCCAGGCCACTCAACTAGATCTCTAGCCCTATTTCTCAGAATACAACTTTCCATCTTAGAATAATAGCATTTGACACCGCCATCGGAGCAAGTACATTCCCAGAAAAGTTGCGAGTGATCCTGCAGCCTGCACCATAATCTATTAAATAACAAAGTCGATAAAATACTTTAATGTTTCAATTACATGAACCCCCACGCTGCCACCTGCGGCTGGGGATTCCTCAGTCTGCTGGGCTGGGCGTCTGGTGAGGGGAAGTCTTCCTTGCTGCGGCCAAGGGGCCCCTTGTCACATAAACCCAGGGGCGTCTTGCATTCTCCACAGCCCTCCTCGAGCCCCAGCAGGGCACCTGAGTCCACATCTGACCTTCGGTCAAGAGCACCAGGAAGGGGACTGTGTTGACTTGGAAACAGCGGCCACCTCAGGAGTAGGACAATGGGGCCAGGGCACCAGAGTCCCTGAGGACACCAGGGCTCCTACAGAAACACTCGGGCCCTGGCTAGGCCACCCAGGCCGTGTGCCTGGCACCCAGCTGTGGGGCTGGGACACGTGTGGGCTTTGAGCCTTGTGGCCTCCCTGGATGGACCCCCCTGCCCGGGGGCCTGGCTGAGTGGCTGTGAAGAAGCCGCACCATCTCGTGGTCCTTGTGGTCCAGCACGCGAGGCAGAAACAGGCTGGACTTCTGTGTACGGCGCGTCTTAAAGCCCCTGCGGGGCCGGCCCTTGCCATTCACAGACACGTACCACAGTCTCTCAGCACTGAGCTGCCGCCGGGCCCCAGACCCGCTGGGCACTGTCCGGTACAGCCGGGAGGCGTACGTGTTATAGCCCAGCTCGTGGATCCGCTCCACAAACTCACACTCAGCGTTGTAGTGCTCCTGCGGGGACAATATGCCATGGTCAGTGGTCACGAGAGATCACACTGGTGTCAGGGTTAGGGTCACAAGGATGCCTGCTTCCTGACACCTCCCTCCCCTCCATTGAAGCTGTCGGCCCCAGCTGCCTGTGCCTGTCAAACCCCTGGTCACACCTGGGCCTCCACACCTTTGCCCTGTGTGCCACTCCTAGTGTACCTGGTGAACTTGGCCTTCAGCTTAAACATCTCTCTCTAAGGTTTCCAGAGCACCTCCAGAGGGGTCAGCTCCTCCCTGCTTCTCCCCTCTGGGCTCTGCCACCCTCTGTCCACTGGCCTGAGAGCACTAATGATGGGGCTCCCTCCACATAAGGATGTGTGGGTTGTCTGTGGAGCAGAGACAGCCTGCCGACCCGATGGCCTGGCTGTCTGCGGCTGGCCTGGAGGATCCCCATCCCTTAGGTTGAAGCCAGGATGCTACTATGTCACCAATATTGCTGCTCTTGGGATGAGTACAGATGCTGGGGCTTCCAACACAAGTAGATGTAAATGAAATTCACATTGTCATTGAGATCAATGGGGGTGCCTTGTTAGGCATAGCTTAAGGCATAGCCACACTGGGGACACCCCACAAGGCAGCCCCTGAGAGGACATCCCACAGGGGTAGGGAAATGACAGGTAGGTTCCTACCCTCCCAAATGCACAGTGAAACTCTGAAGTGGAGAAGCTGTCACCAACGTCCCCAAGGCCTGGCTGTGGGAGGTCCTCTCAGGGGCTGTCTATGGGGTCTCCCCAGTGTGGCTATGCCTGAAGCAAACCCAGCTGAGGTTTCAGTCCCAGCTACAGGCAAGGGGGAATGTCTAGGGCCACCTCCCCAAGAAGACCATGGATGGGAGCTTCTCCATCCCAAACGGAAACGGCCGACTCCTCCCCACACTCTGTAAGGGGCACTGTGGGGTGCAGGGAAAGCAGAAGGGTGTCCTTCCTTCCGGACACTGGCCGGAAAAAAGCAGAGGCCTTCACAGTCTGTCTCCACCTGGGTGTGGTATCCCTGAGGGGATGAGGACAAGGAGCAGCTACTGAGTGGCCAAAGGCAGTCATAGGCTGGCCAGGCCCTGCCCATAGCCTGGGCAGCGTCTGACCGGGCAGGACCTCAGGAAGCAAATCCTTTTTGGTGAAGCCCACAGTAGGTAAAGGGGAAAGGCCACCTCTCCCCACAACCCCAACCCCTCCCAGCTCTCCTGCCCCTCCACAGAAGCCCAGGGCTCCCTGGATCCCAGTGTAAACATCACTACCCATGAACAACTTTCACAGTTTACAGATGGGGAAACTGAGGCTGGGGTATGTACCAGACCCCAAATCACAGAAGGACAGGACATTGTTCTGACTTATACCTGACCCCTGCAAAGCATGGGGCTCAGAGACCGTCTGGGAATGGGTGGGTGGGTTCAGGGCAGACTTTCCCCAGCCCCTCACAGTGGACATGCTATTTTAGGGCTGGCCCCCATCTAGACTGTGAGAAAGTAAGGGCCAGGACTGACGCCCTTGCCTTGATTCTACAAGAGATGCATCCGCCCAGGGCCAGAGAAGCCAGATGGTGGCTTTCTCTTTTTGGTAGTGGGGGAGGTAATTGAAGGACATGGATCTGAGAGCCTCAGAAGGCCAGGGGCCCAGGCCCTCTTGGGTTCAGATCACTTGCTGCACCTTGTGAGGACACCTGGGATGACCAAGATGACCAGGGATGAAGATGTCAGCTCAGGGGCCAGGGTCACATGCTCCAGGGCCACTGCCATTGGGACTCACTGTCAACAGTTCCCACTGGCTATCCTGACCTGCTGTCTCATCCAGACTCTTTGTTCAACAAGTCCCTTCCCTGGGGCCACTTCCACCCTGTGGAGCATGAGAAGGAAGGAGACTCAGAGATGCCTTGTTGCCTTGTTGACAAGATGACTTTTGAAGAGTCCTGGCAGGGCACTGCCCAGGGGGCATCTCTGGGGAGAGGAGCACTCCAGGCAGTGGCGGCACAAGTGGAGGGTGAGTAGCACAGGTGTTCTGAAGAGCCAAGAGGGGCCTGATGAGCAGAGGGGGCATGGGCTACAGAATGGTGGGCGGAGCCAAGGCACACCAATCATTCCTGGATGAGGAGGAGTGCTCACAGGCCATGACATGAGCAGATTTGCCATTTAAGATCCCTCAACATGTGCCTAGCAGAGTGCAAATAAGGTGAGTGGCCAGGGCACTGATTGGTCAATGAAGGAAGGAAAGCAGCATAAATGGGTATGGAAGAAAGGAAGGAAGAATAGGTGAATGGAAGGATGAATGGATGGCTGAAAGAAAAGAAGGATGGGTGGAGGTATGGATGAATATATGTGGGAAAAAAGAATAGGTAGGTGAAGGACAGATGAATAGACTAAGGAATGGGAAGAAGGATAGGTAGATGGATGGAAGGAAGGAGGACTAGGTGGATGGAAGGATTGATAGATAGATAGATGGATGATTAGATGGGTGGAAAGAAGCACAGGCAGATTGAAAGATGGATGAATAGATGGATGGAAGGAAGGAAAGATAGGTGGGTGGGTGAATGGATGGAGGGAAGGAAGGTAGGAAGAAAGGATAGGTGGATGGATGGATGAATAGATAGATGGAAGGAAAGATGGATAGGTGGATGGATAAGTGGATGAACAGATGATGGAAGGAAGATTAGGTGGATGGATGGATGAATGCATAAATGGATGGAAGGAAGGATCAGTGAATGAATAAATAGATGGGGAAGAAATAAAGGTAGGATACATGCATAGAAGGATGGAAGAAGGAAGGGTGGGAGGGAAGGAGAGAGGGAGGGAGGGGGAGAGAGAGGTTGGGAGGTGGGACGGATGCCCAGATGGGGAACGGAAGCCCAGATGGGGAACTGATGGACTGAAGGCAGGAGAGGCTTACAGGCCTATACCTAGGTCCTATGGCTGTAGGTATGTTGGTGGGGGTCACAAGAGTCTGCATTGTCGGCAATGGTCTTGGGAATGAAGCAAGGGATGTGGGGTATGTGGACTGAACAGAGATCCAGGAGGTACAGTCTGAGGATTTGAGATGAGTCAAAGCTGGCGCAGAGAGAGCAGGTGAAGTCTGCCATGGCTCCCAGCTGACCTTGGGCTATGGTGAGTGGCTGGGGGGCCAATGGCTAAGATGTGCATTCAGGGGAACAGGGGAGTCCAGTGGGGTGTGCTGCCCTCTGCCTGGAGTCTCTGAGCCAGCAGGACTTTGGGGAGAGTGGCCTATAACCCAGAAGGGAGGCCAGGGCTAGAAGTGGGAGTGGCAGGGAGCAGTAATAGTCACTGCCCACAGAGCAGATGGGTTGGCCCGTGGGAGGGGAGGAGTGGGCTGAGGGCAAAGTTCAGAGAGCTCGGGCTGCCCCCAGGCGGGGTGGGGAGAACAGCACTCCCCAGGATTTGGCAGAAGACAGGATGAGGGCACCAGGGGGCAGGGTTGGCCCCCAGGCTACCTTTCCTGCCAGGCTGTCTGTGGGGCCTTGAGACCTTCTCTCCTGGGCACTCTAGAAAGTTGCACATGGTCCAGCTAGATTGCCTGGCTACTCCTGAACTCATCCTCCCACCCTCCAGTGGGCTTCGAGCCTCTCTCCATTCTTCAAATCCAGGGATGGAAGCCACAGGTGGGCTCTGTTCTGTCCCCCCAAAACCCAGGCCCCTATAGGAAGAGATGATAGAGGCCTTTGTCTTCCCTCCTGAGCCAGCACTCCCCGCTCTATTCTGAAGTCCCCAGTGGGGACAGAAATTCTCTTCCACGGTCAGTAAGACCTGTACCATCACTGAAGACCACAGGGAGAGACGCAGCTGAGAGATGGTCCATTTTAAGAATACAAGGTTGGGGCGGCACCTGTGGCTCAAAAGAGTAGGGCGCCACCCCCATACGTTGGAGGTGGTGAGTTCAAACCCAGCCCTGGCCAAAAACTGCAAAAAAAACAAATACAAGGTCAGTCCCCTTTACACACACCAGAAGTACAGGGTCCCTGGGGTTCAGAAAGCCCCAGTCCAGCTCTAAGAAAATCCAGACCCAGCCCCAGGCAAAGTGCACATTCTTTTTTTTTTTTTTTTTTTGAGACAGAGCCTCAAGCTGTCCCCTTGGGTAGAGTGCCGTGACATTACAGCTCACAACAACCTCCAACTCCTGGGCTCAAGCGAGTCTCTTGCCTCCACCTCCCAAGTAGCTGGGACCACAGGCGCCTGCCACAACACCCGGCTATATTTTGGTTGCAGCCATCATTGTTGTTTGGCGGGTCCGGGCTGGGGATTCGAACCCGCCACCTTAGGTGTACGTGGCTGGCGCCTTAGCTGGTTGAGCTATAGGCGCCGAGCCCAAAGTGCACATTCTTATAAACCACAATTGGTGTGTGGAGACTCTGGGAGAAAATTCAGAGGGGCTGGCACTGCAAGGGCCCTGTCCCCAGACACAGCTTCTAACAGGTGGCTCCTAGGCCACAGAAAACAAATGGGTGCATCCCAACCTCTGCATTTCCCTCAGCAGAACAGCCGAACATCTGTGGTGGAATAATTGAGTAAAAGGAGGGTTTGCCCCACCTCCACGTGGGCAGGGGAATGGTGGCATGTTTCCCTTGTAAGCACAACTGAACAGAGAAGCAACCACAGGAAGACAGTCCGAGGGGCATGTCGACCCGGTTACATATGCACGGCAAACCTGTCATTGCCCACGAAGGTATCAGCTGAGGTGCGTGTAATAACTAGGTGCAGGCAGCACATCTCCTAATTAGGTCTTCCTCATCCCTGCCCCTGCGGGTGAGAGACACTGCCAATGCCCACAGAGTCACAGGACCAGGTGGTAGAGAGACCAGGTTCCAAACCCAGGTTCAAGGGCCCTGCTCACCTCCTGCCCTCTCGGTTCCTTCCTAAGAACCACCAGCTCCTGCCTTTCCACCCTCCAGGGAGCTGGCTGAGACGACCAACACCTCACCTCCTCCCGCAGCTGGCTTGGGTCCATTTATTTCAGTGGAAAATTGAGGGACCATTTCTCCTGGGCTCTCAGCTACCCTTAGGGAGGAGTGATAATGATGACGTGGTTTGGGGGAGCATTTTCTAACCCAGACACAGGGCACGTCTGACCCCAGCAAGCTCCTCCCCAATGGCTACACTCAAGCTGGGGCAGCTGGTAAGAAATGGGGCCAAAAGAGCAGCAGGTGAGGAGTCACAGATGGGGGTTCTGGCTGCAGCTCTGGGCAGAGTTCTACTGCCCACATTCCCTCTGTGCCCTGATGTCAGGTTCCAGTGAGATGGTCACCTGATCAGCACCTGCCCACATGGAGGACCGGACTCACCGAAGCGTAGAGCCGGCCCCTCTTGTTCATGGCCAGGTACCGCCCGGAGAAGAGCCCCCTGATGGCCACGATGCCCACCTCCACTGCGGTTATCTCCAGGATGCCTGGGAAGAATCAGGAAGGTTCATTACTGCTGCTGCCTCCCCACCTCACAGAGTCACAGAGGTGACAGCTGAGCGCCAGCTGGCCCTGCCCAGACCTTCTCCGACCCCCCATCTCAGGGGTGGCAAGGACCACCAACAGATGGGAGTAGAGAAGGGGAGACATCAGGGAAGCCTTTCCAAAAAGAGCAGCTCAACCTGGGAGAGAAATAATACAATTAACATTTACACCCACAGACCCTGTGACAGGCATGACCTGGGGTCTCCAGCAACCTTTGGACAAGCGCCCTCCGCAGAGCACAGCATGAGTTTGAGTGGGAATTCACCCAGGCTGCAGATAAGGCAGGTTGAGGGACCGCCTGGGCTGGACCAGTCAGTTGATAACACAACCCACAGTGCAGTGCAGAGTGGGTGCCCCAGTGGACCTGGCAGGAGATAATTGTGCCGGGAAGGGGGTACCTAGAGATACTAGATGTGGGGCAGAAACCTGGCCAGGTCTCACCCACTCCCTAGTGTAAGAACGTTTAAATCTCCCCTAATTCCTTTCCTTCTAGACAGAAGAACAGGGTGGAGGTGGGGGGTGCAACCACGGCCCAGATGGGGTCATTGCTCTAAGGGGAGGTGGGGGGACTGCATCCTCTCCAGGGGGTGCCTGTTGGGAGCACCCACGCACTCAACGCTGCTGTAATCACTGGGATCGATTGCAGATTCGCTGGCACTTTTGCTCCCGAGCAGGGGTGCAGGCCTCTGGCCTCTGGCGCCCCTGGGGCGCAGGCAGGACGGACTCCAGCCTCAGGCCAGCAGAGCATCAGTCTGGATGCGGGACAAGGGCTGCTGCAGGCTCGCGCGCACCTCTCCACCTCCGACAGCCTTCCCTGGTTGCACCAGTTTAGTTTCATTGGTCTGCGAGGCGGAGTCTGGATTTGGAGAGAACCCGGTGTCTCTTGGAGACGAACCCTGAGAACCAGTACTCCTGGCGACGGCTGGTTCCCACTGTGTAGCTCCAGAGGTATCCCTCCACCCTTCACAGGGCTGCGGCTTCCACCAGGGAGCTGTGGTTTCCCGCCGCCGCCTGCATCGGCCAGGCCGCGCGTCGCAGCGGAGGACCTCCGCGGCCCTGGGCACACACACTCCCACGCTCGCGACTGCGATCCTTCGGGAGCTGGCTCTGAGTTCCGCTCTCTTGCTGCCCACCGAGGGCTCAGCGCGGCCGCAGGTCCCTGCAGCCCGAAGAATCTAAGCAGTGGAGTCTCGCGTGCCTCCCGCGGTGAGCAGTCCCGGCTGCGGGGGCCTGGATGCCGGGTGGGCTGTGTTATCTGCACCTCAGACCCAGGCTGACACCTCCCTGTGCTCCTGATCCGCATCCTGCGTCTGCCCCCCACCCCAGCGGCGGGGCCCCCACCCTTCCTGTAGCTCTGCGGTCCAGGGTGAAGGCGGGAGGGGTGCAGATCAGCGCCGGGAAAGTAGTGTCTGTCGGTGGCAGTCTCGGCCGGGACCTAGCTGCGCCCAGGCGAGTGGCCGTTCTCTGCGCAGAAGCCGTCGCGCAGGGCGACCACCTGGGCCGCAAGCATCAAGAGCAGAGGGGACGGTGGGGCGTACAGGGGTCGCAGGAGGAGGAGAAGTCGTCAAAATAATAAAGAGGATGATAAATGCCTTGTCCAGCTCCTTTTCTCTGACAAATTCAAAAGGCTTAAACTTGACAGGGCCACCAAACGCGGCTGAGCCGAGAGCCTCGGCGTCGCCTACCTCGCGCCCTCTTGGACTAGCGGGCCGAGCGGGGAGCAGACTCTGACAGTTCTCCCCAAACGCGGGCAGCGGCCATAGGTGGGTGCCCTCTTTGGACGTGAGTCCCCTTGCCCCAAAGCTCCCGGGGGACTTCAGCGGGCATTCTTCTCCGGACGTGGAGAGAGACGAGAGGACCTCGGCATTCCACCTTTGGCGGCGGAAGGCACCTAGTCCTCTCGGACACCTTGGCACGCGGCGTCTCTTCCCTCGGCCCTTGCAGGGCGCTGCTCCTTCCCTCACCCCCGGGACTCCCCCGGCGCCCAGCACTCAATGTAGGCGCTGTTCTCCCGGCCCACCCTGCGAGACCCCCGCAACGCCCAGCACTCACTGCAGGCGCTATTCTCCAGGCCCACCCTGCGGGACCCCCGCAACACCCAGCACTCACTGTAGGCGCTGTTCTCCAGGCTGCCATTGACGCGGCCGCTCGGGTGCAGTTGGAGGTGGTACCTGGTGGCGCAGTAGAGTTTGCGGCGCCGGGGCGCCCCGCCGAGGTGTTCGTATACGCCGCCGCGGCCGCCCGCATCGCGCCGCAGCCGCGCCCCGGGGCCAGCTGAGGGCCAGCCGGGCTCCAGCAGGCTGAGCAGCAGGAGCCAGATCAAGCCCATAGTGGCATCGCGCCCGCTCCGCGGCGGCGGCGGCGGCGGCTGCAGGAGAGCGCGGCACCCATGGAAGGGGCGGCAGCTGAGCCGCGCAAAGCGCTGGGAGCCGACTCGCGCGCGTGGCGGTGCGGACTCCGGCTCCGCGAAAAAGGGAGGGAGGAGGGAAAAGTGGGGTGACAGAGAGGAGGAGGAGGAGAGAAAGACAGAAAGAGAGAGAGAAGGGAGAGAGGGAGAAGGGGGGTAGCAAAAGATCCTTTAATGTTCACCCAGGAGCAGTGAAATTTCCTTTGCTGCGCAAAGTGCTGGAAGAAAGGACGGTTCGGCAACAAAAGGCCGACGTGGTCCCCAGGCGGAGGCGCGGGCGGGGCGGGAGGCCGACGGGTGGAGAGCCCGCGGGGCACGAGGTTCGGCGGGCGCTGCCTGCGCACCTCGCCCCCGCGCACCGCAGTCGGGCTGCAGCTCCGTTAGGCAGCGCGCCCCGCGCCCCCGCACGCCCTCCGGGCTCTGAAGGTCCCTTCCCCGCCCTTCCCCCGCCCCTCCCCCAGACCAATTATGCCTCTGAAAATTATAGACTGAGGCCTCGAGGCGGCCGCCCCAGGCCCTGTCACCCCCTCCCGCCCCCCATCAATCCCCCTGCACAATAGGGCCGCGCAGATGACTGATGTCCGTGAAAACAACTTGCGGGGAAGTCGAGCTGACAAACGCCCATTAAAGGCGACGCATAATGAAGGGGGCTGGCGAGGGCTGCGGAGGGGAGGGTCTGGGCCTCGGGCGCGCGTGGGAGACCCCGGGTTTGTGTCTGCGCCAGGAACTCCTGCAGGAGCGGCATGTGGTGGGACCCGCCAGGAGGTGCTTTATCCTGTCACACACCCCAACCAGGCACC
The DNA here is from genome assembly GCF_000181295.1 of Otolemur garnettii. Lineage (NCBI taxonomy): Eukaryota > Metazoa > Chordata > Mammalia > Primates > Galagidae > Otolemur > Otolemur garnettii. The sequence continues at coordinate 953,431 of NW_003852529.1, read as the reverse complement.
CCGGAGGGTCCTGCCCAGAGATGGGGCTGAGGAGTTGGCAGGAGGTGCAGAGGAGCCAGAGCCAGAGTCCCAGGGAGGAGGAGCGGTACAGGCAAAGGGGGGGGCGGACAAGGTGGGGGGAGACAGCCCCTGGAATGACAAGACAGGAAGGGAATGACCAGACGAGACAGGGCAGCAGGGACCCCTGGAAGAAGGCCTGAAGAAGTCTGGCGGCCACAGAGAGACGGGTTTGAGAGCGAAGCACAAGGGCAGAGCAGCGCCGCCCTGATGGTTCCACAGCAGCACACAGCCCTGGGCTGCCTGGGGGTCAGGGTGCACGTCAGGGGTCGGGGTGGGAGACGTGTCTACTGGGGATCCCGGTGAAAGGGGCTCAGACACTGTTGGGAAAAGCCACATTCCCCGTCCTTTCTCTTGCTCCCCTGGCCTCTGCCCCCAGTGGCCTCCTGGGCAGCAGTCAGCAGGATACCTGCTGGTGGGCTCACTCAAAGGGGCTTTGCCTCCAGGGTGGGGCACCATGGGGTCCAGTGGTCTAGGCTACAGTCTTGGCTCCAAGTTGACCAGGGGCTCTGGAAGAAGCCAAGTGGCCAGCGTCCCTGTCCCTCAGGCCTGCACCAGGATTTTGGGTCCTGGCAGGGGTGCCGAGCAGCTAGTGCACACCACTGGGACATTTCTAGCCATGGCTTAATACAGCTAGGCAGCGTGTGGTCCGTGAGCACACTCCAGCATGCTCTGAGCCTGAGTGCTCCTCCCAGAGGTGGACACCCCCAAGCCAGCACTCAGCACCTCAGGCCTGGAAAGCATGCCTGATCACACCGCCCCCCAGCTGGCTTGCGAGGGTCCTTAAACAGTACAAAGACCAGGCCACTGAAATGCTAGAGCCTCAACCTTTTAGTAATGGACCCTACGTTACAGGGGACAGAGGAAGGCCCAGGGACACCCCAAGGACAGAACCAAGAGCAGAACGTGCCCAGTGGGGTTCTGTGTGCTGACCTGGGCTGGCACCTGCTGATCACTTGACCTTCCTCAGAGAGAACAGCGGCAGCCCAGCAGATGCTGGCATCCGGAACACCTCTAGCTCTGCCAGTGTGAGTCGCCAGCCTCCCAACACTGTGGTCCAGAGAGACAAGAAGAAATGCAGCGTTCAAGACAGACAGAGACAGAGAGAAAAGTGTAAGAATTCAGAGCAACCGAGAGAAACAGCCGGAGGAGAGAAGAGATAGACTAATTCTAAGAACGAGAGAGCAAGAGTGGTCTGCTGGGCTGGGCGAGCACAGGACTCCGGATGCACCTTTCCTAGGTCAGCCCACCCTCCCCTCTACAAGTCTCCCTCTGCCTCTCTGGAAGACTAGGAGGAGGCAGAAAAATCCAACCGAGGCAGCTGGGTTTGCAGTGTCCCTCCTGCTCCATGCCTCGGGCCCCCAGCAGTTCCCAGGGAGGCTCCCTGGCACTGATCTCCAACCCCACCCACTTGTGGTCAGCCACTGCCCACCTCCGGGTCTGCCTGTGTCCTAGAACCTGGGATGAGGGCAGGGATCCAAGGGTGACTCCCTTCCATAGGAGGGAAGCTGCAGAGGGTAAGAGGTTCTGGTAGTTTTGTCCCTGACTGTCCACTCAGCTTCTAGACAGCACCTGGCATGTGGTCCCTCAATGTACACTCCTTAAATGAATGCATGAATGATGAGTGGCTTGGCCGCCTCTTGCCACATGGAGATGGCCATGCAGCATCACCTCTCTGAGATACTGGTTTCTCATGTATTTGATGCCCCAAAGTTGGTTCCAGAAACTCAGTGGAATCTGCCTGCAAAGTCTTCTGCCAGCATTATCTATCAGTGCAGCGAATGCCCCATTGTTAGGGGCCCGTGGTCTCTTATGCAAGCCTCGGTGTCTTTGAGGGTGAGGGGACGTGCTACGCAGCTATGCTGGGATAGCAGGTGCCCCCACCCCTACCAGGAGGCCCCTCCTAGCAGACCTGGGTTACCATGTGGTATTCTGCTTAGTGAGACTTCTCTAAGGCACAACAGTACTGTCTGGGCCACATTTCTCCCTCTCCTCTGAGCCCTGGTGATCTCCTTTGTCCAAGTCAGAGGGAGTTGTCTGAAACCCAAAGCTGCCTTCACCTGCTACCCTAGACCTACTGACAGAGGCTTCTGCGTCAGTGGGACCCTTGGCACACTCACCACCTGCCCAGGTTCCCATCTATTTCCACATCTTCCTGTCTGGGCCTCCAGGCTTTTGCTCACCCCCCAGGGAGTTCTTCCTCTGTATCTAAGGCGCCGTATCTCTCCAGCCCAGGAAGCCCCCTTGGACTGTTCCTAGCCTGGCCTTGTGGACCCCTCCTGGCCTGGGCTTGGCTCTGGTCCTGCCTGACTGCCAGGCCCTCAGGCACTCAGGCCTGCTGGGGGTGGGGGCAGTTCAGGGGGCTCACTCACAAAGTCTTACTGGCCTCTGCTGAGGCACCCACACAACAGCGACCTCTGCCCCTCCCTTCCTTACAGAGCCAGGTGGGGGGTGCATAATGTGGTAATAGCGCCCCTGTTAATTGCTTCCAAATGGTCAACTGCAACCATTTGACTAATTAGTCTTTTCCAGACCCTGGCCGGACACCCCCAGGCCCAGCCCAAGCCCTCCTACCACCAGCACCAGAATGTCTGCCCAGAGCCCCCCTTCCCCAGAGCCCCACTTGGCTTTATGTGGTACCTGGGTCCAGCCCCCCACCTCTAGCTCCTTCCCCAGGAGAGAGAGCTGAGGGAGGAGAGAGGGCAGAGGACAGAGTCCTGTGCTGTGGTCCCAGTGGCTGGCAGTGACTATAGGAGTTGTTGCTGGCTCTTGGCCCCAGACTCATTCTAACTATGTTCCCCCTGAGAGCAGCAGGAGAGAGATCTGGTTGGCTGGAGGGCCCCCCAAATCCTGGTTGTGGCCCTGCTCAGACCCATCTTACAGATTGGAAGAGAGACTATGAGAGGTGAAGTGACCTGCCCAAGGTCACATAGCTGGGAGCTGAGGTGAGGTGACTAAAACCCTGTTTGTCCGCCTCAGCTGGGGACACTTGGCTCTTTGTCCCCTAACAGGCTGGGGGGTCTGGGAAATCATGCCCCTAAGCTCTCTGCTTCCAGAGAGTTAGAAGCCCCACTCAGCGGGGCTGGTACCGGCTCCCTGCCTGCGGGATGCTGCCTCTGGCTGGATCAGCTAGACCCCCCTCTGCAGGTGAGACATGAAGCAAGGGTTCCTTCTGGGCACAGGGCAGCAGAAAGCAGAGCATCCTTCTGTGCCCAGGGACAGACCCCCAAAGCTACCCCTTTTCCTCCCCACAGGATGAGGGCAACCCCTCTGTCCCCCTCTGCCCATCAGTGCCTGGCATGGAGCTGCATGAGGAGCACGGCATGGCTTGGAGATGGCCCTGTTCTCCCTGTGTCTCCCATGGTCCTCCTCTCTCTGTGGGCGTCTGTGTCCTGAGCTCCCTTTTTTATAAGAACACCAATTGTCTGATCAGATTGAGGCCTTCCCTAGTGACCTCTCTTTACTTCAATCACCTCTTAAAAGACCCCAACTCAAACTGAAATCACATTCTGACATCCTGGGGGTTAGGGCTTCAACATGCATTTGGGGGTGGGGGAAGCAATTCAGCCCAAACAAGTGCTAATGGTGATGTTTGCCCTCCAGTCCTGAAATGGGTGGGGTGGATGGAAAGGAGGCAAGTCGGTCCCCTCATCTCCTTCCGCTACCCAATAGAGGCAGCCCCACCCTACACGGTCCCTCCCACCCCACCCTTTGCACATGCCATGCCTCCACCTGGGACTCCTGTTCCCACCCTTCCTGCAGGACCCAGCTCAGGGCACCTGGAGCCTCCCTCTTGCAACCCTGATCCTGAATTTCAACAGTGCCAGGCTCTCTGGAGGGTGGGCAAGCCTGTCCTGTCTCCCTGGCTCTGTCCAGTGTGAAGTGCGGCCAGGACACTGGAGACAGTGCGTAGGAGGCAGGGAAGGTACGCTGGAGGAGGGGTCAGGCTGCTGAAGCAATGGGCAATTTTGGGGACCAGCTCCTATCATCTCATTCTGACTCAGACTTAGTGGGCCCTTTGCTGGCCCCACTCTCTCAACAAATCAAAGTCAAGCCCTTAAGATGTGGTTTCCCCAGGCCTCTCTTGATTGCATGGCCCAGAGGGAAGTTTTGCAGCCACCTGGGCTCATGTAGGGATGGGCCTATGTGGCCAGAACTCCCACAAGGCGATCTGGAAGGAGCGGGCTGAATATATGTTTACTCCCTTTAAAGAGAAATGTTTCACATTTCCTGACCTCGAGAGGCTGGAGAGATAAACTCAACCTCTAACTGATCAATCAGAGGGCAGCCCCTGTGGCCCCACAGGGAGACCCCTGCCTGTGCTCACCAACAGACCACCAGGGTCAGCTCAAGAGAGGTTCTCTTGCCACCAGAAGCTCAGGGGTATTGCCCACAGCCTGCGATGTCCTTCCATTCTCTGCTTCTGAGTTGCAACCTCTGATTTTTAGGGCAAAGTCTGCATACCTTGCTTAGACATGGGCATGGTCTGGCTCTGTCCATCCTTGCCCTCCCCGGCCCACCCTTCACCTTCACAAGTCACTGAGAACTTCCCTGCCCCACTTTGGGGTCTCTGCACTGGCTGCTCCCACTAGTTGCAGCACGTGCCCTCACTCCTCTTCCCCTTTGCTTGTCTAGATTCTTCTTGTTCTTCAAATCCAGCTGAGAGACCCCCCCGCCCACTGTGCTGTATGACACATTTGCATCACCCAGGGCTGGATGTGTGCCCCTCACCCGGGACTATGAGCTCCGGAGCCAGCCAGCACCAGCCAGCTTTCCTCTGCATGGCTCAAAGTCGCCCCCTCCCCCAGATCAGTGGTTCTCAACCTTCCTAAAGCCGCAGCCCTTTAATACAGTTCTTGTGGGTCACGACTCACAGATTGAGAACCGCGGCCCTAGATGGTGCATAAATGATTGGATGAAATCTCTGCAGTGTCCCCTGACCTGATCATGTTGGTCATTTGGGTGAAAAAAAATGGAGGAAAGGCCCTTACGTGGGTCCTGACAAAGGGGTAAGAGGACTAGGGGACAAACAGCATCAGTCCCCCACCCCAGCAGCGTGGGCTGCCCACATGCAGACCTTCTGACAGGAGTGGAGGAGGCTTTCTGGAACATCAGTTTGACAAAGCTCCAGAAAAATTGTACACTGGAAAACCACCTAAGAACCGCTCATTGGAAAAATAGAAAGAGTTCTCAAGCACTTTTCCAACTCGGAACCTGTCCAAGAGATATGCCCACGAGGACACAGAGAAAGACCAAGAACAGTGCTCAGGCACATCCTATGATGCTGGAGGGTGTGCAGACCAGGGCCACTGTCACGGGGACACTCAGTGGTGTCAGCAACGATAGCCATCATGACGCCTTTTGCTCTAGGAACCCCCAGCCTGCGGCATCATTTAGCAGGTCATCAAGCTGGAAACAACTCCTGCACTGGAGATAGGTGGCCACACAGGGTGAGCTGTGCCACCATCACAGAGGCAGCAGCTGGAGAGCTCAGGGTGGGTGGCCAGGAAAGCTCCACAGTAGCCACATAGCACAAAGAGTGTGGCCCCATCTGTGACTTGCTGGATTCGAATCCATGTTCTTCCACTTGTGACCGGCGTGGACTTGGGCCTCAATTTCTTTATCTGAAGGATGGGGACATGCTGAGGTACTGCCATGAGGTTGCAGTGAGATTGCTCTGGTGAGGGCTCAGGACAGTGTCTGGTGAGCCCTGGCTCTGTGCTCGCCCCTGCTCGTGGGTTTGTATGTAAGGTTTATCACAGAACATCTCAGAAAGATCCGTAGGCGTTGTGAGCTCTGAGGGCTGAGGATACGAGGAAGAGGTGAAAGAGAATTTTCATGTTTACCTTCGGTGCGGATTTCACTACTGATTTGGCTTTTACAGTGAGCAGATGTTGCTTTGGTGATTGGTAAGAGTCAGTATGCCAGGTGTGAGCTGTGAGGCCCAGAGACGCCGCTGCTGCAGACCAAGTCCCCAGTCCGGCCCTGTGCGGTGCAGACGCTCTCACTGTCCTCCAGCACTGGCTCTGCCGGGGAATGGACATTGCCACTGAAACCCCAGCAGAGGCACATTGTGTGCAGACCAGGGGGTGCACACATGCCTGCTATTTCATCAACACAGGCCTCTGAGCAGAAAACCAAGGGCCACCATGGAGATTTGCTTTAAACGACATCTTAGGACAAACAAGCACCTTCTTCTTCTAAGCCCCTCAGCATCACAAGTGATGAATGAGTATGTGGAGGGTCCTCAGACAGACCTGCTCCCCCATGTTCCACAACAAAAACCGACCCTGAAAGGTCAGTGTGGGCCTACCTCGGGGACTGCTGGGGGAACGGGCCTGAGCAAAGCCCCACTTGACTTGAAGAGGGGAGCGGAGCCACGTAGGCAGGGCCACTGCCCATTTGTTTGAGGCCCACACAATGTAGCTAATTGGCCCCAACATTTTTCTTTCTTGAATTTTAAATCCTTTCAGCAATAGATTATGTGACAAAGGCTGAACTCGAAGGAGCCATCATTAGGAGCCGTCATTAGGATGTGGAAAATGCCACTTGGCTGTTCCCAGGTGACTCTGCTCACTGGGCTATTTAGAGGTGCTCTGTGTCTCTCCTGGGGACCGCGGCACAGATATAAAAGACATCTCCGGGCCACAGCGACATCCCCATTATAGGCAGGTGGCCCAGCACTGCCAGCTCACAAAGGAGCCTGTCCCCGCAGCTCCTGTCTGGAAGGCTCCGATGCTGCCCTCAGGCTTGCTTGCCCTGGGTACAAAGCAGGCACCTAAATCCAAGTCAAACACTGACCTTTGACCCCCACACAGTCCTTGTTCTCAGGGCAGGGGTCCCTTTGGGGCATGGGTCTGAGGCTCTATGTTCTCCCAAAGAAATCCACCTCGGCCCCCTTTGTCCTGCAGCTTTTGATCTCACCTGCCTGTCAGGAGGGCAGGGGCCTGCCTGCCCCCCAGGCCCCCTTAACCCTGTCCTGCCTGGCCTGCACCAGCCTGGACCAGAGAAGGATTCTGCTGAGACCCTGAGACTGAGCGTGGAGCTGACAGGAGAGCTTGGGGGAGCACGGGTCCCCTAAACTGCGGCTTCCAGGAACAGCTGAATATAAAGCAGCAGGCCAGCTGGATCTGGCTTTTGCCCCGTGGCAGCCGGGCACCTGCCCCTGGCTTCTGTGCTCCTCCCAGCTCATTTGTAAAACTGCCATTTTCTCAGCTGTGGTTTGATCACTGCTGATGACAAAGTCAGATTTTGACAATGTGGCACCATAGCAAAGACAGCAACGGTGTCTCTCACTTCCAGTGCCAAGCCCAGCTCCCGGGCTGGGGCTCCCCACTCAGGCCGGTGCCTGGCCCCCCTCAAGTCCCATACAAAGGGCTTATTTGTTTCCATAGCAGTTCAGTTGACACGAAGTTCAGGCACTTATAATTCACTCATTTAAGGTGTGCAATTCACTAGGTTTCCACGTAGTCACAGAGTTGTGCAACCATTGCCATGACTGGAACATCCTACTCACCCCAAACCCCTCCAGCTGCGAGTGGCCACTCCCACTCCCTCCACCCCCCACCCCTGGCATCTACTCATCTACTTCTACCTTGGTGGGGCTTCCCATTCTGGACATTTTCTATCTATGGACCACATGACAGGTGGTGACTGACCAAACCTATTTTTGAATCAAAGAAAGGGCACCCCCAAGTGGCCCCCACCTTGGCACCGATGTCCACCCATTCACTGCTGGCTTTAGGGTTGCTGGCCCCAGCCTTGGCCTGGTATGCAGACAGTGGGAGTCTTGGCCATTTCTTTTGAGCCAGACATTGAAAACCGGCGGTCAGAGACCCTTTGGGAGGGTCTTGGGAGGCTGCGCTATTCCCAGCAGGCTGGCCCTGTCCTCGAGAAAGTGACAATCTGGTGGTTACAGTGAGCACAGAAAGAGGCCCCTGTGTGCAGTGCCCTGAGGTCAGGGTTGGCATACATGATCCTACCCTGTCCTCACCCCACTGTCACCCAGTAGGGCCAGCATTCTGTCCCATATCTATCTTCTCCCAAGATCTAGGCCCTGCCCTCTGCCCAGCTCTAGCCCAGTGTGAGGCTGTTTAGATCTAGGCCCTGGCCCCTGCTCTACCCTCAGGACAGCCAGGAGAGACCCCCAGCCCCCGCCCAGCTCTCTTCTTTTGTGAGCTTGAGATGCTGCAAAGTCCCAGTCTCCCTGAAGTAAAACCATCAGAAGACCAAGTCCTCTGGCCTGCACCGTGGAAATCCAGGGCCAACTTTAGATAGCGGCATCTGGATAGCCAGCCCTGGGCCCTCCCTGCGCCCCGAGTCAGGCTTCACTGGACTGTGAGACATGGGGCAGGGGGCATCTACCAGTCTCCAAGGTTCCCCCCAGGCTCAACACAGATCTGGGGAAGGAGGGCACAGGGGTGGGCACCCTGGCTCTGTCCCAGTAGAGACCTGAGCCTTGAGGGTCAGTGAAGTCAGCTATGATGGATGCAACGGGCAGCCACAAAAATCCAGGAGACAAATCTCAGAGCAAGAACACGTGGCTGAGAATCTGCAGGACTTTGGATCTCGACCAGTTTCTGAGGCCAGAGAGGGAGGAGCTAAATCACCCCAGCTCTCCCGTCCAGAGTATGGACAGAAATTTTATATTTTCCAAGACATAGTTCCTTTCCCTTTTTAAAAAAAATATAAAAGTAATCCACGTTAGCCAGATGCGGTAGCTCACACCTGTAATCCCAGCATTCTGGGAGGCCTGGTGGGTGGATTGCTTGAGTTCACGAGTTCAAGACCAGCCTGAGCAAGAGTGAGACCCCCCCATCTCTAAAAGAAATAGCTGGTGCCTGTAGTCCCAGCTACTTGGGAGGCTGAGGCAGGAGGATCTCTTGAGCCCAAGAGTTTGAGGTTGCTGTGAGCTGTGACACCATGGCACTCTACCACGGGCAACAAAGTGAGACTCTGTCTCAAAAAAAAAAAGGTAATAATCCACATTCATTGTAGAAAATTCAGACAATTCAGAAAATATACTTGGAAAGTGCACATCATTGTTTCTTTATTCAATAACCATTTATTAAGCACTTACAGCCTTCCAGCATCTGCCGTAAGCCACTTTGGATACATCAAACCAAAAAACTAGACATAATTCCCTGCCTCATGGGGCTTGACTTCCAGCCTGGGAGGTGGACAACAAGTGTAATTAATATGTTATGTGACAGGCTAGCAGGTGCCAGCGACCTGAAGCCCCCATCCTGATCCTGATCCCTCTACACCTTTCCCCACACGACACATGCAGACTAGCACCTGATAGGGGCACCACTCTGCCGCTGCTCGGTCATCAGGGGAATGCCGTGGACATCTTCACGTGACTCACCCTTTAGCAGCTGGGTGGGGCCCACTGCCCTCTAGTGAATCCAGCCCCTCCTCTGGGGGTTGTGGTGTGGGTTGTACCCAACATGGTAAGGCTAACAGGGGCTGTGCTGAATAATCCTGGGCATGCGTGTATGTGCACTTGGACAGTATTTTGGCGGAATGGACTCCTAGAGTTGGAATAGGTACTGCCCACTGCCCTCTGAGAAGGCAGGACTGATTGACATTCCACACCCCCACAACGTTGGGGGGCATCTAATTCCACATCCTTCCCCACACTGGGCATGATCATGCCCAATGCCTGGTGTGGTCTTCCAGAAAATATCCCTGCCACATCCCATATGCATTCCAGGACATTCTTCCTCTCCTTTCCTCCTTCTTCCCTCCCTCTCCCTCCTTCTGCCCCCCCCCCCTTAACTATGCACTATCCTGGGTTCCCTTTGTGCCTGGGCCTGAGCTGGGGACTTTGGGAGCCCTGAGCACTTTCCAGCCCTTACAGCCATCAGCAGGCTCTGGAGGAGCAAAGCAGCCTGTAAGATAGAATCTAGAGTTCAAGAGTGGGACAAGGGGGGTGTCACTTCAGAACAGCCCAGGGAAGGGACAGCCTCTCCGGCTGGAAACCAGAGCAGGCACCTTCATCCCGGGATGTAACTCCCTCTCTGACCCCCAGAATCCAGAGAGGACAAGGCAGCCACAGGACCCAGAGGTTGCACCAGCCCTGTGAGAGTTCAGCTCCCCGGGGCCTGCCCTTGAGCCCTGTGCTGTCCATCTGGAATGATGCCCCAGGAGGGGACTCACCTCCTCTTCTCAAACCTCTGGCAAAGTGTCCTCAAAACATCTGGATCTTTTCCCTCCCCAGAGAGAGTTTGTTGAGAGCCAGTTAACACTGGTGTCTGTGAACTTTCCCCTGGGACCAGTTGTAGGGCACCATCCTCATGAGTAGGCCTCTGAAGGTGTGTTTAAACCACTAGTGGGGGCTCAGTCTGTGACTGGGTGACACCAGGCCCTTACACCCATCTGGAGGCCACAGAGGACACTGCCACATACCTGGGGGGACACAGTGGGAGGCATCCCCCAGGCAAACCAAAGTCTACTTGGCTTTGGAAGTCCCTGTCTTGGTCCTTCTGTGAGACCAAATTATAGTTTGGTTCCCCCCCAACTAATATTTTGCCATTCATTCATTCATTTCTTCACTAATTCATTCATTCAACAATGTTTCAAGTTCCTGGTCCGTATACAGCCATAAGGTGAGGCTTAGTTTAAATAGAACGTACTCCTTTCCTTTAAGGAGTTCTGAGCCTGGGGGCAGGGGAAGGATGGTGAGGAGTTGGGTGACAAAGGTGACAGCTGTGTGTATTCAGGCCTTGGGTGAGAGGCGGGTGCCCCCTCCCTGCCTCAATAAGTAGCAGGGAGCCTCCTGCCCTCCAGATCTCTCAACATATCACCCTGGAGCTCATCCACCTCTGGGCAGTGCCTTCCCTCTCTGCCCCCTCTTTCCTCTGCTGACACCTGAGTTCTGTGAAAGAGACAGGGAGGGCCACTTTCTCCATTTCACAGGAGAAGAAGCAGGCAGCAGGTGCTTGGGGGCACCCAGTGGGTGAGCGGAGGACCTGCCCCTACAGATTGCACCCCTCAGTAACCACCACCAAGCAGGGGAAAGCCAAGCACACCCACCGGAGGAGGACACGCCCAGAGACTGACCAAGGCGCAAATCTATTTGCCAGAGACTAACACAGCATTTTCAGGACACAACCCATGGTCCTAAGCATCTCCTACACATCAACTCATTTAATCCTCTTAGCTCCCACAGTGGGGAAGGACTACTAGCAACTCCATTTCAGGGGTGAGAAAACTGAGACACAGAGAGGCCAAGCCATTTGCCCGCAGGTGCTCAGCAGCCAGGAGGCACAGCAAGGGTCTCAGCTGCCTCTCTGGGGACTATTTATCACACAGCCTCACAGGTCATTATGAAGACATGGCATGGGAGAGGGGTGATCATAAAACATTAAGTGAAAACAAGCTGCAACATTCAGCATCATACCTATATTTTGTTTACAAATAGGAGACAAAAACGTACCTATTCTCATATAAAATATATGATATCCATCTGCGACCCGGGGGGGCTGGGTCCTGGCAGGAAGCAGCCACAGAACACAAGACAGGAGAGTGATTAGCGTGGAGGAATGGGGCTGGGGAGGGACAATCCCATTGTCCTTACAACAAAAATAACTCATTTCCCCATGAATGGGTTTCCTTGAAGTGTCACTTGACAATTCCTCTTGGAGTCTCCAGGCTGGCCCAGGTGCCTGGAATGGAGTTAAGGGGGCCCATTATCCCAAGACGGGAGATGAGATTCCCATCTGTCCCGGGCTTTGGTGCTCAGAATGCCTCACCTGACAGAGAGTGGCATTTCTCTGAGCAGGCTGGAACGTCCGGGGGGGTAACCAGATCCCACGTCAGGGAACACTGTCACCTTCCTGGGACAGAGGAGGCCGGAGCTCTGCCACTCTGGCTGGCTCCAGCTTGGCCTGTGTAATTTAATACGAAGCACTGGAGACTGTGCAGCCTTGAGGGTCCCAGGTCGTGGGCCACAGGGCAGCTGACCCCATCTGAGACGAGGTGTTTACAACAAGGTTGAAGAGTTAGGAGACACTTCTCTCACAGCTGCAGGTACAGGGTGTGAGAACTGAACTTGCTCCCAAGAATGAGTGCCCACACGATCCTCGACACCAGAAGTGTGACCCCAGCTTCAGATTCACCTGTTCTGTGACCTCTCTGTGCCTCAGTTTCCTCATCTTTAAAATGGGGACACAAGCACACTTACTTATAGGGTTTTTGTGATGATAAAACCTTTTGAACCCCCCTAGCATTCAAATAGTGTAGGCAAGATTAAAGGGCTCTTTGTCCCTCTCCTTTACGGGTGAGGAGCCCAGGATGCAGAGAAGGCAAGTGACCACCCTGGTCACTGGTCAGGGCAGGGTGTCCACTTGGGTCCTTAACGGCTTCTATCTCCCAACATCCATGGTAATTACTGCCCCCCCCTCCCAGAATATGACTGGTTTCCCCCCATGGAGCTCACAGCAGTTTAGAAACATTCCACCACACTCCTTGCCAATATATAAAAAAACCTAGAAAGAATAAATGGAGTCATTGTTATTTTTACTTAAATTTATTCAAAAGGGAATTTCATGCCCTTATCAAGAATATAGACCAGCATCACTAGTCCTGATCAAAACGTTAACTGTAAAAGTAAGTTCAATAAGCAACGTTCCTGGGAGCTACTGTAACTAAGGCCAGGCTCGGAGCGGGCAGCTGTGCCAGGGAGGGGCAACGCTTTAGAAAACTTGAAAGAGATTGGGAGGGCCCCCAATGTCCATTTCAAGAGCTCCCTTCACTGTACCACTGGCCATCCCCACTCCTTGGCTAGCCAGGGAAGAGAGGTCTTTGGGTCACGTGAGCTCATGGCTGCAGGCCTGGCATTGCGCCCTGGCTGAGGGGCATCCTGTGAGGGACAGAGGCTCTTCCGAGGAGTGAGGAGAGGCTCCTTGTAAAGCTAGCAATATGCCAGCCTGCTTCAGGTCTCCAGTGAGACTGTGCCTGCCTCCTCTGAGCTCTGGGTCACCTGGGGAGGGACGTGGGCCACACTTTCCTCCCTGGCAGAGAACTTCTGCTCCCTCAGCTGGGCTGCCACAATCCCTAGCCCCCAGCCACCTTCTCCCTCTGCCAGTGATGTGCCAGGCCTGGGGTGGTGAGAGCAGAAAGTTGACCAAACATCAGGGTCAACCAGATTCCCTAAGGGTCCCCACGGGCATGGGCCTGGAACCCTGTTGTTGCCCTTCTACTTGAGCTGCCCGGGGGGCCTCCTATAGTCACCTCCTTTTTCAAGAGTTTCCTTTTTTGCCACCCTTACCTGGTTCCTTATTTACAGTGAAAGCTAGAGACCCAGAGAGGTTAAGAGGCTTAGGAAGGTCACACAGCAGACAAGAAGACCTGGGAGGCTCAACCCCTTTCCCCGGGCTGGTTCTTTATTCAGCAACTGCAGCTGCAATGGCTTTGGCCTTAAGGTGATCAATCACGTTTAATCCCTGGACACCAGGTTCAGAGGTGGACGGGGATGCAGAGGTTTGAACAACTTGCTCAGAGTCAGTCTGAGGTACTGGATTTAAACTTAGGCCCACTCTCACTCTCCTGCCCTTCCAGGGCTGCACTGCACAGCCCCCACCCCTGGGGTCATCCTCCACCTCTTGGCCTCTGCTGGCTTCCTGAGCCAGGATGCCCAGCACCCATGGGGCTGCAGCAGGCGCAGGGGGCAGCCCAGCCCCAAATAGCCCCTCTTTAGAGCATCCTGGGTTCTAGCCATCCCCACCCCCATCTGGTTCTATAACAATCACTGTGGTCTTTAAAACTCACTGATCTTCAAAGCTGGGGAAGAGAAAAGGCTGCAGAGGGGCTGGGGCGTGCGTGGTGAGCCCCTGGGAGGACGTTCCTTAAGTTCCTTCAGTGATGAATAATGGAAACCCAGGTGACCACTGTGAGCTCTGCAACTGGAGGAGGTCACTGCAGTTGGATGGGCAGACAGGTGGTGTGGTGGCCAGAACTGTTTCCCCTCCCCAGGCTCTGTGAGACGGGTCCAGGGTGGCCAAGGGCCCCACAGCCCAGCTGAGTGGGGTTCATGGCCCCAGGTCAGGTCTTCTGGCCTTAGTCTGGGTCAGGTCCCCCAGCTGGGCCCCCAGGAGGTGCTGCTGCTGTCCTGGGGAGCCCACTGGGATCAAGGCTGTGATCTATAAAATTGTCTTTGAGTCCGGGGGGCTGCTGTGACACACTCTGACTGGGTGGCTAAAAACAACAGAAATGCTTTCTCTCCCAGTTTTGGGGACTGCAAGTCTGAAATCAAAGTGTTGGCAGGCCACGCTGCCCCCGAGGGCCACCCGGGAGGTGAAGGTCCTCCTGAGGCTTTCATTGGCTGTGGCTGCAGTCACTCTAATCTCTGTCTCCATCTTCATGCCTTCTCCTGTGTGTCTCTGAGTCTCCATCTCCTCTTCTTGTGACGACATTGGTCATTGCATCAGGGCCCACCCTACCTGGTAGAACCTCATCTTAACTGGTTCTGTCTGCAAAGACCCTTTTTCCAAGTAAGGCTCCATTCTCAGGTGATGGGAGCCAGGAGACTTGGACATATCTTCCTGGGGGTGGACAAAATTCTACCCACACTGTCTCATGTGGTGCCTCCAGGGGCCACCCTATCAGGGGCATCATGGTGGTGAGTCTTGCTCACACAATCACCCTACTGGGAGGCTGTCACGGGCATCACTGTTCCCATTCTGCAGATGGAGAGACCAGAGCACAGAGGCTGTGCTCCTGGCTGCTAGCTTGGGAAGCTTGGCTGTACAAGAAGGGGGTAAGGCCCCTTCCGCAGATGGGGCCAAGGAAGCAGGGAGGACCTGCCCTCTACCAGCCACAGCTGTTGGGCTCCAAGCCCCAACACTGCCTGTCCCGCTACACCACACTGCCTCCGCCTCCAGGACAGCTCTCAGCTCTGATGGCCTGCAGATTGGACCGACCTGCAGGTACTGGGTCCCTAAGCTGGGCTGAGCTGTGGATCCATAAGGCCAAACAATATGGAGTAGGAGCCAAAAAATGCAAGCCAGTCCCAGCTTGGACAAGACACTTCCTCTCCCCAGCCTCAGTTTACCCAACTGAGAAAGCAGCAAGTAGAATCTAGGGCTTGCCTGTCCAGTAGGGTAGCCAGAGCTGGGTGTGGCAATGGAGCACTTGAAATGTGGATACTGTGACTGAGGAAGTGAGTTTGTTTTGTTGTTGTTGTTGCATTTTGGCCGGGGCCGGGTTTGAACCCACCATCCTTGGTATATGCGCCCAGTGCCCAAATCACTGAGCCACTGGTGCCGCCCCAGAATTGAGTTTTTAATTCTCACACAAACACACACAGGGTCTCTCCTAGGCCGGAGTGCAGTGGCCTCAACTCAGCTCACTGCAGCCTAGAACTCCTGGGCTTACGCGATAGTCCTACCTCAGCCTCCCAAGTAGCTGGGAATGCAGGCACCTGCCTCCACGCCCAATTATCATTTTTTTATTTTTTGTAGAGACAAGGTCTCACCATGATTGCTCAGGCTGGTCTCAAATTCCCAGGCTCAAGCAGTCCTCATACCTCACCTCCCATGGGTGTGAGCCACCACGCCCAGATAATTTTCCTATATTTTTTTTTTGGCCGGGGCTGGGTTTGAACCTGCCACCTCTGGCATATGGGACCAGTGCCCTACCCTTTTGAGCCACAGGTGATGCCCAATTTTCCTATATTTTAATGAATTAAAATTTAGACTTAAAAACAAATGCTCTAGATATTGGAAAACTTATACAAATGTTTGAAACAAATTGGACTTTTGAATCTACTTTTTAAACCATAGATTTTAATGAAATCTAAAATACAGAGCAGGTATATTTGAAGAAAATTTAGCACCTAAATTGAAATGTCTTGTAAGTGTAAAATGCACACACTGGATTTTGAAGATTTTGTACATACATGAAAAATAATGTAATGGCTTATTAGCATTTTTATGTTGATAATCTATTACAAGGATCATGTTTGGATGGTCTGCATCTCAGACGTCACGGGAATCTGCGACTTACTGTGTCTGTGTACACAAGCACGGCCAGGAGTTGGGTGCTCTGTGCAGTGGCTTGGGGAGCACTGCCGTGGGGATTAGATGGAGCAGCACTATGGCCAGGTCCAGGCAGAGCTGCTGTCTCCATTCTGCCGCTAAACCCTTGTCTTCCGTTTCCAGCATGTGTTAGTGGGGTGCCCAAATGATTTATCACCCAAACCAGGGCTGAGAAGGGGTGTGAGGGCCGCACACATTGACCAGGATTGTCCTGGGCAGACCAGAATGGAAGGGCTTAGACTGAGCCATTTCCACCTTCAAAACACAGCCCCACATCCCCTCCCCAGGGTGAACCCTTCCCTAGGGACATCCTTCTGGGACTCCACTCCCACCAGTGTCCTGTGGGAGTTACCAATTCTCCCCTCAGCTGCGCCCTCCTGCTTGGAGCTGATCACTCTGCAGCAGCAGAAGAAAAGATGACTCTCCTTTCTGGAAACTTCTGGAGTGTTTATCCCCCAGATGAAATGTTTGCACCTGGATCTCAGTCCCTGGCCTGGGCAACTTGGCTGTATACCTCACAGCAACACCACAAGGCAGGTATGAAAGTTGTATCTGTTTAACAGGGGCAGGGACTGAGGCACAGAGAGGTTAAGCAAGTGGCCTGAGGCCACACAGCCAGCAGCAGGAGCCCTGCAGTTGCAATGGGGGCTTTCAACCCTGCCCAGAGTTCTTACCCACCAGCAATATCACAACAAAGGCACAGGGACATAGTAATGCGGTGTCTAGCTGGTTGACTGGTCCACACCTTAATAAGCCTATGTAGGTCTGTTCACCTAGTCTCTTCCCTGAGTACCCCCCATATAAAGTGCAAGTGCCCAGGGAGCCAGCCTGGCACAGGCCACACTGCAGGGCCTTCCCCAGGCTCCAGGAGACAGGGGATGGTGCCAAGCCCAATTTAGGAGAACGAGAAGTCAAAGTAATCACAGCCAGCATGGGGCACGGGTCACTGAGGTCCATGGAGATGCCTGTCCTCCCAGAGATTAAGTGATCAGCCAAGGCATGACATGGTGGGAGCTGGTGTCCCTGACAGTGTCTCAGGGAGGGAGGCTGCCGGGGAGGCTCCAAGCTCCCTTGCCAGCTCCAGGCTCCATGGCAGAAGGCAGTGTGGCAGCCCTAGCAAACCGAAGGGCCAATGAGAGCAGAGATCCAGCCTCAGCTGGCCCTGGGGACACCCCAGGCCTTCTCACCCACACCTGCAATCACACAGGCACACACACACTCTCCAGGAGCACACAGATTCACACGTGCACAGACACACACACAGATGGAGGTACACAGATGCTCAGAGTTACAGGCACACTCAGGACACACGTGCCAGCACAGGCCAACACATATGCACACATTTTAACTTTCTAGATTTGGCTCAGTACCTGCCGAGCCCACCTGTGTTGCTCCCACACCCTGAGACATAGGGACCTGGTGGGGGTCTTCCAAAGGATCTTGCATCCCGGACCTTCCATCCTGCAGGGACAATCACGGTCTCAGTTATCTCTTGCTGTATAATGAACCACCCCACAAACTGAGAGGCTTGCAAACAAAAATTTACTATTGGAAAACCAAGACAAACCACAACGACTTGTGTTCAGCCCTCTACGTCTCTGTATCTGTGGGTTCTGCATCTGTGGATTCAACCAATGGATCAAAAATATTTTTTAAAAAATGGCAAGTTATGTCTGTACTAAACGCACAGATTTCCTTTTCTCGTCAGCATTCCGGGACAGGACAGTATAGCAACTACCAACTCACAATGCATCAGGCGCTGGAAGCAACCTCCAGATGATCTGGGGTGCAGGGAGGCCGAGCAGGGGCTTCACGCAAATGCTGGAAAGTGGGCATGGAGCGCCTTGGGTTTTGGCATCCAAGGGCGCCCCTGGAACCAGTCCCCCATGGGTGCAGAGGGATGACTGGGTTTCTCAGAATTCAGTGAGTTGGAAATTGGGGTCACCCTCCTGCTGGACTCTCCTAGGGCTGTGGTCACCATCCATAGCAGCCTCACCCCCAGGGTGGGTGGTGGGTACTGGTTCCCAATTGGGACCCCTGGGTTCCAGGGCCAGCCCAGGCCCTCACACAGTCTTGGGGGAATAAGGAATCTTAGGGCACATTCCCGGAAGGAGAAAATGGGGGCCTCCCCTTAGAAGTTGCCCCTCATCACTTCCAGCTCTTTCGCTGCTGGGGAAATAGGCCTGGCTCTTGGGGGTGGGGGGCTTAAGAAGCACGTGGCAAAGGGTGTGGCTCTGGGAGGGGCTCTCAGGGTTACCCTTTGGACCATCCATCCAGGAGCCCCTTGGAGAATTTGAAGGACCCTGTGGCCCCTCCCTCGTGCAAACACCCAAGGGTACGACACAGCACTTAGTGCGCTTGCCAGCAGGCTCTCTTAAGCCAATGCCACCCGTGGCATCAGGGCCGTTGGGGCCCGAGGGTGGGGGGCTTCTTGTTCAGCCTCCTTTTCTGTCTAATAAGCCACCTCAAACTCAGTGGCACCCGACAGTCATTTTCCCGGGCTCTCAGAGTCTGTGAGTCAGAAATTTGGACAGGGTTCAGGGGTGCACTCGCCTCTCTCTCACACTGGGCCTCAGTGGGGAGGCAGGAGCACTGAGGACGCACCGTGGCCGGGCACTGGGTCTTCTGTCTCATGTCTTGAATCCTCACAGCAACCCACAGGAAGCAGCAGATGTCCCATTTTATAGAAGATGCTGCGCAGGCTCAGAGATGCAATCTGACTTGCTCAAGGTCACTGGGCCACTAGGAGGAAGCCCAGGATCTGGAACCAGGTGTGTTACACCAAAGCCAGCTCTCATGCCCGCTGAGCTCTCTTGCTTCCAACAATGCAAAGCCAGCCCACGAGGCCTCGGTCACACATTGAAATGAATTATTGTCACTGAAACAGGGCATGTGGGATGAGAGAGAGCCTTGAATGTACCAGCCAGCAGCCAGACTCTCTCTGGAGTCTATCATTTGATCCCTGACCAACCCGGTCGGGCCAGGCTGGTCGTCTCACCCACCTGGAAGCAAGGGGAGGCTGAGCGAGTGGTAATGGGTTCTGGGGCAGAGTTTGCTCCAGGACTGCCGAGCCTGGCTCTCCCTTTCATCCTGGGCTGACCGGCATGCAGCAGGTAAGCAAGCAGATGACTTCAGAACACAGGCAAACCGTCCAAAATGACGCTGCTTGTGCTACACGGGTGCTTTTTCTGTCATTCACCCTCTCAGGGCTCAGTAACAACAGGTATTTCATTCTACAGGGGATGAAACTGAGGCCCAGAGAAGCTAAGTTGTTACTTAAGGTCCCATGACCACTGGAGTTACTCTGTTTATTTCCACGTGGGCCCTGTCCCTCTTAGAGGTGGGTGTGACAGCAGAGGGGAGGAGTGGTCTCCCAGCTATCCTGCCTCCCTGAGAAGTCTCTGGGTCCATGTCTGCTGGCCCTTCTAGGCTCCTGCCTCCTTGGCCAGGTCTGGAGCTGCTTAGGCCCTTCCAGGCTGACTTGCCTGACCCTGGGCAAGGATCCCACCAGTATCTCTCTGCCTAAAAGCTTCTGGCCAGAGTAGCTGAATGGTGTGTCCTCATGGGAAGCCCGGGATCCCAGGGCAGGTGAGGAGCCAGCAACCATGCCCCTGAGACCTGAGACAGCAGCTCTGCTCAATCACGTCCTTGAGAGTCTGGGGTCACAGGCCAGTCCTCCTGCCGAAACAGAATAGTACTCCTGGGAGAGGGGCCCCCTCTCGGCGGGCAGGCTGCGCCATTAGGAGCCCCAGCGAGCAGCATTACCTTGCCACCGCCCCGGCAGCTCCTTTGTTGCAACTCCCACTTAAGATATCAAAGCTGTGGGGCCACAATGCCCCACTGAAAGCTGAGTCACTCAGGTTTTGTGACACCACCAAATCCCTCCTGCCGTCTCTCCTCGAGCCCGGGGCTCCTAGCACCAGATGAAAAGGAAATCCCCAGCCATGGGTGGGACAGGGAGACCGGGGGAGGACCGGCCAGGCCCGGCGCCACATAAAGGGGCCTTGTTCCCAAATCAAAAGGGCCTGAACAAAAAGCAGGGAGAAGAAAAGGCCGGGGCGGCGGGGCCAGCTGCAGTCTGGCACACCTTGAGCAGCTCCGTGTGCCAGGCCTGCCCCCGGCTCCTGGTTGGCAGGGGCAGCCCCTCCTTCACCACTTCCCTGGCAGCCCTGGGCCTTTCCAGAACCCCCTGCAGTGGGAGGAAGGGATAGATGGGATGGGGTCACACACAGAGCCACGCAGCAGAGCACAGCATGAATGCGGTGCCCACGGCAGCCTGCGACTGGGACCCCACCAGCGGCGGCAGCAACAGTGACAAAAGCAATGAAGCAGTGACACTGACGTCAGCAACCCTGCCACCAGCAGCAGCCTGGGTCCTCCTCCCTGAGCTGGGGCCATGGTCGTGGCACTGGCCTTGCTGGCTTTGGAGGGCTGTTGCCAAGATTAAACGTCCTACTCTACGAAGGCTGTAGGTTAGTGAGGGCACAGACAGAGCAGCCAGCACTCGGGAAGCATTTGCCATGTGCCAGATTCTGTTTTAAACACCTTCCGAGAGCGAAGCTGTTGTGATCATTCCCATTTTCCAGATGGGATGCTGAGACCTGGAGAGGTTCAGGAGATTGCCCTCTGCTGGGAACTTGGGCGTTAGAATCAAAACTACAAATGATCTGATTCCAGCACCTGTACCTGGTATCAGGGTGCCCCACTGCCTCCCAGGAGGGGGGGCCGGGAGGGTCCAGCATGTGAAAGAGCTGAGCCCAGCCTCTGTCTCATGCACACTCAGCCCTGCACCCCCAAGGCCAACGGGAAACATCTGTCCGGGCTCTCCAGCATGGCCTCCCGTGAAGAAGGAAGCTTCAAAAACCTGCCCTTTGGAACTGGCCAGCTGTTGGCTGCTAATTTAAAAGCCCTGAAGGCCCAGTGCAGGCCAAATAAAACTGGACTGAGGGCTAGATCTGACCTGAGACTTCAGTCTGTAACTTCCAGTGAGATAAGGACAGAGTCCAGAGCCCAGAGCCAGTTGCCTGGGTCCACTTCCCAGTTCTGCCAGGCACAGGAAATAAAACTTATATACCTCAGTCCCCAAATCTGCAAAGTGGGGCTATTAATATTTAAGGGTACTCTGAGGCTTAACAGGACAGGTGGCAGCCACAGAGGGCCATAACTTTAGGGCCTTCATCCTGGGGACTCCCAGGCCCTTGCTTCTGAGGGCACTTGCAGCTGGGCCAGCTGAGGGACCTGCAGGCCACCCTTCCTGCAGGCCACCCTTCCTGCATTCTGAGGAGGTGCCAGTTTGACAACTTCCTCAGCTCACCTGCTGCTGGGCCAGGTACCACCAGCTTAGTGCAGTGACCCTTACAAGGGCAGACGCCACCCAGAGCCCAAATCTCCCATCTGAAGGTGCTGGAGAGGGGCAGCTCCAGAATCTCTCGCTCTTAGCAGGAAAACTAATTTTTAAGCCAACACTTTCAAAGTAGGCTTCACCTACCCAGCCCACCACTCCCCACAGCCCAGGAATCTTTTTTTTTTTTTTTCTGAGACGGAGTCTCACTTTGTCGCCCTTGGTAGAGTGCTGTGACATCATAGCTCATGGCAACCTCAAACTCTTGGGCTTAAGTGATTCTCTTGCCTCAGCCTCCCGGATAGCTGGGACTACAGGTGCCCACCACAATACCTGGGTATTCTGTTGCTGTTGTTATCATCGTTGTTTGGCAGGCCTGGGCTGGATTCGAACTCACCAGCTCCGGTGTGTGTGGCTGGCGCCCTAGCCGCTGAGCTACAGGCACCAAGCCCTGGGAATCTTTTTGTTGTTGTTTTGTAAATTGCCTTTCTGAAAGCCACCCTGACAAGCTTTGATGTGGCCCTTTGATAATTTAGCCTCTTCTATGGCAAGCCCTGCCCAGGGAGGCCGGCTTTGAAGAGGGAGCCCTCTCCTCCCAGGGCAGGAGAGGCAGGGGTTCCATTTCAACCCTGGGGTGGGGACTGGGCAGGGGAAGGGGCTGAGTCTCTAGGAAGCAATTCGCACAGCAGCTCAGCGGCCAGTGCCTGGGTGTGGCCAGCGCTCCCAGGTCCCACTGCGCCACAGAGGAGGTAGTGGCTGAAGATGGGGAGCCGCTGGGGACCTGGCCTGCACTTCAGCTCCAGCACTCTCCTGCTGCATGACTGTGGCAGGTCACTCATCCTTCATGAGCCTCAGCTTCCTCTATTTAAAAATGGGAGTGGGGGTGGCAAATGGTCCTCCTAACACTGTTGTAGTGAGGATTAAATGGGGTGGTGTACACAGCAGGTCAGCACAGTTCCTGGACACAGTAGGTGCTCAGATGAGCTGGGACGGTGACGCTGATGCTGGTGAGGGTGATGAGGATGGCGGTGATGAAGGCGGGAGAGGCTACGGTGAGGAGTGCGGTGGCGACCACAGTGCTGGTGATGACAATGCCAGTGAGAGTGGGGGAGGGGAGGCAACGGTGAGGAGCCCTGATGGTGGAGGTGAGGCTGTCAGGGAAGATGGGGAAGCTCTGTGGTGTCTTTGATGTGAAGAAGACGACAACGACGGTGACAGATGGTGTCACAATGATGAAGCTGGTGACAGTGACTAGTGATGATGAAGGCTGAGATGTAATCCAATTCTCTCTTTACAGAAACAGGAGGGAATAACCCCTAATTGCAAAGCAATTAGTGGTGGATCCAGACTTGACCCCCACTGACTCCCATTCCCGTGCTCTCTCCTCTGTCCATGCATCCCTTAAAGCGACTTGAATCAGCACAACTGGTCTAATCCTTGTGTACTTGTGGGTACCCAGGATTACATGACTTGGGCTTGGATCCCCAGTGCATGGAGTCTGCCAGCCACCTCCTCCGCATCCCTCTTCCCTTCCTTCCTTAGTAACAGAAGCCTTTGCAGTTTGGTGTGGCCATGGGACTGAGGTTTGGCCAATGAGAGGCAAGCAGAAGTTATTGGATTGGGTTTTAATTATTTAATTAATTTTTGAGACAGATTCTCACTATGTCACCCTGGGTAGAGTGCTGTCATGTCACAGCTCACAGCAACGTCAAACTCTTGAGCTTAAGTGATTCTCTTGCCTCAGCCTCCCAAGTAGCTGAGACTTCAGGCACCTGCCACAAGGCCCAGCTATTTTCTTGTGGCAGTTGTCATTGTTGTTTGGCAGGCCTGGGCTGGATTAAAACCTGCCAGCTCCAGTGTATGTGGTTGGCACCCTAGCCACTGAGTTACAGGCACCAAGCTGGGATGGAGTTTTTAAAGGAACACTTTTGGCCCTTTCCTCCAGCTTTCCTTCCCCCTGCCTGGGATCTCAGCAGGATGGTCGGATCTGGAGCAGCCATTCTGGGTCATGCAGCCATGAGGAAGGAAGTCACTTGTTTCCCTGGAAGCAGCAGAAAGACAGAAATGGTCAGAGTCCCTGATGACCACAGAACATCACATCAGTGGCAGAATGCTCAGTTGAGCTGCGGAAACAAAGCCCCTGCCCTTGTGGAGCATTTGTACTGGTGGAGGGAAGCAGGAAATAAAACAATAGATATGCAAATATATAGTCAGGTGATGCTGCAGCTGAAGGGGATGGAGAATGATCAGAGTGTGCTGCTTTAGACAGCAGAGGGGAAAAGCGCTTTAGGAACGAGTCCGAGGAACAGCCAGGAGTGAGAGAGCTGGGGCCATGTGGACGTTGGGGTGTGCAATGGGCGAGACAGCGGCTCCCCAAAACATCTGTTCATTCCCAATTCCTGAAACCTGTGAGTATTACCTCATATGGTAAAGAGTGAATACTATCTGACTGGCAAAAGGCATGCCTAAATTAAGAACCTTGAGAGAGAAGCTCATCCTGAAATACCCAGGTGAGCCCTAAATGCAATCACCTGTGCCGTTCTAGGTAGGAAGAGAGACACACAGAGAGGACACAGGTCGGGGAGGAAGCCATGAGAAGACGGAGTCAGAGAGTGGAGTGATGCAACCACAAACCTGAGCTGGAAGAGACCAGAAAGGGTTCTCCTGGAGACTTCAGAGGGAGTGTGACTCTGCTGACACCTTGATTTCAGATTTCCGGTGTCCAGAACGGTGAGAGAACACATTTCTGTGGTTGTAAGCCACCCACTTTGCGACTATTTATTGCAGCAGGCCTGTAAGCTAAAAGAGGGAAGTGGTGGCCCCTGAGGTCAGAGACTGGGATGGGCCCCGTCATGTCGGGCCTTGTTAAGCACCTTGAAGATGCTAGACCTTATTCTGGGTGCAAGGAGAAGTCACTGGAGGCTCAAGAGCAGAGCGGTGGCATCTAATGTACATTTTAAAGGTTTAGTCTGGCTACTGGATTTCGAGAATGTAGGAGGAAACCAGCTAGGAGATGTCTGTGATCGTCTAGGTACAAGAAGGTGACGCCTCAAGGAGCCCTGTCGAGGGGCCACACACACACAGTTGGCCAGTTGCATTCAGTGTCACCAGTGCTCTTAGGAAGAGGGAAGGCCATGGCTGGGTCCCTCTGATCAGCCAAACAGTCCAGATATGAAGCAAGAGGCCTGTGACCTCTGGAGCAGAGACACAGTTGTGTGCAAATATTGGCAAAATTGGACATGATGTGTTCACCTTTTTAAAAATTCACTTCCTTTTTAGTCAATGAGTCTTTGAATTACAAAGTGGAACCCCTCAGTTGTTCTCATGCCAATTTGCAGACAGGTCAGTGAGCTCTAGGAAGCTGAGGCACAGGAGAAGGAAGGAAGAGGGAGGCCCAGGAAACGTCAACCCACAGCCCTCTACCAGGGTGGCAAAAGAATATTGCTCAGCTGGCCTGCAGCTGAAATCCTAGGGAATGCACGTGATGTATTCACTGAAGGGAACTCTAGAGGTACAAAGACTAGATGTTAAGACACAAAAGCCCAGCAGGTAAATACTCTTATTCATTTGGTACTAAAGGCCTTTGCAGCTGGGGAGGCCAGTCTGCCACAGTTTTAACTTGTTTGGATAGAGATGATTTTTCTTAAGGTCACCTCCCCTTTTTCCTCTGCATATTTGTAAACACTATATTGCCTCTTCTCTGCTTTTTACCTGTCCAATTCCTGGATTCAGATGAGCAGATACCCAAAGTATCCAGGGACCTTAGGTTTTGAGTAAAAGAAGAATTTCCCTTGGACCAAGGGAAGGAGCAAAATCAAAACCCATCAAGGCAGGAAAAGCAGCTGGACATCTACCTTGGGTGGGTGGGGAGTTAGACAGAGCAAGGGGTCTCAGGAAAGAGCAGTGGGACAAAAACTTGTAAATTAGTTCTGAACAGAGCAAGACAACTAGTTCCAGTGCAAGGCTGAGCCCAGAGGATGGTAATGAACCTCAGAAACCTGGTGTTGCCAGCGCTATAGCTGAGGGGAGCTTTTAAGGGCACCAAGGTGTTCTAACATTACCCAGCCTAAGCCGCGCTCCAAACCTTGCACAGTGAAGACCACTGTCTCTCTGATTCATGAATTCCCTCTTCCTGTGCTCTTTCATCTCTCAGAAGGCAGAGGAAAGCACTTCCACTCATGCTGAATACTTAATACACTCCAGGTTTTGCACCAGGGGCTTTATACGTTTTGTATTCCTTAATTCTTACCATATCTTTGTCAAACAAGAAGTTTCAAGATCTCCCTTTTGCAGATGAGGAAACTGAGACTCAGAGAGGTGAAAAATTATCTAGACTTACATAAGTCTGTTCTTTTGCCACATTGCCTGACCTAATCTTGGAATTCATTCAGTTATTCTCCAAAAATTTATTGAATGCTGTTTCAAGCACTGTGGATATTATACCAGACAGACCAGACACAACCGCTGCCTCCTGATGGAGGATTCGGATGCTGGAAATATTCTGATTCTTTTTTTTTTTTCTAATTTCTAAAATGGGGTCTTGCTATGTTCATCAGACTGGCCTTGAACTCCTGAGCTCAAGTGATCCTTCCACTTAAGCCTTCCAAGTGGCTGGGACTACAGGTATGTACCACTGTGTCTGGCTTAACATTTTGATTCTTGAACACAAGTGTGAAGTTCAGTCTGAAAATCACCAAAGTGTGCCCTCATGATTTGTGCATTTACTCTATATATGTTGCACTTCAGAAAAATATTTAAAATCCCTTTTTTGCTGAAGGTTGTATTCTGGTGGAGGATTGGGGCTGTACGACCAAAGAATAACCAAGATGTGGTGGGTTGAGTCATGGCCCCTAAAGATATCCGGGTCCTATTCCACAGAACCTGTGACTGGGATTTTATATGGAAAAAGAAACTTTGCAAATTCAATTAAACTTAAACTATTGGCCATAGGGAGATTTTCCTGGATTATTTGGTGGGTTCTAAACATAACCATGGGTGTCTTTATAAGAGAGATACAGCAGGAGATTTAACTGCAGAACAGGAAGTAGGAGATGTCATGATGGAAGCAGGTTAGAGGGATGCAAGGAACCAGTCACCAGCCACGGAATGTGGGCGTCCTCCCGAAGCTAGAAAAGGAGAGAAATAGACGGTCCCCAGGGCCGGAGACCAGCCCTGCCGATACACTGACTTTAGCCGATAGGAACTCACTTTGACTTCTGGCCTCCCGTCCTTGAAGACAAGTCTGTGGTGATTTGTTAAGAAACTGCTACATAAGATAATTAAATACAATACATAGCATTTTGTACTTTCTCCCTCACATTTGTTTCTCACAGTTCTGTTCTGACAATTTTCTGTGCGCCTGAAATTTTTCAAAATAGAAAGTTGAGAGACTCAGAGGCAGGTAGAGGGAGCTTAGATCATCCTTTCAAGGGAAGGGCCCGAACGAGATTAACGAGGTCAGTGTCTGGAGGAGAAAGAAAGAGGGGTTCTGACAGTTTTTAAAAATAATTGTGGTAAAATACACATAACATAGACGTTTATCATCACCATTTTCAAGTGTGTGGTTCGGTGATAGAAAGCACATTAATACTGTGATGCAAGGATCACCACCATCCGTCTCTAGAATGTTTTCATCTTCCCAAACTGAAACTCTGTCCCCATTAAACACCAAGTCCCCAGCTGCCCACCCCATAATCCTTCCCCAGCTCCTGGCAACCACCATTCTACTTTCTAGAATTTGACTACTCTAGGCACCTCATATAAGTGGAATCTTACGTTATTCAGTGAGTTTTTGTGGGCTTTGGGGGTTGTGGTATGTGTGTGTCTATATGCAAATATATATGTGTATATGTTGCATTTATACATATATGTATATATTGAGACTGGCTTTCAGGTTTCTTTCAATGGTAAAAATGACATTGCATTTATATGCCGAAGAAAAAGACCCAACAAAGAAGGACAAACTGAGGATTTTAGAGAGCGGGGAGCACGCTCGAAACCATGATCTTAAATGGGAGGCAGGCTGGGGTCTGACCTGCAAATGGAGAGACCAGAGCCCAAAGTTTGTCCAGAGTAACCGAGAAGGGGCCCCATGTGAGGACAGGGCAGAGACTGGACAGAGGGTGGTGCTAGCTTGAGGCCATTCTCTCCAGTGGTGTCTGCGATTCTCAGTGAAGCAAGGAACAAGGTCATCAGCCAAAGGTGAGGACAGGAGGGAGGCACTGGGGTTTGCTCCAAGAGAAGAGAGGCCCCCTCGCCATGAGACGAGTGAGGAGGGAACAGAGTAGAAGGATTTAGGGTGAAGCCAGTCAGTGGTTAACCATAGCCTGTGCTGTTCTCCAAGAATTTTTAACCCTGTGTCCCCATTTTGCAAGCTCCTTGGGGGCTGAATTCTCTAAAGTTCTCATAAGAATAGAAATTCAAGGGAGATCAGTCCTCAGGCATGTAGCGGTCTTTAGATCAACTTTTGCTGACTCTTTAGCACAGTGGGTGCACCTTACATTTGTGGCTGGGTTTAAGTGTCACTCATCGTTTGAGGCTGACTTATAGCAGGTGCTCTCACTGCTGGCCATTTCCAGTCTGTTCTCTCTCCTGAAAGCCTTAGCCTCTGTGCAGGTTGGAGCAGGCAACAACCCCCTTGGTCAGAAAAGAAAAGAGACAATTCTATTGATGCTGGTTCTAGAAACTAGAAATGCCCTCCCCAGTAGGTCACAAGAGTGCCTGGGGGTAGCCAGAGGCAAAGAACAGCAACTCTCCACCCCTGCACCCTGCAGACTTCTCCGGGAGGCCAGGCGGGCCTCTGGGTTCTGGTCCTGCTGCAACTCTAAGCCTGAGGCTCCTGAGAGACATGGCAGCAAAGCCTATTCTGGGCGTGGAGTCCATTTAAAGGAAAATGTCCTCCTTTTACTAGAATTTTACATGCATTTTAAAAAATGCAAACTTTTTATTTTATTTTATTTTATTTTTCAAGGATAGTTTCCCCATGTCACCCTTGGTAGAGTGCTGTGGCGTCATAGCTCACAGAAATCTCAAACTCTTGGCCTTAAGCAATTGTCTTGCCTCAGCCTCTACAAAATGAAAACTTTTTAAAATAAAAACTTACCTTTCTGTCTTCTCTTTAAGTAACAGAGATAAGGAGGGGGAGGCTTTTGCCATTTCCTGCCTCCATGCTTTGGCCAACTGGCCCTTTTCCCTGGGGCACCAGAATTCCTTCTTTCCTGGAGGACTCTCATTCATCCTGCAAGATCTGGCTCCTTTGCCTTCTCCTCTGTGAAGGGTCAGGGGTCCCCAAGACCACCCTCATTTTCAATGACTCACTAGAAGGGCTCGAAGGACTCAAAAAGCTTTTACACTCATAGTCAGGGCTCACTACAGTGAAAGGTTACCCATTAAAATCAACAAAAGTATGAGGGGCATGGGGCGGAGTCCAGGAGAGACCAGGCAGCCGTCCTAGTTGGTCCCGCCCATTGGAGTTGCACAGATAGCACTTAGTTCTCCTGGCAACAATGTACAACAACACAGATGGATTGCCATCAGCCAGGGATGTTGTCCAGAGCCTGGAGTGTGGGGCTTCTACTGATGGACAAGAAGAGTCCATGTGATGGACTTCACCTGCACATTCTCATTCTCCAGCCCAGATCAGTCAAACTGATTCAGCAAGGCCAGGGGTCTCACATATGCAGTTAGCGTTACCAGGCAGGATATAGGCCAAGGGCTTGGAGTTCTGTCCAGCCAAGGGACAGTCTTTTCTTTGGAAGCTGCAAGATTTTGACCATCAACATTTCCTGCAACATTTCCCATTTTACATCCCAAACATTTCCATTTTTTATGCATTTTACTCACTTTTCTTGCTTTATTGCAAAGACTAAGATCTTCAGTATGACTTGAATAATTCTTAATCTTAAAAGAAATGTGTTTGTTTTTTTCACTATTAGGTAGGCTGTTTGTGGGGGTTTTGTAGAGGCCTTTATTGTATGTGAATACTGGATTTTGTTAAATTCTGGTATTATGTTTAGTAAGACGATCGTATGATTTTGCTCATTTATTTTTCATCAATATAGTAAATTACATTAACTGATTTCCAAATGTTAAACCAACCTTACATTCGCAGCATAAACTCCACAGATCATGACTATCCATCTTATTATCCATCTTATATTTCTAGGATTTCTTGGTTATTTTCTTCAGGATTAGGGCTTTAATGTTCACATGGGATAGTAGTTTGTCCTTTCCTGGTTTTGGTATTAGAGTTATGCTTGTTGCATAAAATTAATTGGAAAGCATTTCTCCTCCTCTATTTTCTGAAAGTGTTTTTTTATAGATTAATACTAATTACTCCTTCAATTTGTGTAGACATGCCAGTAAAATGATCTTGTGGGGACATTGTTTTCTTTTTTGAGACAGAGTCTCACTATATCACCCTGGGTAGAGTGCCATGGCATTACAGGTCACAGCAACCTCAAACTCTTAGGCTCAAGTGATTCTCTTGCCTCAGTCTCCCAAGTAGCTGGGACTACAGGAGCCCGCCACAATGCCCAGCTATTTTTTTTATTGCAGTTGTCAGTGTTGTTTAGCATGCCCAGGCTGTGTTTGAACCTACCATCCCCAGTGTATGTCGCTGGCACCCTAACCACTGAGCTATGGGTGCCAAGCCAAGATTTTAAATAACAAATAAAATTTCTTTAACATACACAGAGCTATTTATATTTTCTATTATATTTCTTCTTGAGTTAGTTTTGGTTATTTATATCCTTTAGAGAATTTGTCTATTAGCTCTACTATGAAACCAGTTTATAAACACCCACACTTCCATATGAAAGCTATAACCCAATTACAGCCCAAGATGAAGGGGAAAGAGGAGGGGGACGGGAGGGGAGGGGGGAGGGTAATTGGTGGGACCACACCTATGGTGAATTTTACAAGGGTACATGTTAAATCTACTAAGCGTAGAATATAAATGTCTTAACACAATAACTAAGAAAATGTGGTAAAGGCTATGTTAACCAATTTGATGAAAGTATTTCAAATTGTATATAAACCCAGGACATTGCACCTCTTAATTGCATTAATGTACAGAGCTATGATGTAATAAAAAAAAAACAAACAATTTGTCTATTTTGGTTAAGTTGTCAAATCTGCTGGCCCAAAGTTGTCTATAATGTGTCCTTATTTAAAATTTGTAGGATCTATAGTGATGTCCCTCATTTCATTCTAGGTAATTTTTGTTTTCTTCTTTTCTTGATAAATCTAGCTAGGAGTTTATAATTTTAAAAAGGTTTATAAAAATAATTTTTGACTTTATGACTATTCTACTTTTCTTATCTTCATAAATTAGTACTTTTTACTTATTTCAAGCTTAATAGGGATGATTTCAAATCTGCCATCTTGCTAGTTTATTCCATTTATCCTATCTGTTCTTTTCACTTTTTTCTTTACTTTGAATTAATTGAATTTTTAAAGTATTCTATCTTGTCTTCTTTATGCATTTCTTTTCTTTTTTTTTTTTTT
>NW_003852529.1:919143-921818 GCF_000181295.1 Otolemur garnettii | reverse complement strand
ACCCGCCACCTTAGGTGTATGTGGCTGGCGCCTTAGCCACTTGAGCCACAGGCGCCGAGCCAGTTTTCTTAATAACATTTTCTTTCTCTAGCTTACTTTATTATAAGAATACAGCATAGGGTAGCACCTGTGGCTCAAAGGAGGAGGGTGCCAGCCCCATATACTGGAGGTGGTGGGTCCAAACCCAGCCCCAGCCAAAAAAAAAAAAATACAGCATATAATACATATAATATGCAAAGTATGTATTAATTAATTGTTTGTTATTAGAAAACCTTACAGCCAACAGTAAACCATTAGTAGTTAAGTTTCACAGAATCAAGAATTCCCTGTGGATTTTGCAGGGATGGGAGGTCAGAGTCCCTAATTCCCATGTTGTTCAACGTTTAGATATATAGATATAGAGATATATCCTTGTCTTCTAATTCCATCATGTATGTCATCGCTGGGTCTGTTTCTATAATTATTTTTTTCTCATCTGTTTATGAGTCAAGGGTTTCCATTTCTCTGCAGGTCCCTCATTTTTCTGTCATATGCTGGATGTTACAAGTTCTATGTTGTGTTAGTCTGGATGGTGTTGTCTTCCTTCAGAGAAAGTGGAGGATATTTCCTCTCCCTTGGTAGTTGGTTAATTTATTGATGGAGCTGTTTGATCCTACCAGTGATTATTTTTACACTTTGTTAATGGGGGTCTAGACTAGCCCTTACTCTAGGGCTACAGCGACTGCTGTGTTCTGTTGTTATCATCCAATGCCTTAAAAAATTGTTTTAAAAGTTGTGTCCAATTTTATGCCTGTTTACAATGGGAGGGTGATTTTCTTTCTTTTTTTTTGGCCTTGGCTGGGTTTTCACCCGCCACCTCTGGCATATGGGGTTGGTGCCCTACTCCTTTGAGCCACAGGCGCTGCCCAGGGGAGGGTGATTTTAATACTCATTATCACAGAATAGTTGAAACCAAAATTCCTTACAGGTTTTTAGGCTTTTATTTTGAAAGAATTTGCAAATTAAAGTTGCAAACAAGAGTTTCTCGTCCAGTGTCCTCTGCTGTTAGTATCTGATGTAATCGTAGCACAATTATCAAAACTAAGACACTAATGTCGGTAGGATACTAGTCATTAAACTACAGATAGTATTCAGATTTCGTCAGTTCTGTCCTCATGTGATCCTTCTGCTCCAGGATACAATCCAGGATGCCATGGTGCACTCACTTGTCGTGTCCCCCTTATCCCCGAGTCTGTGACACTTCCTCAGCCTTCCTTATCTTGCCAGTCTTGGACACTTGTGAAAAGTATTGGTCAGTTATTGGTGGAATGTTCCATAGCTGGGTCATGCCCTCAGAGAAGCTTCCATGACTACCCTAGCAAGAATATCAAGGCCCACCACAACTGGCTCCTGAACACTAATCACACTGGACACTTCACCCCAGCTCTCCCCTCTAGGACCCACAGCCCCACAAATCCATTCTGTCCTGCTCACAACAGTATTTGAAGCCTCAAGCATAGCAGTGGCCAAAGACCTGTGTAGTGGGTGGTTGGATGTAAGAACAGCCCTCATGGAGGTTTCGTCTCGTCAGCTGATGATGCAGCTCATTGTGCAATGACCATGTGGGTACAGGGCGCTGGGGGACCTGGTGCTATGGTGGGCTACAGCTGAGAGGCCAGGAGCCCCTTCTTTCTTCTTCACTCAAGTGCAGCCAGCAAAGGTAGCTGCCACATGCCAGCTCTTAACCCTAGCCCAGATGCTGGGCCTGGTCAGCTTCTGGCCCTGGCTGAAGCCCTGGTTTTGAAACCTCATCAAAATTAAGAGTAGCCTCCTGAGTGCTGGCTGGGGGCTGGTGGCCCACAAGGATGGCATTCCCAGAGAAACAAGGAGCGGTGGCCCTTTCTTCTCGGCACCACAAAGACAGGAGCATGAATTGCTTTTGCAGCCACTGCATTTCCTTTGAGGGGCCTGTCACTGGCACCGGGCAGTAAGAAAACATTTTGTCACGCACATCAGCTGCCTTTCTCTGGGCCTCATCCATCAAGCTCATAATGAGGTGGCAAATTGCTGTCTTGGAGAGACACTCAAAAGCCAACTACTTGGGCCTGTCTATGAAGGTGTCAAAGGCCTGCCCCCAGGGGACAGGCTCCCCCTAAGAGCTTTTCTGTTGGGGCAGAATGCAGAAGGTTTTATTGATCACTAAAGAAGTTGCAGCGACCACCAGCAACTCCCTGGCTCCCTAGAGGTCAGGCCATCCCATCCCCTCTTATTGCCTCACTGTGGCCAGGGGGTGGCCATTCCCCCCCACCCCCCACCCCCCGTGATACCCATATCCCCGAGTCCTTGTTGATTTCAGAGTTGGCTTTCAGAGAAATGTATTTGGCTGAGCCAATCTGCTGGGCACCATCTGATACATTCCTTTCTATTGCTTTCCAGGCCACAGTCAGCTAAGATGGCCTCCTCTTCCTTCCCCAAGTTTCATAATATCACAGAGCAACAACCAAACCTTTTCCTGATCTGAAATTGATGAAATTGGTGAGGAGGATGATGGCAGTGAGATGACGATGGTGGTGAGATGGTGATGATGGCAGTGAGATGGTGATGATGGTGGTGATGGTGATGATGGCAGTGAGATGGTGATGATGGCAGTGAGATGGTGATGATGGTGGTGATGGTGATGATGATAGTGATGATGA
>NW_003852529.1:905996-917199 GCF_000181295.1 Otolemur garnettii | reverse complement strand
AGTGAGATGGTGATGATGGTGATGGTGATGATGGCAGTGAGATGGTGATGATGGCAGTGAGATAGTGATGATGGTGATGATGAGGATGGTGATGATGAGGATGGTGACAGGGTGGGCAGCTGCTTTGTCCACACACAACCAAGCCTTCCACTCATGGTCTTGTTGAGTCCTTGTGACCACCCATGAGGTGAGTAGTCCTGTCTCCCTTTCACACATAAAAAAGAGTGAGACATAGTGAGCTGCCCCCATCAGCAAACAAGCAGGAGAGTCAGACACCCTCCAGAGCATAGGCAGCTGTACACTTTCTCTCAGATGACAACACATAACTAACCACCACCCAAGCCAAGAAGGGGCCAGCACTCTGCCTGGCCACACCCTCCCCTGGAGATGACCCCATCCCTGACTCCTGGGAACTTACTCCCCTGCGTCTCTGTACAGCAGGAGCACCCATGTGTATCCCAAGTAGGTCTCTTTTTTATGTATGAAAGGGAGATAGGACTACTCACCTCATGGGTGGTCACAAGGACTTTGGCTCTTTTTAGCCCTTCCATACATGGAATCCCACTGCAGGGTCCTCTGTGGCCCCTCTAACCACAGCATTTGCTAAGGTCTGTGCATGCTGCCATGTGGAGCTGCACTTCACCTGTTTCCACTACTGCTTGGTACGCCTTGGCAGGGATCCTCCACCCCAACAGCCAGAAAGTGTCTTCAGCTTGGGGCCAGTGTGCTGGTGAGTAGCACCTGTAGCACAGCCCTCCGAGCCCCCCAAGGGGCCCCTGAGGCTTCCTGCTTGCCCCTCACCAGGTCTATCCCCAGAGAGGGCACAGAGAGGTGGCAGCCATGGGCAGCAGGACGTCTGGGATGCATGTGAAAGGCCCCACTATCTCTGCATTCTCTGAATTCTTTGGTCCTTAGAGACTTAACCTCCTTCCTGGCTCCTTACAGCTTCAAGGGGCCTGGGCTGTGCCCAGTTCATGGGGTGCTTTGGGGTCAAGGGGTTCTCACCTTTACTTAGGCCACTTCGACCCTCTGTGCCACCTCTCACCCCCCACTCTTCAGGCCATGGCCAGGTCATGACACCCTCCGGGCCACCCCTCCTCACACTCCAAGTTTTTAGCTCTACTGGCTGCCGTGGGGTAAGTGACTTAGGTCAAGTGGGTGACCTGGGTCCTGGCTCAGTGTGGCCTTGACCCACAGTGTGACCTTGGAAAGGCCACATATCTGGTCCTTGGTGAAATCACAGAAAATACATGGAAGTAGAGGAAAGGCTGCGTTGGGCAGTTCTGAGGGCTGGAGGTGCCACGGAACAGATCACAAGGTGCCTGTCCTCCTGGAAGTTGCGTTCCATGAAGGGAGACAGGGAACCAGCGGTGGTGCTTCTGCTGCTGGGGAGAAGTGTGAGGAAGAAGGCAGAGCAGAGCTGAGTGAGAGCTGGCTGGATGGAGAGCTGGCTGGGGTCGGGTGGAAGTGGCACTGGGGCAGGAAGGCTGCTTGGCTCAGGTGACTTCTGCAGGGAGGCCTGGGCGTGAGGGGAGCTTGTGGCTGAGGTGACAGAAGGGGCCAGGGCCTGGCACTGGCTGGGCCTGTGAAGGCGGCTGCATGGGCATGGGTGAGAGTGGGTGGTGAGCCCACAGGGGAGTGGACACACTTGGGCTTTGGGTTCCAGGTTAGCACCCCATCTCCTCGTTCACTCTGACAGAGGGGGTGGGCACAGTCTGTGTTCTGGGTGTAAGGGAGATATTGCCAGCTCAGAGAGGGGCAGCTTTCTGCCCAAGGTCATACAGAAAGTGAGTCACAGACCAGGATTCTCACCCTCCTTTCTGCCCAGTCCAGATCACAAAACAGCTACAGGAGCTCACAACAGCAGCCCCTGTGGGGAAGGCATCTAGACGAGGTGGGAAGAAGCCAAGGACCCGGTTCTGAGGACAGTCGGCTGGAGTGGGACCCCACAGAACTGTGAGACTCGAGCTCTGGCCGTGCGTCCTCTCAGAAGGCCTGGCTGGACCCACAGGACTCACTCAGCCACAGCAGGGAAGTCTGTCCCAACCTCCCCCAGCTGGTGCTCTAGTAAGCTCCAGC
This sequence comes from Otolemur garnettii, assembly GCF_000181295.1. Classification (NCBI taxonomy): domain Eukaryota; kingdom Metazoa; phylum Chordata; class Mammalia; order Primates; family Galagidae; genus Otolemur; species Otolemur garnettii. The sequence goes on along the minus strand of NW_003852529.1, from coordinate 915,120 downwards.
TGTTTACACTCCCCATCTCTCCTGCTGGCCCATAGACCCAACTGTTTTATTCCCAGTTCCCTCTGGCTCTGCCCGGTAAACGTGACATTGAACTGAATAATTGCAAGTGTGGAATGTGTGGTATTACCACCAGGCCCACCCCAGGGCCCTCCCAGCAAACCCTGATTCCCCTGTCATGTTTATGATGGGACTTGACCACTGAAAACTCAATTTCCCCCAAACCTGACAGGACTGCTGCCAAGTATACAGTGGTGGGATGTGACCGTGGCAATGCGGGGCTGTGCATGTGGCCAGGCTATACGGGAGAAAGGTGGGGTCATCGTGGCCTATGCCACCTCTGGGACCTGACACAGCCCCAGAGAATGCAGTGGGGAGAGGAGGCCAGGCTCACCAGACCCTCTGCCATCACGGCTTAGACTTAGCACACAGTGTGACCACATGCTTAGCCTCCTTTCTGCCTCAGTTTCTCTGTCTGGTAAAATGGGTAGATTTCACTGATTCTTTTCAGCCTCAGAATTCTGAGGGAAGAATTCCAGAAAAATAGCAGCCAGAAAGAAGTTCCCTGGGGTACCTCTGTCCTGTGCTTCCTTAGCTCAACCCCCTCAACAGCTTTCCTCTGCTGGTTCCTGCTGCTGCAGCCCATGGGGAGCCTGGGGTCTCAGGTGTCAGACCATCAGGTATGGTCCAGCCACGCCCTGAGCATGCTCACGTGTGTAGTAGGGAGGTGAAGAACAGACCAGACCACGATAGGTTAAGCCCTGGGCAAGGGTGCAGGTCCCCGGAAGCTGCTCTCCTCCCTGATTCTGAGGCTTTTCTCTGTGTAATACTTGTAACAACTTTGCACTGTAGCAATGGTTGGGGGATTTTAAAATAAAGTTCCATTTTTCAATGACGAGACGCAGCAAGGTCTCAAGGCTGGCTCTCATCCACAAGGCCAGGGGTGCGGCAGGGTCATGCAGTCCGGCTGACTCCCCCTGGCTTCCCTTCCTGGGCCCAGGTGCACCCATTATCGTATGAGTGACCTCAAGCAAGTTCTGAAAGCTTTGCCATGGTCTGCAAATGGGAGGAGGCTTTCTCTGGGCACAGGCTTATTTGATGTGCTGGGCCCAGGGCCTGGCCCAGTACATGCTCCGCAAACATTGCCACCATCATCACACGGGGAATTTGCATCTGACCCAAAGTGGAACTTGCCCTCCAGAAGCAGGGGCTCCCTACAGGTGCACAGGAGAGCAGAGCTCAGGCCCTGGACTGCCACCCTGTGCTGGGGGCAGAGACCCGGCCTTCAAGAGCAGCCTGCCCCGCCCTCGGAATCAGTGGGAAATGACTTGCCCCTTCCCCCACCCACCTCAAGAGCCAGGTACCCACATGAAAAGGACTCGGGGTGGGCGAGCGCCTGCTTTTGTCATCAACGCGATTAAGGCCGGAATTTCTCATGGGAAAAGTCATGTTCTGGTCGCACGAAAGGCGGGGGCTGCAGTGCAGCCTGGTGGTTCCAGAGGGACCGACCTGGGGCCGTTTGAAGTCCACCCGTTATCTGCCGCAGGGCTGTTTGGCCTCTGCTGGGGCATAAACAGGGTGATTGAAGTGGGAGGTTATATCTTTCCGGACGACAAAAGTCCTCTCACTAATTGCTACATCAAATGATTGGGAACCCCCAGTAGAAGCCCTCAAATTACCGTGAATACACACTGCAGCCCGAAGGCCATGGCAGCGCCCCCACCGCGGCTGCAGCCCAGCTCCCCCGGCGTCAGGTTACGCGCGCGGGCGGCGACACAGGAAGGCTTCTGCAGATTTGTTCTGCTTCGCTGCCAGCCCGCTATGCCAGCCCCGGCCTGTCGCAGCCCCCATTGTCTCTGGCTGCCTGAGACAGCTCACGGCCTGGCCGGCACTAAGCCCCAAGCAAGGGTGGCGAGGTCCTCTCCCATGACCACGCCTCAAGACAGGGTGCCAGCTCCAGCCCAAGCCCCACACCAGCTAGCCACAAAGGTTCTGCCAGCCTCAGCAGCTTCTAAAGAGGATATTACAGTGCTAAAGTGACCTGGTCCCCATGCACAACAAAGTGTCAAAGCCCAAAGCTTTTGGGGCTCTTAGCTGTCCCTGACTGGTGGGGGGAGGCCGGACATCTTCAGCCAGCATCCCTCGCTGTCCTATTCTACACCTGTAACAGGCACTCAGTGTGTCTAGCCCCCCCTACTGGGGACACAGTATGGAGCACTCCGGGCATGTGCAAAGGCCCTGGGACGCAGCCTTAGCCCATAGCTGAGCCAGGGAGAGCAAGGAGAGATGCCATCTGAGAGCAGCAGCAGCAGCAGTGTTGTCTCTGCAGAGGTCTGATCACTGACAGACTAATTCATCCTGTCATCAGCTTCTCCTGGTCACAGTGAGTGGGCAGCGGGGCATCATGGATGAGAGGGGCTTGCTCCTTAGTGGGTCGGCACTGTCTCTGCACACACAGCAGGTCTGTGACACACTGGAGCCCCTACCTCCCCAGAGCCTTACTCTTTTCTTCTTTAAAATAGAGGCTGGGGCTGGGCATGGTGGCTCATGCCCATAATTCTAGCACTCTGGGAGGCTGAGGCAGGTGGATTGCTTGAACTCAGGAGTTCAAGACCAGCCTGAGCAAGAGCGAGACCTCAACTCTACTAAAAATAGAGAAACTGTGAAGCTATGTTAACCAGTTTGATGAAAACATTTCAAATTGTATATAAAACCAGCACATTGTACCCTATAATTGCATTAATGTACAGCTATGATTTAATAAAAAAAAATAAAGAAAAATAAATAAAATCACCCCCTTAAAAATAAAAAAATAAAATAAAAATAGAGAAACCAGCTGGGCGTTGTGGTGGGCACCTGTAGTCCCAGCTACTCAGGAGGCTGAGCCAAGAGGATCCCTCAAACCCAGGAGTCTGAGGTTGCTGTGAGCTATGACACCGCAATACTCTTACCCAGGGGAACGGAGTGAGACTCTGTCTCATAAAAAAATAAATAAATAAAAATAAAATAAAATAGGGGCTGGGGCACAAATGGCCATTTAAAGGAGTTTATTTGACAGCAAATAAAATGGAGAAACCATAGATAAAGCAGAGAAAACTGGTGATATGCTGAGGGCAGGGAGGAGGGAGCCCCACACCCTCCCCACCAGTCCCCCATCCGCCTCCTCACTCTCTTGTTCACCTCCTGCGTCAGTTCCCCCCGATCCAGGGAACATGAGAAGCATCGAGACCCTCTCCAGCCCTGGCACATGCCAACTGGGTTGGGAAGCAGCTCTGCCCGGGCATCCGAGTGCCCTCCCACTGGCTATCAGCCCTTCCAGTCCAACCAGAAGCCCTGACCGCTGCCCAGCCCTGCTTGCCTGGAAGTTTCTTCACGGTGGTGAGGATGGAGGAGCCAGGGGCAACTTCCTCTTCTCAAAATGAGATCTGCCCAATTTCGCCCTCTATACTTGTATTTGGAGAAAATAAAACCCTCTTCTTCCCAGATCCCTTACCAGCATCCCTCCAGCTGGCAGAATGGGACGGACACAGACATCCTTCCCATTTTACAGATGAAGTGGCTGAGGCTTAAAGGGGGGAAGGATTGGCCCAAGGCCACAGGGACCACAGAACTTGGAGCTGCAGCTGGCACCCAGGCTAGGAGACCCCAATCCTGTGTGCTCTGTGGGCTGCACCCCAACCCCCATCTGGGCTCCTCCAAGGCACATGGACTCTCAGACCTTTTGACATTTAGAAGTTCACAACTTACCAGAGAAAAGTTACTACTTTTGCCCCCAGATTTGGTGCAGTTTCATCCCTAGGTGCATGATGGTTGGCTCCAAATCACCGTTCCGACCCCTTTGCAAGCCCCCTGCCCAGTGACACTGCACACACACGGGATCGAGCAGCCTTCGTGTCGTCTGCCTTCACAGAGCATTACGTTTCCAAGAGTCATCCACGTTTCAGCACGTAACTTCTTCATTCCTTTTTATAGCTAGACTACATTCTATCGTGCATATACCAGTTTACCCATTCACCCAGCAACAGGCAGTTGGGCTGCTTCCCGCTGCTGTGAGTAGGGCTGCTATGAACATGCATACAGATGAGAGCGTTCATTGCCTATTTCTGTTATCCGGGGAGTACAACAAGGAGTGGGATGACTGGATCACGTGGTAATTCCATGTTCAAGTTTTTGGGGTGCTACCATACTGGCTCCACCATTCTCCGTCCCTGCCAGCAATGCCCAAGGCTTCCAGTGTCTCTGTGTCCTCCCAACACTGACTATTTTCTCTGTATCCTTGTTACTATAGCCGTCCTGGGGGGTGTGAAATGGTGCTTCACCCTGGCTCTGGTTTGCATTTCCCTTGTGACAAATGATGTGGGACTTCTTCCTCACACCTGTATTGGCCATTTGTATCTCTTCCTTGTAAAAAAAAAAAAAAAAAACCATTCAAGTTCCTTGCCTATGTTTAAATAAGCTATTCTTTTTGTCCTTGAGTTGTAAAAGTTCCTGATATATTCTGGACATGTCTTAAGAATTAATATCTTATCTAGGGACCTGCATTTTTCATTCCTGGCGTGTCCCCCAGTGACAGCTGAGGTGGGAGGGCATTGAAGGGTGTAGCCAGGTGGCTTCTGCAGTGCCCTCACTGGTCTGGGCTGCCTGGGGAAGCACCAGGGGGTGGATGCCCTTGTCCTGCCCATCAGGATCAAGAGCAAGCAGAGACAACCTCTGGGTGCCTCAGTTTCCTCATCTGTAGAAACAGACATAATAACAGAATCCACTATATAGGTGTTTTCGGGTACCAGGTACCCTAGTCACCATCATCAACAGACAGGGTGCAGCAGAGAGCCTAACAGGTACAAAGCATTCAATGAGTGTTAAATATTATTATTACTATATAAAATATAAAAACGTCCAATGCTTTAGCATCAATGGAATGCCCATTAAAATAGCAATTATTGGCCGGGTGCTGCAGCTCACACCTATAATCCTAGCACTCTGGGAGACCAAGGCGGATGGATAGCTTGAGCTCAAGAGTTTGAGACCAGCCTGAGTAAGAGTAAGACCCCATTTCTACAAACATAGAAAAATCAGCCAGGTGTCATTGTGGGTCCCAGCTACTTGGGAGGCTGAGGCAGGAGCATCACCGGAGCCTAGGAGTTTGGGGCTGCAGTGAGTTGTGGTGACACCCTATCACTCCAGCCTGGGCAACAGAGTAAAACTCTGTCTCAAAAAAAAAAAAAAAAAAAAGAAAAAGAAAAAGAAAGAAAGAAACCCAATTGTTTCAAAGGTACTAAGTTTTAGAGGCCTGACAATTAAGTTCACAAATTCATCCTAGAAAAAGTGCTCCATATCTCACTGCTGAATGCCAGAGGATCACAGTCGAGGCACTTCCCTCAGGAAGCTGTGCACCGATGCCAGTGCCCAGGCCACCCTTCAGGGCAATTGTGGAACTCTTTACTGGTATGACCATCAGGGCTGTCATCACACAGCACACAAAACCACACAACAACCACCATGAACGCCCCTCAGCAAGACGCACAGGCATGAACCCAGTTCTGAGACACTTATAAATTAAACACTTTATCCTTTTATTTTTAAGATGTCCTTAACATATAATTGGCTGGCTAAAGCAAAGTTCCTGATAGAGCATTCAGGGGGTTACAAAATACATAGAAGTAAAACATATGGTGCCTATAGCACAAAAGCTGGAGGATCAGGGTTCGTGAAACTGTGTAACACTCAGGACGGGAAACTGTGACGTATGAACTTCAAAGTGAGTGCTATGGAAACAAACAGAAGCCAGTGAGGGGGGCAGAGCCGATGCACAAATGGAGAAGATGAGATGGAATCATTAACATTCGGTTAATCCCAAAGAATGTGGGGAAGAGCTAGGAAACAAACCGCAAGATGGGAGCTATCGGTCCAGCCCCATGAGAAGCACGTGGAGCGGGGACGGCATCCAGGGGGCCTCAGACTTTTTAAACAAGGGGCCAGTTCACCGTCCCTCAGACCGTTGGAGGACCGCTCTGTAGGCCCTGGGACGAGTCGGCTGCTAAGCAGGACAGGCAGCAGCGGCAAAAACACCCGGTGGGCCGGATAAATGTCCTAGGTGGGCCACATGTGGCCCGCAGGCTGTAGTTTGAGGACGTCTGGCTTAAACACTTCCAAATAAAGGGCAGAAATAGTCAGGTGGGAGGAAAATGGAAGCCCCAGTCATATGCCGACTACAGCTAATTCACTGTAAATAGGAGGACAGAGAGGTCAGAAGTACAAAACCAGCTGCCATTCCCCGTCTCTGCGGACCCCTCACACCCACTTGGAGCCTGCCTGTCACTGTTCATCAAGGTCATTGTGAACAGGTGTTCAAGTGTGCCCACCTGGCCCTACCAACCCCAGCCTGGCTGTTTGCCCATTTTGTACATGGTGCCACGTGGGGGATTTTTAGGACAATGAAACTATTTGAAATTGTACATGTGGCAAAACCATGACCCATACAATAGCAAAAGTGGCCCCTAGTGCAGACTCTGAGCTTTATTAACAATAATGTGATAACATGATGCCACAGCTGTGTAAGATGTTCAACACTACATGTTATGATAACACGATAGTAAATCTAAAAGTGGCCTGTTAATTATTCAAAAACCAACAACTGACCATAAAGAGGCAGTTGCCTAAACCTTCCTAATGCCGCGATATATTTTCATTGTGTCAAAGAGGTCACAACCCACAGGTTGAGAACCGCTGGCTAAGAATTGGAAGCAGCCAAACTTGACCCAGAGGTTAGGAGCAGACAGGCCGACGGTCTTGGGCTGCTGGCACCTTGCAGCCGAACTTTCCACAGGCTGGAGCTGCTGCTTTCCTGATTCTCAGCCAAGTTGACCTTAGCCTACACTACATGCTTCAACACTTATCACTTAATAGCATTAATTATCACAGGCCCTCCCCATTTACAAGTAGCTTATCAACAGACAACTTGTGTGTCTGATAATGCAGTGGCTGGAGTGATTTTCCAGAGCCTTCCAGCCCCACAGTGGCCAGCTGCTCCAGGTCCTCATCTCACGGTGCCCCACTCTCCAGTATCCATCCCCAAGATCAGAGGCAAGAGGTTAAAAGCAGGGCTCAGATGCTGTGTGAGGATAGGCCAGTTACTCAGCCTCTCTGTGCTTGGGTCTGATTTTGAACCCTAGATCATAGGGTTGAGGAGAAGAGAGTGTGGGCGGCATAGGTACCCTGGGTGAGGAGAAGGAGTGAGGAAACTCTTCAGATCAGAAGAGTTCAGCTTTTCCCCAGATGCATGAGTCAGCATGGCTGCCATAACAAAGCCCCCTGACTGGGTGGCTTAGACAGCAAATGTTGATTCTCTCACAGTACTGGAAGCTGGGCATCTAAGATGAAGGTGGTTCAGGGTTGGTTCCTCCCTGGGCCTCAATCCCTAGCTTATAGACGGCCCCTTTCTCCCTGAGTCTTCACATGGTTGTCCCTCTGTGTGTCGGTGTCCTAATCTCCTCTCCTGACGAGGACCCCTGTCCTGTGGGTTGCAGCCACCCTAATGGCCTCATTTTAACTTGATGAGCTTTTTACAAACTCATTTCCAAATACAGTGACATTCAGAGGCACCGGGGGTTAGAATTCTAAAATACAAACTTTGGGTGGGTGACACAATTTGACCATAACATCAATGAATTCCTAAAATACACCCACAGACCCAGCCCCTCCATGAGGACGGCAGGAAGCAGCCGAGAGGTGAAGTCAGGACTGGGAAAGGCTCTTGTAAGGCATCGTCCTGGGGTGGGGTGGGACAGAGGTGGGACTGCTGAGATGAGTGTCTGCCGGAGTCCTGGGTCTAGCCCTGGGCTGGCCCTGCTGCCCCGAGGCTCAAATGGCCCTCTGCCTTGCTCCTGCATCTGTAAAATGGGAGACTGCTCATTCAGGCCTTGCTGGGTTGGGGTGAGGGTACAGGGGCCCCAGGACAACAGGCAGACCCCAGAGCACCACCGGGATGTGAGATGCTTAATATTAATTGGCACTGGGGAAACACCCAAGACAGGAAGATGTGAGGGCTGAATCTCCACCCCAGACCAGCCCACCGCCTTCCAAACCTCCCTCCTTCCATGACCACTCTGAGATGGAGATCCACTGCGGGGCGTCAAGAGAGCAGCCCCAGCCATGTGCAGTGGCTCACACCTGTAATCCTAGTGTTCTGGAGGCCTAGGCAGGTGGTTTGCTTGAGCTCACAGGTTCAAGACCAGCCTGAGCAAGAGTGAGAGCCCCTGCCTCTAAAAATAGCCAGGCATTATGGTGGGCTCCTATAGTCCCAGCTTCTCAGGAGGCTGAGCCAAGAGGATCTCTTAAGCCCAGGAGTTTGAGGTTGCTGCAAGCTATGACACCATGGCACACTATGGAGGGTGACAAAGTAAAACTCTGTCTCAAAAAAAAAGCAGTCCCAGAGTGCTGGCGTCGCTGGCCCCTGCTCCTGGGAAGAAGCTCAGGTCACAGGCTGGCAGGCTCAGGTGCACTTGGGTCTTCTCGGTGCCCCAGGAGATGCCAAGAATGGAGCCTTTATGTGTGTGCATGTGGTGTGTGGTGTGTGCGTGTGTGTGTGCATGTGTGGTATTTGTGTGGGGGGGGTGTGTGTGGTGTGTGGTATATGTGTGCATACATGCATGTGTGTGTATGTTTGCTTTTTAACTGCAAAGGGCTTAGTGACCCCACTTGGTTATTTGGCTCCAACTGCAGGGACTTTTCCATCTACAACTGTGTGGCAGCTACAACCAGGAGGGCCTTCCATCCTACAGAGGGCTGCAGCTGCTTTGCATCGTCCTACAGAGGGCTCTGGCTGCTTTGCACCATCCTACAGAGGGCTCTGGCTGCTTTGCACCGTCCTACAGAGGGCTGAGGCTGCTTTGCACCGTCCTACAGAGGGCTGCTGCTGCTTTGCACCGTCCTACAGAGGGCTGCGGCTGCTTTGCACCGTCCTACAGAGGGCTGCGGCTGCTTTGCACCGTCCTACAGAGGGCTGCGGCCGCTTTGCACTGTCCTACAGAGGGCTGAGGCTGCTTTGCACCGTCCTACAGATGGCTGAGGCTGCTTTGCACCGACCTACAGAGGGCTGAGGCTGCTTTGCACCGTCCTACAGAGGGCT
>NW_003852529.1:895286-905757 GCF_000181295.1 Otolemur garnettii | reverse complement strand
GGCTGAGGCTGCTTTGCACCGACCTACAGAGGGCTGAGGCTGCTTTGCACCGTCCTACAGAGGGCTCTGGCCGCTTTGCACCGTCTTACAGAGGGCTCTGGCTGCTTTGCACTGTCCTACAGAGGGCTCTGGCTGCTTTGCACTGTCCTACAGAGGGCTGAGGCTGCTTTGCTCCAGTCGGTGGAAAGAACTTATTTTAGGAACGGGAAGCCACCTACCACTTACTGAGGAATCCGGGGTAATTGTGATGCCGATCTCAGTTTCTTTATTTAGCTATTTATTAAACTGGCTCAGACTAGAATTAATGGCTGCGCCAGCCTCGTGGCTCCTTGGGTGCTCATTCTGGGGGCGGCCGCAGTGGCTGCGGCCTGATTAAAGGCTCGCCAGCCCACCTCCTCCCTCGGACACACAGCTCTAAGCTGCGGGCTCAGGAATGTGTGGGCTGTAGTTCACAAGCCTGGTTGGAGTAAAAGGCTATTTTTTGTCTCAAAATCCATGCCCAGAGCTCCCACCTGCACCACTGAGTCTCTCAGGGCCACCAACCTTGGCCTTCCTGGCCCCCCAAACACCACCCTGGGCCTTCCCACCCCTGCCACCCACCTCTGATCACCCCACTGATGACTCTGAGGCACTTCCCACCGCTGGGGTGACCTGCCCCACCAGAAGGTAGGGTCCCAGGAGCCAAGGCCTGCACCCCTCTGTTCATCCTGAGTCTCCAGATTTTGGAATGCTTCTGGATGCCTAGTGGGGCTCAGGCTACAGGCTCTGAGTTTCTCACTCTTGTTTTGAAATAGAGGCTTCAGAGATCAGCCCCAGGGCAAGCTTAGGCCTGAAGAGCACCTTACAGTGGGCAGGAGGGGAACACGGTTTGAGGGCCATTGACCTCAAACAGCCTGGCAGCCCCAGACCCAGCCTGTGGAGGTGCAGGAGGACCACTCAGGCCTGATCTCAGCGAGGGTTCTGGGTCCCAGAGGCTCTTGCACTGGAGAGAAACAGGAAGGAGTGTGGCCACTCCTGTCCTCCAAGGAACCTGTCCTGTGTGTGTTATAACCGACACATCCAGGCAAGAGTGGTGACCTCACCACGTCAGATAATGACACGTGTTGGGGAGGATGTGGGGAAATTGGAGCCTTCCCGTGTTATTGGTGGGAAGGTAAAATGGTGCAGCTGCTTCAGAAAACAGTCCCACTGTTCCTCAAAAGGTTAAGCACAGAGTTATGTGACCCAGCAATTCTGCTTCTACTACCCAGGAGACATAAAAACGTGTCCACACAGAAACTGAAACTGAACTGAACGCTCACGGTGGCATCATTCATAAGAGACAGCAAGCAGAAATGACCAATGTCCACTCACTGAGGAGCGGAGAGGCTCAGTGAGGTCAGTGGGTGTGACAGGTAGTATTTGGCCATAAAAGGCAGGAAGCAGTAACACACAGCTGTGACCTGGATGACCCTGGAAAGTGTTATGATCAGTGAAAGAAACCAGTGGCCAAAGAAAGCATACTGTATGAAATATGAAATATGAAATTGGAATGTGAAATCTGTTTCATACAAAAGCCCAGGACAGGCCAATCTATAAGACAGGAGATAGGGCAGCTAAAGGGTTTCTTTCCAAAGTGAGAAAAATGTTTCAGAAATTATGGTGGCAGTTGTACAATTCTGCGAGTGCACACAAACCAAGCAAATTGTGCGCTTTAGTGGGCGAATTGTATGATATGTGAATTATATCTTAGTATTATTTACCAAAAAAAATAAAATAAAATAAAAAAGGAGGGGGACTTCTCCCAGCCTGTCTGCTCCTGATAGGCACTCAACTAAAATGCTTACACACGCACCCCAAAAGGCTGTTCTGGAATGTTCATTGCAGCTCTTATCAAAGAGCTCTGAGCTGGATTCTGCCGATAGTTGACTAAAGAAACCCCTTGTGGTGTCTTCAGATAGCAGAACGACATCCAGCCATGGGAAGGCCAGCCCGGCAACTGCGCCTCAGAACGGGTCCCGCTGACGGTTGCGTGCTCAGCACAGACCCACAACTCTGACGGCCACGTAGCACAGACCCGCAACGCTGACGGACTTGCTTTGTGCGAGAGGTGCTGGGGGTGACTGGGGTCCCAGGTGCTGACGGCATTTGCCTCTTGTTCCCCAAGAACGATCTGGAAGTCACTTGGCGAGCCCCTGGAGCAGGGAGCTGTGCACAGGAGCGGTGAGCATGTCTGTGTGTACATTGTATGCCAATACAAAAGGCATAAAGTTAAGGTTACAAGCAAGCACAGAGAGCTGACTCCAGGGTAGGGGCACAGTGGTTTGTGGGTTCCAGCTCTCCTGGTCGATTCTGATTCCCGCCTGTGCAACAGGTACCACTTCTCAGGCACCTACTGAGAGGGCTGATCTGAGGACCGAGGGAGAGGGGACTGCTGCAGGTGACAATGAACCAGGGCCCAGCACAACTGAAGGATCCCCCAGCTGTTAGAGCACAGTGAGCAGGGCTGTTCCCCCTATTTCTGGTCTCCAGAAGCCCAAGTTCATGGGCATGGTCAATATCAGAGCCTCTCCCTTTCCCTGGACATCCACACCCTAATCCTTGCAGCCTGTGCCATGAGAGCTCTTATGGCCACAGGGACATTGCCAATGGACTGAAGTTAAGGACCTTGAGACTGGGAGATGAGCCTGTATTATCTGGGGTGCCCCACAGAGTCACAGGGTCCCCACAAGAAGGAAGTAGGAGATCAGAGTCTGGGAGAGACGAGACTATGGAAACAGAGGCCCAAGCAATGTGGGGCCCAAGACGAGGAAGGCAGGTGGCCTCTAGACACAGGAAAAGGCAACGAATGGACTCTGCCCTACAGCCTCCAGGATGGACAGGCCCTGCTGACGTCTTGATTTTAGCCTTGAGAGCCCGTTTCAAACTTCAGATCTCCAAACCATAAGCTAATGCAGTTGTGTTGCTTTAAGCCTGTAAATTTCTGGGCATTTGTCACAGCAGTCCCAGGAAACTCACACAATGTGTCTCTCACATGCTCTGCATATGACTGGGACACACCCCAGAGCTTTGTCCTCCACCCCGAGCCTCACAGAAGGCCTCAGAGGTGCAAAGCCCTGGCCTTCGCTGATGAGGCCACTCTGCTGCCCAGGGCACCAGCCTCCCACGGTGGAGGAGGGGAGGCTGGGTGCAGGGCACTCTGTTCAGCACACCTGCTGGCCCTGAGCCTGTGCTGCAGGGTTGGGGGTGTGACGATGAGCAACACCACCAGGGTCTCTCCCCCAGGGAGCTGGACTGCCCCTGGGAAGACAGATGCTCATCACATCCTACCCGTGAAGCAGGGCCAATCCCAGGAGGGACCTGGGGGCTGAAGAGGACATTGGCAGGAAGACTGGGGAAGGCCTGCAGGAAAGGTGATAATTGGACTGATACGTGGGATGCTTCAGGCATGATGTTGAGCTGGGGGAGGGAGGAAGGCCCCAGGGGCAGGACCGCCAGGTCTCTCAGCCCAACAGAAGGCTATAAGCTGGCAGTCTTGTGATCCCATCTACTTTTGGAAAGACCATTCCAGCTGTCCTGTGGGGAGACTGGCTGGGCTGGAGAGCAATGTGGCTCTGGTCACCCAGGACAAGGCCTTCATGTGTCCCCGGGAGCTGCCCTCTTCTTGCAGGGGGCAGAGCCACATGTCAGGCCTGCAGAACCCCGGCTGCATTCTGGGACCTGGTCCCAGGGACCTCCCTCCTGCTGGTGGGGGAGGGCAATCCCAAAAGGTGTCAACTCTGCAGCCTGTGGCTTCCGGTTGGGGGGCAGGTCCCCAGGCTGTGCTGCCCGCCCTTCCCCCATCATAAATGCATCTTAGCAGTTCTGGGCCTATTCACTGATCCACAACCAGGTATGAATTGGACTCGGCCAGGGACAAAATGGCTTTGATGAGCCAAATGGTGATGGGGGTGGGGTGGCTTGGAGCGGTGAGGAGCACAGGAATCCCCTCAGCCATCCAGGCCCAAGAAGGGGCTGGGAAGGGTTTCGTTTCCAAGCCTGTCCCCTCCCCAGGGCCGGCTTTGCAGAGTTGGCTCCCCAGGCAGCCACAGGCCAGACCTCTTTGGAGGGCAAGGAGGCTGGCCCCCAAGGCCCAGCCCCTTCCTGGGCACAGAGATCAGGGTCCCTCTTCCCAGAAGGAAGGCCTTTGAAAGAGAAGGGAGAGATGCTCAAAGGGATTAAAATGTTCACCTTTAAAAAAATAACAAATCACCCATGTTACATCTCAAGGCCTGGAGAGCAGCATGGGGCACAGGGTGCCAGGCCTTGTTCTCTGCCACTGAGCGGCAGGCAGCTTGTCTGCAAGACCCAGACAGATGCTCAGTGGGCACCAGGCTAGCCAGGGCCCTCCTGGGCGTCTCCCCACCCCAGGGCCTCCGTGAGGGGTGAGCAGGGTCAGACTTTCTCATTTCCCTTGGCTGGAGCTGAGGCTCAGCTGCTGGGTCCATCGGCCTCCCAGCCTCCTCTCCTATTGTCACCAGGGGCCAACTGGACTCCTGCTCCATGTGGGGGCTACCTTGGGCCTTCACACCGACCTTGGCCCTGTCCAGCCACAGGGCCTTGCCAGGCCTCCTTACCCGTGGCGTCCCCCGCCCCTAGAAACACCTTTGTCCATCCCCAGACATCTTCTCTGGGCTCCTTGGTTCCCCACTGAGGCCTCAGGCCCCTGTGTCAGGTGTTTGTGAGGGCTCACTTGCCTTCCCCAACTCTCATGCACCTTCAAAGACATTCTGCCCGGTCCCCTCCCTGCCTCTGGCCACTGAGCCAAAGCACGGAGCATGTGCCATGTGCCAAGGCAGTGTGAAGCCTGGGAATACAGCCAGACAAACTTCTGTACCTCTGGATCAGGCAGTTCCTGAACTCCACCCAGCTCTGTTCAGCTCAGCCAACTGCACTGTAGGGCCTTGCAGGGGCCTGTTCACTTGTGCCCATTTCCACAGGGCAAGAGAGGCCTCAAGGGTGGGCTTTGTTCATGGACAGACCCGGGCTTAAATATGAGTTGAGTGACTGAGTGAATTATAAAAATTACGACCATAGCAGCTAAAATGAACAATAGGTTGACAAGGTGCCAAGGGCTGGCATGAGCCTTCTTCATAAAAGACCATTTATTCATCCCCAAACCCTGGCTCGGCGCCTGTGGCTCAAGTGGCTAAGGCACCAGCCACGTACACCCAAGGTGGCGGGTTCGAATCCAGCCCAGGCCCGCCAAACAACAATGACGGCTGCAACCAAAAAAAAAAAAATGGCCGGGCATTGTGGTGGGCACCTGTGGTCCCAGCTACTTGGGAGGCAGGGGACTCGCTTGAGCCCAGGAGTTGGAGGTTGCTGTGAGCTGAGATGCCATGGCACTCTACCCAGGGGGACAGCTTGAGGCTCCTGTCTCAAAAAAAAAAAAAAAATCCCCAAACCCTATGGGGCAAGCGCCCTCGCCACCTGAGTTGTGTGGCCGAGGGAGGGGCAAACAGGTGCGGTGAGCAGTTTGTTGTTCACGGTAACATGGTCCCCTGTAGGCCAGGCAGTGGGTAAGTGTCACGGCCGCTGTAGCAAAAAACCCCAGACAGAGAGCGCTCCAAACAACCGACACTCACTCCACAGCCCTGCAGCCCACAGGCCTGAGAGCAGCTGTCAGCAGCTCCGCCTCCCTCTGCAGGCTCAGCGGGAGGGGCCTTCCTACTTCTGCCACCCAGGGGCTCCCGGGCTGCTAAGTGCAGCACTCTAGTCTCTGCCTCCCTCTGCACCTTCTCCTTGTCTGCGTCATTAAAGGACAGCTGTCCCTGAATTTGGGGCCCACCCAGGTAATCCACCTGCTCTCATCTAGAGACCCTTACCTTACATCTGCACAGACCCTTCTTTCAAACAAGGTCACCTTCTGAGGTTCCAGGTCGGCGTGTCTTGGGGGCCACCCATCAACCCTCCAGCTGGCCTCTAAGATGTAGGGCCAGGGCAGGGGCATCTCTAGCTTGGGTCTCAGGATGGTGCCCCCCTGGACCTGGTTTTCATCAGAGGCATCAGACATTTGAGCCGTTCACCAAGGTGCCCCCCATGGCCCCATGAGCTGCCTTCCCCAGCATGGTACCCCAGACCTCTTGCAGTTTCAGGGCAGACTCACCTGTGGACCTGGCATGGAATTCTAGCCACCAAGAGGGCAGGGTGTGTACCTCTGAGTGCTCTTTGGTGGCCAGAAGAAATCATTTGTTCCCATTTGCTGTGGTGGCCAGGGCTGTCCTGCCTCTGCAAAGCCAGCTCAGAGAGCACGCAGCCCCGAGAGGGACTGGCATTTTGGCCACAGCTGGGACACTGAGCAGACACCTGGCACATGTACAAAGGACAGGAAGATAGCAGCTGCCTCTGGTCAGGAGAGCCCAGGGCCCCCAGCCCCTGTCCAGGGTACCATGCACTGTGCTCAGACCAGACGCACAGCAGGGAGCTGGAGGGCCATGCCATCTCATGGGCATCAGGCTCGACCAAGGGGAGGCAAAGGAGCAGGAGTCTGGGGGGAGAAACACCAGCACCCGTCCCTGTTCCAAAGGGGACAGAATAAGACCTAGCCCTGTCCTCCAGGGCAGCAGGAGAGGCTGGGGCTTGGGGGGACTGGAGACTGAGGCCTGAGTCCTGCTTGACCAGCACTTATGAGTCACCTAAGACCACAACTTCCTCTCTCTCTGGCTCATATCTGAAACTGGGGACTTCATGTCTGAAACTGGGGACAGGGGTCTGGTAGAATACAGCATACTGCGGGCAGACCATGTGTGCTATGCAGGTACCAACCACCAGGATTGCCTGAGCCAGTGCAGATGAACAGCTGAAGAGTACTGGGCTGAGTACATGCTCAGTAATAACCCTCAGCTGTTGTCAGGTGCAAAAAATCATTCCAAGGCTCCCTGAGGAAGGAGTACCCGTCAGGACCGGGGCGCGGGGCATGATGGGATGGAGAAGGAATCAGGAACAGCTTGGCTGCAAGAAGCAGGGAGTCCTGGCTGCAAATTTCATATGAGACCAGCTTTCCTGGGGGCAGCTTCTTTGGGGTTTTGGAGTTTACAGAGGAGTTTGGCCCTTTGTGTTGCATTCGGAAATTTTTAGGGTAGGAAGCAAGGTCAGACCAGCATCTTGGACATTATCTCCTAGGACTTTGTAAATGGCATGAGTCTGATTAAGATGAGGTGGAAGAATTTGGAGGTGTCTTGACTCTAGGTGTGAGGTCATGAGGAACTCCCAGGGAACCTCTCCAAATGTGCCCTCAAGGTTCCAATCCAGAGGCCGAATCTGGTCTGGAGGGACCTGGGCTGACCCAGGAGGCCTCTCTGGCCTTCCCACCTTACACCAGCCTTCCCTGCTTCTGCCTCAAATCCTCAGACCCAACAGTCCCCACCTCAGTTGCCGGGAAACCACTAAGTGTACCCCTCCCCGATGTTCCACATGTGTCCACCTCAGCCAGATATGAGGGCACAGGGTGACAGGTCGTGCAGTGCACCCAGTTGGCCAGAGCCTGGACTTTTTGTTGAGGGCCCAGGGGATGAGCAGCCCCTCCCCGGGAGGTGCCCATAGCCTGGCAACTGGGGACGGACGAGGCCAGCCCCCGAGGTCTGTCTTGGCGCTGCCTCCTCCCCAACCTCCCCCAACCTCCCCCAACCCCAGTGTCCATTCTTCGACCAAATGTTTTTGATTTTACAGGAAGTAGAGCAAGGGCCTAATCTGAGTTTAATTTTTGAAGCCAGGCCTTTGATTTAATACTTATTCATTTAAGTAATTAATGCCTCTGAGTCCAGAGTCAGAATGCATCTCAGTTTCGCTGGACTCTTTCCTTACACACAAAGGCAGACCTCACAGCACTTGGTACCTCCAAACCATTAATTTATACCAACTGGGACATTCCAAGGGCCCCCGAGCAGTTACCAAACACAGCTTTGCAGAGTTCTCTGCCATCGACGATTAAATCCCCTTATAATGTGTGCCCGCCCCCAAGGACCCAGAATGAGAGCGGCTGCCTGTTTAATGAGGATTCTGCTCGCAAAGCTGGTCCTCTTGTGGGTGTGGGATATTCTAGGTTTTGAGACATCTTTTCAAACTCAGACTTGATTTGTTGAATCAATAAACATTTATTAAGCACTGTCTACCAAGCACTGGGGTAGACACAAAGAGAAAACACGCAACACGAGTCTGGAAGGCCCAGCGCGACGGGTAGAAAGTCCCAGGGAAAGGACTGGTGGGGCTGCCTGGTGGAAGATGACCTACAGGTGGACCCCAGAGGGTGGGCAGATGGAAAGAGGGGGTAAGCCGGTGACCCAGAGGTGCCAGCAGAGCGAGACAGCCAGGTGAAAAGGGGCATCAGGGGAGCGGCTGTGACTGGGAAGAGACCAAGAGGGCTTTTCTTGTGCTATTTCCAGTGGGAAATGTTTTGTCTTTTTTCCCTCTGAAAGCATAAGATGGATTGGCTTCCCTGGATATCACCTTGGGTCCCCACCGGCCAGTTGGTTTCTCTTTAATCCTGCTCTGACCGTATTTGGTTTCTTACCATCCTCTGCAGGGTAGGCAGACAGGCCCAGCTCTGGCCTCTCGGAGCCCCTGGTTTTGTAGCTGATATACAGTGTAGGGGTTCTAACAACTGCAGCTCTTATTCTGTAAGTCCTTGGAGACAGGGCTGTCCCTGACGGGTGCTGGGTCCCCGAGCCACCCACCCCTCCCTTGCAGGAGGCTCCCTGTCAGCACGTACAGATGGCCTGCCCGCCCCACTTGGCTTATGGCACATGCAAGCAACAATGTGGACGGAGGCAGGCCCAGGTGGCCTTGTTCCCTCCAGAGTGGGAGGCTTCCAGGGGCTAAGCCACTCCCTGGGCCCCAGGCTAACTCCAGGGCAAGGATTTCTGCCTCATTGTGATTGGCACCCAAAAGCACTCAGGGGATGACTGAATGACAAATCTTCCAGTACCGCCCCCCTCTCTAGGATATAGGGCAGCCCACCAGCCACTGCCAGCTGGGTTTAATGGCAGGTAGATGCCTCTGTTATCTCAGGGCCCTAAACTGAGGCGCAGCACTGAGCTTCATAGTCAGAGAACTCCCTGAAATCAGGGTGACTTGTGTGAGTGCCTGCATTACAGCATCCAGAGATTCTTACGAGTTTCTCAGATCCTTGAAGGGCTCAGTGGCTCCCTAAACCCCTGACTTCCTGCTCACAGGCTTGTAAGGAATTCATGCACTCCAGGACCACCAGGACCACCACGGGGAAACCCAGAGGCTGCAGGAACACTGGAAAGCAGAGATTCTCTCTGATGGAAGTCAGGAAGGCTTCCTAGGAGAGGGGGCATATGAGAAGGAACTCCCGTGGCCTCCTGCTCTGGGCATGGAGGGTCTGCTCTCCCTGCAGTAACAAAATGCAGATAAAATACCACCTGATCAAAGATATGTTCAAAGGTCTGGTATAGTGGCTCATGCCTGTAATCCTAGCACTTTGGGAGACTGAGGCAGGAGGATCACTTGAGGCCAAGCTTGAGATCAGCCTGGACAACACAGGCTATGTCTATGTCTACAAAAAAATAGAAAAATTATCTGGGCTTGGTGGCTCACACCTGTAGTCTCAGCTATTTGGAAGACTGAGGCAGGAGGATATCACTTGAGCCCAGGAGTTTGATTATGCCACTGCACTCTATTGAGGCAACAGAGTGAGACCCTGTCTCTCTCTCTCTCTCTCTCTCTCTCTATACACATATATATATATATATATATATACACACACACAGATACACATATACGTGTGTGTGTGTGTGTGTATGTGGCCATTTTCCGGCCAATGGAATAGGATTTTTATCTTAAATTATAAACATCAACTCATAACCTGGGTTGGATGCTGGTTGTGCCACTTCTTAGCTGGTGGTTTTGAATGAGTCACTTAACTTCAAAGATGAAGAAATTATAGAGCCTGCCTCACAGGACTGTTGAAAGAAGTAAATGAATTCTCAAAGATCGCTCAGAGCTGGACCCAGCTGATACGAAGCACCCACTTGGTGCCCAGACATGGGGACCCCAGTTGACTGCCACCCAGCCCTGAGCCCCAGGGACCTCAGAGCTTAGTAGTGAAGACAGAGACAGAGCTGTGGGAGTCCAGAGGAAATCCCCTGTCAGACCCTGGCTTCCTCCTGGGGACACAGCCTCTGAGCAGAGTCTGAAGAGTGAATGGCATCAGCCAGAGGAAGAGGAGAGGGAGGAAAGGAGTGGTCCCTGCTGCTTCCCGCTCTCCAGCACACACACATGCACACGGTGCACACACACTCACAGGCACACACGCACATAGGTGCACAGATATACACATGAGCACACAAGAGCATGCACCACACAAAGACACAAACACAGGCACAGGCATGCGCCTACCCGCTCAGGTGCACACACACTCACAGGCACACATGCACACACGAGCACAGGTACACATGAGCACACAAGAGCATGCACCGTGCAAAGACAC
>NW_003852529.1:869243-895218 GCF_000181295.1 Otolemur garnettii | reverse complement strand
ACACGAGCACAGGTACACATGAGCACACAAGAGCATGCACCGTGCAAAGACACAAACACAGGCACAGGCATGCGTCTACCCGCTCAGGTGCACACCCACCCACAGGCAGATGTCTCCTGCCCTGTGCACCAGGAAGGCAGAATTACTTTCAGCCCCCAAAGCCTGAGACTATCCTTAAACATGGAAGAGACCCCTGGGACTGTTGTGATTTTCCCTGGGGAGATTAGATCTCTCTCTCTCTCTCTCTCTCACACACGCACGCACGCACGCACGCACGCACGCACGCACGCACACACACACAGCAGCAGCAGCAAACCCCCGCAAAACAGCACCATCTTGTGGTGGCAGTGGGACCAGGCTGGAAGCTGGCTGCCCTGTCTTTCTTGGGGAAAGGTTTTTCTCGAAGTACAACTTCCAAAGTGGGCTAACATCAACTGTACCCTCCAGGAAAGACTGGAAGTAGTAGGGCAGGCTCTCAGCCACCCTTCTGCTGGGGAGAGGTTGAGACTTTCCGGACCACCATCCCTCCTACCCTCATTGCCCCTGTGCTGGTCCCTGACCAGCTGGGGTCACCTGGGCACTGAGTCCTCTCCTGGGGAGCTTTAGAAACCTCCTTCTCTCTCTGAGAGTCACCTGCCTCATTCACAAAAAAAGTCATTACATCCGTGCTCACCAACTACAGAAACCCCTGTTCTTCCCCTGAGACATCCCATGAATGATTGGGCCACCCCCTATATCAGGCCTGAGACCGGGGCCAGCTGGGGTTCTCCACTTGGCCGGTTTAGAGATTGGCTGGAGTTAATGCCTTGTTGCTCAGCAGACCACTGGCTCCAGCATCACCCGGGAGCTTTTAAGCGATGCAGGATCTCAGGCCCCACCCCGGCCTTCTGACCCCTCATCTTCACCCTCACAAGCCCCCAGGGATTTGGGAAGCTCCCAGAACACCTTTCAGCAGCTGCCACCTCTCCTGGATGCCCCCTGCACCAGCCTCAGCTCTGGGATGGGGACTCTGCTCCCCACCCCAGGCTGCAGGGACATCAGTGGGCAGAAGGTGTGGGTGGTGTCCCTCCCCGCAGGATGTCTCTCTCAGAGGGGTGAGCACTCACCTCTGAGGAAGGCCACTGGGACTGGTCCTGGTTCTGCCACTCTCTGGACAGGTGGCCTGAGGTAAGTCCCATCCCTTCTCTGTGCTCAGAGTCCTCATCCGTAAACTAGGGACAATAATAGACCTTATCACACAGAGTTGTTTCAAGGGTCAAAGGAAATATAAATGCAGTAGACCCCCTGTAAATTGATCACCCCAGGGACAGTAGCAAACGGGTCAACATACGAAGGTGGTCACCATGACTGGAACCAGGCCCACTGTGCTGATACGCCCATGGGGTGCATGTCCAGTCCATGAAGATTAGGCCAACTTAAGGCAGTGGTCAGTGCAGGGAGGTGGTCAGTGTGGGGAGTAGGTCAGTGTAGGGAGGCGGTCAGCTATGGGGCTTCTACTGTATAACCCACGTGATCGTGGTAAGACCTCAGTAACTGTCCGTGAGCAGAGGGGATGTTCTTCAACCCCCAGCTTTGAACACATTGAACTTGACTCCTCATGTCCAGAGTTTGAGGAGGGGCCTCTTGGAGAGGACAAAAGGAGGAGGCTGGGGCTCCGTCGCTGCTCCGTGGATCTGGCAAGTGACGGATGTGCCACCAGGGACCCTGGCTTCACGCATTTCCATAATTCACTCCGCACCAATTAATCTTTCACTGTCGATATGAACGTTCAGCTGAATTCCCTCCCTGGGAGGACATGCCATTCTCCAGCTCGGAGGGGTTTTCTTCTCAAATGGCATAATGTTAATTTCCCCTGAGTCCCGCTGGAAAGTGGTTTTAGAACAAGACGTAGAGCTTGGCAGGAAGCTGACATCTGAAACAACCGTCGCTCAGAGAGGAGGGGTTGTGACATTTGCTAATTGCCAATCGAGAGCTAATGTGAGCCTTGAGAGGTTTGGAAAAAGTTTCCTCCCGCTGAGCCCAATGGAGGAACAGAGCGGGCTCCTGCCACAGATACACCTGCTGGGCATCATCCTTTGCCATGGATCTAAGGGGGGAAATAATGGGGAAATGTCCTTCTGGAAAATCAGAGAGTACTACTGTGGGGCTGGAGGTTACAGCCACCTCTGCCAAAGACTGGCCGAGCTACCAGGACAAGACCTTTCCCCTTGCCAGGCATCCGTGAGATGAGGCCTACGGTGTCTTGAGGCCTGTGCCTCCTCTAACCCCAGCCTGGCTTTGTGCTGACACTTTCCCTTGTCTAAGAATGCACAGAGCCACCTTTTGGGGCCTTGGAACACCACCTCCAAACCTCCCCACTGGAGCACCCCCAGGGCCCCTGCCTGCCCTGGGCTGTGCCCAGGGTCCTTCTCAGGAGCACAGACAGCCTCACCCTCTCCTCCAAAGGGCACTGGCCATTCCCCAGTCCTCTATTTCCCAGAGAAGTCTATGGCCTGTTTCAAGGGTGCCCGGCCCTTCCTAGTACCTGGAAGGTTTCCATCTCTCAGGCCTGGCAGCCCAGAGCTCAGCTTCAGAGAGGGGGGATCCCAGGAAAGGACCTCCCCTAAATTGCCAACGAGAAAGAGAGGTGGTTCCAGCTCATTTTGCAGACTGATGAGAGGGAAAGCTCCAGAAATAAGGCGCAGCCCGGATGGTCTCAGGATGCCCCAGAACCCACAGGGCAGGTATCTTTTTGCTCCGTCCTGATTTCCTCTTGGCCTCTCAAGACTACAAAGTGACCACAGCCACACCAATAACAGAGGAAATTGTCGCTCGTCAGAGCCTGCTGTGTGCCAGGCTCAGTGCTGAATACCTCATTCGACAGAATCCTACAGAATACTCTGGCTTCCCCTCAATAGCTCAATGAAGCAGTCCCTGGTACCGCCCCTGTGTTGTACAGATCAAGGCTCTGAAAGGCTCCACAGGCTTCCTGAGATCTTTTAGGGCCCACCCGCTGAAATAATAACAGAAGCATTTATTTTGGGGTTGAAATCCAGATATCAAAGACCGGAAGAGTGGCCCTCACTTCCTCATGCAGTCCTGCGCCCACAGGGGCTGAGGGTGGAGAGGCCCTCCCTGTGGAATAGCGTGGGCTCCTTGCCACAGGGCATTGCTCTGCCCCCAGAGGCCACGCTGATAACGTGAGAGCATGCGCTCCGTGATTGTTCTCAGTCTGGCGTAGAGATCAGCCTCTGCAGTCAGAGGTCCCCTTCGTCACCTCCAGGACAGCCAATGGGCTCTGAGAGTTGCCCTCTTGAACTTTGCCAGGTTCAGGTGTGGCCCCACCTGGGTCACAGGGCCACGGGCCCTTTCCAGGAATGCATGCAAAAGGCATTCCAGCCCTGGGGAGGTGAGTCTCAGTGGGGGTTAATGATTTGATGGGCCGGTTTGCCCTGGCTTACCCATAATAAGCCCTGCCAGCCTTGATCTCAGGCAATCACCTCCTGAGGTACTGACTCTGCCACTCAGCTATAAACTGTGGCCTTGACGTACCGGGAATTTGCTGTCTCATGGGATTTGGGTCACTGACCTGCTTTGTTTGTTTATTGAGAGTATTTTTAGCACGCTCTCTATTATCCCTGGGTTCACCCACTTTCTTTTATAACCTTCTCTTTGAATAGAAAGGAAGCACAGAGTAAGTGTACCTGTCACTGGAGAATGCTGGGGTAACTTTGGGGCAAAGCTGAGGCTACCGAGGTCAAGCCTGGGTCAGGCCCGGCTCTGTGACACTGGCAAATCTCACTCAGCCCTTGAGACCATAAGTGTCTAAGCTGACCCCGGGCCTGTCCAGGTTGGAGGTATCACTGCAGGGAGGCACTGGATCCCAGAGCGGGGTCAGCACCACTGTCTAACCCAGCAGGAATGGCCCAGGGCCTGCATTTCAGGCCCCACCATTTCACCTAAGATTGGGTCTGCCCATGTTGGGGAGAAGGCTTCCTCCCAGTCCTTGAATTTAATAGTGCCTCTGTGCCTCAGTTTCCACATTTATCAGGTGGGGGCCATCAGGAGCATCTGCTCCACACACTGTTCAGAGGAGCAGACAAAACAGTCTCCCTGCATGTGGTCAGCGCTCTGCAGGGGTGGTGGTTGTTATTATCGTGGGCCGTTATCACCGCTGCTGTTGTCATCAGCCTCATGTGACTTGTATGTATATCGGGGTCCTCCTGAAGCAAATGGCCCCCATTGAGGTGTGGGCAAGGGCTGAGTGAGTAAAAATGGGGAGCTACTTCATCACCTCCCATGGCCAGGAGGAAGCAGTTACAGAACCCAGCAAAAGAAGGGGCTGGGGGCGCCAGACAAGACAGGGTAGGGAGGGGAGAAGCCAACACAGGGACACCCAGACCCTCCTCCCCAGGACCCCCATCTGGGTACATTGTATCAGCCATGTCTCAGCTTCAACAGCCAAGAAGGGCTCTGATTCCAGGACTGGGGAGCCCCAAGCCCGGTGGGCAAACAGCTCCAGGTGGGGCAGCTTTCTTCCTTCACAGTCAGCACGTGTGGTCAGGCTGTGCCACTGGCCCCAGGAGGGAAGCCAGGGCTGCTGCGGGAGGCTGTGGAGAGGCTCCTTGACCTTATTGGGCATCGCTCTGTGTGCACTGGGTCAATAACTCCGCAAGAACGTGACAGTCAGCAGGTGACAGGTGCTGAAGTCTGGCCAAGACCGTCAGACGGCCTCTGGCACAGTCTGCACAGAAGATGAACTCGGGCAAAACAGCTGCACCCCATCTTCTGGGAGCCCCTCTCCTGGGAACTGGAAGAGGAAGCCCTTCCTGCTGGTGCTGGACAATTAGGAATCAGCCTCCAAAGTGCTCTCACAGGGGGAAAAGCAGCGCCAGGCCTCAGGTCCATAGGATTGAGACTTTCTCTTTGCTCTTTTCCTCAATAATCAAGGGGTCCTTTAGGCCATCAAAGCTGGATACAAACTGAATTTTTGCAAATTGAAGAACAATCTCCCTGAGATGCCCACACTTCACTTCTGAGATCAGGGCTTCTTACCTGGTCAGGAACCCCTCCGTGGGGCTGGAGTCTCTTTTCATCACGGAGTTGGAGGGCTCATCCTAGAGCTCGTTGGCTCTCTGGTGACCTTAGTGACATTCAGCAATGAGATATGTAGCGATCTTTCTAGGACAAGTTCTCAACCTTACTCGTCACACCTGGTACCATGACAGCTCTGAGGGCCATTCCAGAGAGAGTTCCAAAATCCCTGTGAAGGTGGACCAGGCGCTGGCGTCAATCATAGCTTTCCAAAGGGGAGGGCCTTGAAGGGGACCATAGTGACACTCAGCAGTGACCTATGTCCCACTTCTTCTGGGATGAGGTCACAGACTTAATTGTCCAAAACTTGTAGGCTTTATAGTGAGGTCTGTGATCCATTTGAGTTAATTTCTGTACCTAATGCAAAGGACGGGTTTAGGTTCTTCTAGTTTTTGTGTGTTTTGTCTTGTTTCTGCACACAAACATCCGTTCGTTCTGGCACCGTTGGTTGGAAGGACCATCCTTTCTCCACGGAACTGCCTTTGTGCCTTTCTTTAAAATAAGTTGATCACATGTTTATGTCTATTGCTGTCTAATTCTCGGCTTTCTATTCTGTTCCACTGATAATACTCATCTCTCCTTATGTCCATTTTTCTGTCATTTTGCCCATACAATTCCTTCTACACCTGACTTGGGCTTAGTTTGCTCTTCCTTTTTTTAGTTTCTTGGGCTTAAAGCTTGGCTCCTTGATATGAGATCCTCCTTCTCTCCTAGTATAGACTTTTGGTATTCTAGATTTCCTTCTAAACACTGCTCCACTGGCATCCCCCAGCTTTGGCGTTCTGTGCTTCCGTTTTCATTCAGTTCAAAGTAAATTTTAATTTCTTTCATGAGTTCTTCTTTGACCCATGTATTATTTAAAAGTGTAGCATATACTTTCTAAATGTGGGAGGATTTCCCAGCAGTTTTTCTGTTATTAATTTCTAATTTAATTCAACTTATTCAGAAGACATGCTTTGTATGACTTGAATCCTTTAAAATGTCTTGAGCGGAGGCGCCCGTAGCTCAGTGGTTAGGGCACCAGCCACATACACAGAGGCTGGCGGGTTCAAACCCAGCCCAGTCCAGCTAAACAACGACAACTGCAACAAAAATTGTGGCAGGCGTCTGTAGTCCCAGCTACTTGGGAGACTGAGGCAAGAGAGTCGCTTAAGCCCAAGAGTTTGAGGTTGCTGTGGGCTGTGACACTACACAAAGGTGACACAGTGAGACTCTGTTTCAAAAAAATAATAAAAATAAAACGTCTTGAGACTTGTTATATGTCTCCAGATATACTCTACATTGGTAAATGTTCCATGAGCACTAGGAGTCTCCTGCCTCAGCCTTCCAAGTAGCTGGGACCACAGGCACGTGCCACAACTCCTGGCTATTTTTCGGTTGCAGCCATCATTGTTGTTTGGCGGGCCCGGGCTGGATTCGAACCCGCCACCTTATGTGTATGTGGCTGGCGCCTTAGCCGCTTGAGCCACAAGCTCAGAGCCAAGTCTTACATTTATTAATGTGGCACCATTCTGGTGCCTATCATTGCTTTATCTAGATGGAGAATTCATTTGGTATCATTTCTTTCTGTGGGAAGAACTATATTGAACATTTATGGGACTTCAGGGGATGAATTCTTTCAGCTTTTGTGTATCTGAAA
Source organism: Otolemur garnettii (assembly GCF_000181295.1). NCBI lineage: Eukaryota > Metazoa > Chordata > Mammalia > Primates > Galagidae > Otolemur > Otolemur garnettii. Next base: position 888,506 of record NW_003852529.1, on the reverse strand, counting down.
AAGTCATTATTTCTTTCACCTCTATTTTTTAAAAATATTTTTAGTAGGTAGAGAATTTTAGGCTGACAGCCTTTTTCCTTCAGCATTTTACAGATGTTGCCAGGCTGCGTGTTGGTGTCGTCTCTGATGAGAAATTGCCGCCCCCCTTGCCTCTTCCTCTCCGTACCTGACGTGGTTTTCCCTCTGTCTGCTTTTTAAGCTGTTCTCTTTATCACCGGTTTTGGGCAGCTTAAGTACGATGTGCTCTGCTGCAATGTTCTTTGTGTTTCTTACGTGTGGACATCGTTGAGTTTCTTGGTTCTGCACTTTACTCTTTTATCAAATGTGGGGAAAAAATGGTCATTATTTCTTCAAATATTTTTCCTTAACTCCCCGTCTTTCCTCACTTTGGGGGCTCTTAGGAGCTCCTGTGGCGCAGTCGGTTCACGCACGGTGCTTACACCGCAGTATATTATAGACGTAGGTGTCTGGTAATTCACTGGTACTTGGTGCTATTTCTTTTTTTTTCTTTTCTGTGTTTTGCTTTGGTAGTTGCTTTTATCTTCAAGTTCTCCAGTCTTTTCTTCTGCAATGTCTAATCTGTTAGTTCCATCACATGTGCTGTTCCCCTTAGACATTACTGCCCTCGCCTCTAAACATGTGATTGGGCAGCCTCTGAAATGGGCCCCAGGGATTCCACCTCCGAGGACTCACATTCGTGTATAATGCCCTCCTCTTGAAGAGTGAACTCCTCCTGATGAATAAAATATGGGAAAGTGATGGGCCATCACTTTCAAGATTATGTTACAAAAAGATAGTAACTTTTGTTTTTTTTGAGACAAGGTCTCTGTCACCCTGAGTAGAGGGCTGTGGTGTCACAGTTCTCAGCAACCTCCAACTCTTGGGTTCAAGTGATCTCTTGCCTCAGCTTCCCATGTAGCTGGGAAACAACAAGTACCCGCCAGTATTCCCCGGCTAGTTTTTCTATCTTTAGTAGAAACAGGGTCTTACTTTGCTCAAGCCGATCTGAAACTCCTGCGCTCAGGTGATTACTAGCGCCAGGATCACAGGTGTGAGCTATCATGCCCAGCTGAACTTTTGTCTTGTCTGCCTTTTCTTGGACTCTCCTGGAACCCCGGGAAATGAGCCACGCTGTGAGGTGCCCTGTGGAGAGGCCTTGGCTTGGAGCTCAGGAACTGACTTCTCTCCCAGCTACTAATAGCCCGTGGGGACCTGATCTAGCCCTGGTGAAGCCATGAAATGACCACAGGCCTGGCTGACTGCAGCCTCGTGCATCAGAGGCACCCAGCTAAGCCTCACCCAGATTCCTGCCCCAGAAACTGGGGGATATTTAAAGATTTTAACGCACTAAGATTTGGATAATTTGTTATGTAGCAATTGATAACTAATAGCCATCTTTTTGTCTTCTATGTCCACCGAACACGTTCAATCCTTCCCGTAGCTTTGTGAACACACAGAATACTCTGTGATAACTGTTGGATTACCCTCGTCTGCTAGTCCAACGTCTGTGTCTGTTCTGCTGGTGGGTTTCTGTCCTCCTCGCTGTGTGTCATGTTGTCCTTTTTTGGGCCTGGCTGGCAATTTTGGGCCAGATGCCAGACGTTGCGTATTTTCTGTTGTTAGGTGATTTTTCTTCATCCCCATAAGTATTCTTGAGTTTTGCTCTGGGCTATAGTTAGGTTACTTGTTTGTAGGTCAGTTTGACCATGTGGGGCCTTTTGCAGGGGGGCAATGTTTAATGTAGGACTAATTTGACCTACTAAGGTGGCAAGACTTTTCTGAATACTCTACCCAACACCTTGTGATTTGTGAGGTTTCCAGTCTGACCAAAGAGAACAGGCCTTGGTTCTCACACATCCTTTCGGGTGGTTCTTCCCTGGCCGGCTGTGGCTGCTGAGCTCTCGTCTGGTACTCTAGACAGACCCTCTGCAAAGTCCAGCTCTTCTCCCTAGGTCCTGTCTGCACATTCTGGCCGCCTTGATCTCTCTGGACTCTGGGCTTCATCTGCTCAGCTCAGGGAGCCCACAGCCTGAGTCTGGGTTCCCCTTGCCCTATAAGGAGTCCTGGAAACTCAAGGTTGTCCACTGAGGAAATGACAGGGCTCACCTTGCTGATTCCTCATCTCTCTTGCTGTCCTTGTCTGGTCTCACACTTTGGGTTTCAGACGGGAGAAAGCAATCATTCTCCACCTTAGCCAAAAGTTGGAGTTTGCATGTATACTTTTCATTGAAATGGATAAGATTTTGTTATAGATATTATTTGGCTCTTCCCTTTTAATAGAGTGGTATTCTTTTTAATAAACTTTTTATTTTGGAATAACCTTAGATGTACTGAAAAGTTGCTAAGCTGGTACCTAGAGTTCCCAGATGCCGCTTGCTGAGTTTATCCCAAAGTTAACATGGTACGCGTAATGATCCAAACATTTACAAACGAGGACACCAACATGAATACAGCACTGTCGGCAAACCCCAGGCTTTATCCACGAAGCCTGCGTTCGTAAGGCCTGTCTATGCTGCAGGTGTGGCCCTCCAGGTGTGCACCTGCTGTGTTCTACCTGTTCAGTCTCCTGGGGGTAGACACAGGCCAGTGCCACCTCCCCACTCTGGTCACAGATCTGACAAATTAGACGTGCACTTGCCTTCCAGCCCAGCACAGTGCGGGGAGAGTGGCCTAGCTGCCCCGTTTGCTATCACCATTTTCTGCTGCTCTTTCTGAAAGGTGTTGATGATGGCCTCAGACTGCAATGGCCTGGACCTGTGCAGTCCCCTGTGGCAGCCAGCGGCTACCTGTGGCCACTCGAGTACTTGAACTATGACAAGTCCAAATTGAAACAAGCGATGTGACATACACACAGATCCTGAAGCTTTAGTGTGAAAATAAGGATAGAAACTGGCTCACAAATGAGCTTTTTTTTTTTTTAAGAGACGGAGTCTCACTTTGTTGTCCTCAGTAGAGTGCCATGGTGGCACAGCTCACAGCAACCTCCAGCTCTTGGGCTTAGGCAATTCCCTTGCCTCAGCCTCCTGAGTAGCTGGGGCTACAGGCGCCCACCACAACACCCAGCTGTTTTTTGTTGCAGTTTGGCCAGGGCCAGGTTTGAACTCGCCACTCTCGGTATATGCAGCTGGTGCCCTACTCACTGAGCCACAGGCGCCGCCCAACAAATAAGCTATTTTCAATGTCAACTATCTGTTGAAAAATAATATGTTGGATGTATAAGGTTAAATAAAATACGTTGTTAAAATGAAGTTTTCCTGTTTCCTTTTTCTTTCTTTCTTTTTTTAAATTGTGGCTACTGGAGATATTTTTAATTACCTACGTGACAAGCTCTGAGACAAGAAGTGTTTGGAACGCCCCTGTGTCCCTGGCCTGAACTCTAGCCAACCTTTGCCATCCTGCCGGGGGAACCAGCCCCTGCACACCTCTGCCAGATGGCAGCAACCACAAAAATGCCAGTGTGGCCTCTGAGAGCTGGGATCAGACCAGAAATGGGCTCTTCTGGTGGCTGTGAAAATAGAGGGATCTCTCAGCTTGACGGCCAAGGTCAGTGACCAGCAGTGTATGTCCCTGGCCACTACTAGAACACCTGGTAGCCTCTGCTGAGTCACTGGATTGAGAAATTTCTGGACCAAGCTACAAGGAAACCACAGTGCCATGGCCGGCACTCCTGTTAGGTCACCTGCCGGTCACATCCCTGGCAACCCAGACATGGCAGGTGCTGCCACACAGGCCTGAGTTCCCGCCAGTGCCAGAAGGGTGGGGGAGGGGTCCTTTACCATATGTTTAAGAATTTAACTATTTCAGGAAAGAACAGGAACAAGTAGCAATCATCCCTGTTCTTCACCAAGAATTAACCACTTTTTACCTATTTGCTTATTCACTTCTAGTCTTTTTAAAAATGTATTTAGTTTTCCAAAATCATGGAATATATAAGAACACATTTCTCTCAAAAAAAAAAAGAAAGAAAGAAAGAAAGAAAGAAAGAAAGAAAGAAAAAAGAAAAAAAGCAAGCAGAAAGCCCACATTAGCGACCAGACTAACACCCCTATCCCGCGACCCCAGCTCTCAGGCAAGACCCCCCCGTGCACTCTGAGAAACTTTTTATTCCTTACCAACCTGCCTGCTGGGGGTCAGGTTCATATCTTGTCATTTGAAAAGTGACATCACTCCTTGTGTGTGTTGTTCCTCACCCTGAGGTTGCACTCTGCCTCCCATCTGTCTCTGCTTGGGGCAGTCCCCAGGGGTGACCTTCTCGGAAGGCAGCACAGCTGTGTCCACCACCATTTGAGTGAGCACATCCTTTGGGACAGCCTGCAAAGGTCTAGAAGTTCATCCCACCAGCATCTTCCCTCCACAGCACAAAAGCAAGGTCCAAGGTGCTGCGGCTGCTGCACTGTGATAGAAAAACAACAGGAACTAATGTGACACATGGTGACAGTTTGTAGGATAGATCACCATGCAACCCTCAGAAAGGGCAAGCAAAGGTACACCCTCAGATACAGAGATCTCTGAGTAAATCAAGTGAGGCTGAGGGAGCAGAGAGCTGGAGGCCAGCCCCAGCTGGGCTGTGTGTCCCCAGGACGGCTCTCTCTGGAGCATGTGTCTGGGGATATCATGAAGGTTGGTGGACCTCGCCTGGAAACGTGTTTTGAGGGTCTGGGCGAGAGCAGGGGAGAACTTTTACTTCATTCCTGAATACCTGATTCCTTTTGTCTGGCCACACAGGAATGGCTTTTTTTTTTAAGGATGATGAAGCATGCCTGCCCACATGGTCACAGGGCCGCAGGGCCAGGAGGGCAGGCAGGATGGCAGCCCTTAGACCCTCTGGCTTCCCCAGGGAGTGGAGCTGCGTTCCGAGGCGCAGTGATGTGAGAACCATCCTACCAGGCTGTAAGACCAAACCATTCAGAGCACATGGGACATGCTGAGTGATCGTTCAGATCAGACGGGGCCATGGCACGGCACTTGCCCCCTGCTGCCTGCAGGCACTGAGCCTCAATCTTCTTGAACCCAGGGCACAGAGATCCTGGGAGACCAGTAACACCAGACCACCCCCCACACCCCAGCCAAGTGCTCCCACAATCTCTGGCTTTGGCAGGCGTCTGTGACCTCTAGCTTTGGCTGGAAGTTGCTTGCTCGGCATCCAGGAAGGCCACCCCCACCCTGACCCTCCCAGGTCCTGGCAGATGGTCCAGCCTGGATGGGGATCAGGATGTACCCCTGACCTTGAGGGTCTCTTCTGCAGAAACCTGGGGGCATTGTGCTGTCCTTCCTCAGTGCTCAGAGGTGAGAGATGCCAGCAACTGGGTGGGGGGCACCTGCCTCAGAGGAGGGCCAGCAGAGACCTGTCCACAGGGAGCTGCAGGGCCCAAATGCTCTTAGTCCACCTGAGGTAGTTTCCTCAGGCAACCAAGAGAAAAGGACCAAAAAACACACAAAGTCCCCTGGGCTCTGCACCCTCCACCTGCTGAAGCCACTGAAAATGTCACCAGTGTTCAAGGGTCCTTTCCCCAGCCCAGCACCCCCGCTGCAAGTCCTGTCCCTGTCCCTCAGGGGCGTGGTTGGCACAGGAAGCCCTGGGCTCTGCCCTCTTATCTGTCGAGCCCAGCCGGGGTCCTGTGCTGTACCCATGTATATATGAGGGCCGGATGCCATTGTCAGCTTATCTGGCCCTAAAGTCCTGCCTTATCTCCAGCAAGGTTCACTGCCAGTCACCGGTTTATGCTTTTACAAGGGCAGTTTGCTCCTCCTGGAAAGCGCTGAGCAATCTCCAAGGTGCCTGGCTGTGGGAGCACCAGGGTTTCTTCCTTTTACAGTGGGGGCCTCATGCCAGCCCTGGCTCAGCAGCTGCTGGGGCCCCATGGGAACCCTATGTGGGTGGGCAGTGAGAACGGAGGCCACTGAGGGTCGCCAGGGGCTTCTCTCAGGGGAGGTGATCAGAAGAGGAGCTTCAGGAGGGAGAACGCTGGGGACCCCTCCACACCCCATGCCTTTATGTATTTGTCCCTGTTATCTCCCATGCCACATGGAGCACACTTTGATCAACCAGCCTATTCTCTGAGGTCCTACCTGAGGGGTGGGCAAAGCCCTGGGCCGGAAGTCAGGAGGCTGGGATCGGATCCTCACCCTGCTCCTCGGCTGTCCTCTGAGCCTCAGTTTCCTCACCGGTGAAATCGGCCCCCACCTGCAGGATAACCGCGGAGACCGCAAGAGGTGGCAGCACCAAGGGTCCGTAAGCCAGCCTGCGGGAGCCAGCCCTGTGTCTTTATTCATAGAAAGTTCTCAGAGCCAGACCCCTGACTGCTCCGGGGGGTGTCTGCACAGTGCGGGGGCCCGGCTAAGCCCCAGGGTCTCAGGAGAGGTTCTAACTGCACCTCCCTCCCTCTGAGCTGCTAAGGCCCCCACCTCCTGCTCAGGGGCCCATGTCTGTGTCTCTTCTCCCTGTGAGAACAAGTGTATGGTCGGAGCTTTAGGTGGTTTCTGGATTTGTCACCCCGGCACCTCCCAGAAGCTGCAGGGGCTCCAAGCAGAGAGTCTGGCTCCCATCCACCCATCAGGGCACCTCCCTGAGCTGCAGCTTTCTCATCTCTGGAGAGTCCTGGAGAAGAATTCATCAGTTCAACAGACACCTGCTGCGACCTGCTGTGTGCTGGGCAGGGGTGCTGGGGACATGGCAGGGACCAAAGCAGACAGCAGGCAAGATAAACAGTCAAATGTGTGGCAGCAGGAAGGCTCGGTGGGGAACGGAGAGGGGCATGTGGGGCGAAGGGGGAGCCCCATTTTTGAATTGTGTGGCGGGAAAAGGCCTTGCTATGTGGGTGACATCTGAGCTGAGACTCCAAAGAGATATAGCCACCACCCCCAGTCGCTCACCAGGCTGAGCAGCCCCCTCCCTGGGGGATCAGAGCCTCAGATCCACAGCCCGCTGTCCTGCCCTCACCCTGGCCTCCTGGCTGCCTGCTCTTGGCGGAGTCAACTCAGTGCAAGACTCAGTTTTCCCTTCTGTGCGGTAGGGTGAGGATGGCACTGCCTCATGGGGGTGGCAGGCTGTGATGAGTGCCACGTCCACAGTGACCTGGCCCAGGGCCCTCAGCGTGGCATGACCAGCAGGACCATCCATCTGACTCACCCACAGGTGCCCCCCAGAAGGGCTTGGAAGTCTCAGTAGTGAGGTGACTGTGAGCAGACAGAGCACATGTCTCTGAGGACCCCAACCCCTCTGGAGGGGCACCCCTGCCCGGCTTTAGTTTCTGTTTGAGATGGGCCAAGATGGAAGCCAGCAGCCTCCCAGATGAAGGGTCTTGGGGGTACCGGGGGATCTCATGGCTACCCCTGGACAGGCCCCTTGGGCACCAACCACTGTCCCTAGCACGTCACATGGGGCCATTTCTTTCCCGTTCCTACCCTGTGGCCCCTCATTTACTGACAAGGGAGCTGGAGCTCAGGACTCTCTCATGGTGACACTGCAAGGGGTTGGCATCTGTGGGAACACGTGTCTGCTGGGCATCCACCATGTGGTTGTGGGAGTCACTGCTGAGACCCAGCCAGGGGCTCAGACTCTGCCCTGCCCTACTGGGGCTTATATGACCGGGACGGGGGCAGATGGCCCATGTCTGGTCTGACTGCAGGCTGACCCTCTCCCAATGGGACTTGAGCAAACACGTGGCTCGCCCTCCACCCTCTGCAAGTCTTGGCCAATCCTGGGGGAGACCCCATCCCAGGATGGGCTCCTTCACCTCTCACCCCCTGTGGTTAGGGAAGAGGAGTCACTGCCGCTGTGCAGCGTGGGAGGGCAGTGTCCCCAACTCTGCACAGAGTATGGCAGCCCTTTCCGCCATGTCTGGCATGGGTGGTATCAGGGGACCCGAGCTCAGGGCAGCCATTTATTCCTTCTACCTCATCCAGAGAGGCATGGGTGGGGTGGCACCTCCTGCCAAGGACCTCTGGGCAGCAGACACAATGCAGAGGACGGGCAGGGGCATCCCTTGGCCAGGATGCTGTGGCCCCACACACATCCTCGTGGACCACGGGGCCTCCCTCTTGGGTGTACCCCCTCCCCAGCCCCTTCTCTCGTGGGCGCCATGTGCTGAGAAGCCCAGGGCTCACAGACCCTGGGAAGGTCAGCCCAGCTCTAGACTCTGCAGTGTGAGGCCCCTCTGGGTGTGGCATGTGGCACCAGGACAGATTCTCCCTGAATCCAAATGCAGCCCCTCCCCTGACAGTGACAGGGCAGGTTGGGGGCAACTGGATGAAGCAAGTGCAGAACAGCTGGACATCTCACCACCCCTCTACAGCACTGAAGAGGCTGGGGAGGAACGAGGTCACGTCCAAGTTGGACAGAGCCAGAGACCAGAGTCCCCCAAGTCTCTCCTCTCTATCCTTAAGCTGTGGACAAAGGAAGGGGTGAGAAGGTGTCTCCTCTGGTGGCTGAGAGGTGAGGCAGGGGAGGGGCAGGCACAGGACCCAGCGGGGGCAGGCTTGATTCTGATGGCTGTGGGCAACGTGGCTGCAGGGTGGGGGGCTTGTGGGCCCAGGGAGGCTGATGGCCAGGCCATTGTGAAAACCAGGAGAGATGCTGGTGCCTGGCCAGAGTGGGCTGTGGGGATTGTGGGATGTAGACATTCAGATTTAGGAGGTCAAATACCCAGGGGATCTGGGGATTATTGGGGGCAGTCCCGGCAGAGGCATAGCTTTCTGCCTCTTGTGTGAAGGGGTGGCCAGTGGTATCTTCCGCTAGGAGGGCAGCCCAAAGTGGCTTTGGAAGGAAGATGCTGGGTGTGCCTACTTGGGTTCCAGAGAGACACCAGGCGGAACAGGCCAGCGGGCAGTGAGATGAGCAGACCCTTAGCTGGGGAAGCGGCCTCAGTGTCTACCCTCCATGCAGTGGCCCTGCTGGCCCCGGGTACTATTAGGCCACCTCTAACCCTTCTTCCTCCTGCATGAAGCCAGGTCCTCCCAGTCCCTGGGCCAGCTATCCTGGCTGGGACCTTGTATGGGGCAGTGGCTCCTGAAAAGTCCTGCTTCTTGGTCGCCACCAGGGACCCCAGCACACAGTCAGTGCTCAGTAAAGGTCTAATGAAGAGGAGCCTCTCTGTGGAGAGCCAGTGGGCACAGCACATGCCCAGGCCGTCCTCTGGCTGGTATGTGAGGACCCAGGCAGGGGGTGTGGTTCTCATTGGCTCAGTGTCCACACCCTGGCCCAGGGCCCCAACCAGCCAGTATTCCAGGGTTCCTGCCCCCAAGCCTCTCCAATCCCACACAGCCACCTTCCTCAAACATCCCCTGCTTGTCCAGGGCTGAGTCGGGGCAGGTGGTAGAGGCCAAGACCCAGCTTTTGTCCTGGGCCAGCCCGAGGCACCAGCTGACCAGGGAGGGCCTGGGGTCCAAGTAGAGCTGTGTGTTGAGGGACTAGGATGGCATCAGAGGCACAGGGGAATTCTGGAGCAGATGGGCACCATGAAGAGGGTGGCCTCACTGGACAGCAGGTCATGTGTCCCTAGACAGGAAACTGTGGCCTGGGTAATCCCAACAAGACTGCTGCAGTACTGTGGAGCTGGCCCTGGAGAGGAGGCTGCTGTCCTGGCAGGTCACATGGGGCTGCCACCTGCTGTCCACACGCGTGTGGAGCTCCTCCCTCACACGCCGAGGGGCAGGAGCCACTTCCACTGCAGCTCCTGGGAGGTGGCCACCTCCTCTGTCAGTGACGACAACCACCAGGGCCCCACTGGGTGGCCCTTTTGACTGGTGGGCTCGAGGAGCTATAGGAAGTGGGCGGGCCCCCAGCCATCTGGCTGCCAGCTGGGCCCACCACACCACCATGGAGGCACCAGGTCATACCTTTCCAATGAGCCTTTGGGGTAAGAGTCTAGATCCAGTACCATGGGGCCAGAAAGGGACCTCTCTAACACACCCAAGACAAGCCAAGGGCCTCTGGGTCCCCACCCCAACCTCTCATATCCTGCCAGGTGATAGACTGAACAGGTTTTCCCAGACCCACAGTGCAGGGGAGAAAACTGAGGCTCAGAGAGGTTCTGGACTAGGTAGAACTTGCCAGAGGCTGGGCTAGACCCAGATCTCTGGGCCCCATTCCGGTGCTCTTCCCAGGCATCCCCCCTCCCCCAATCCGGGCTGGCCCCTGGCCTCCAGCACAGCAGAGCAGGGCAGGGGGTGTCTCCCTTTCCTGCTGCCACCTCCTACCAGGCCCAGCTCCTGGCTTTCATGTCCACTTGCTGCCCAGCCTGGGGATGGGCTGGCCTGGAGGCATTTCTCATGCTGAGGACAGACCCCTCAGCTAGATGGAGCTAGATGCAGAGGTTCCCTGGAGTCAGCCCTGGGCTCTGAGCTGGACATGTAGGTATAGGGACAGCCAGCCAGTTTCCCAGCAGGTCAGAACCCATCTGTGAGCCCAGAAGAAGGGGGCCCACCGCATGTGGTCTGATCCCCAGGAAGGCTCTGCCCCCTGGAGGTCAGTCTCAGAAACCGCAGCCCAGGTTGCACGGGGCAGCCAGCCACATCATTCCCTCACAGGGCAGGCACTGTTTCCTCACCCTCCCTGCTCAGTGAGCACAGGTGCTGGGTCTGCAGGGGGGCAGGGGTGGGAGCCTCCAGAGCCCCACCTCCCTGATCCTTGCCCCACCCCGCCCCACACCTGCCAGGACTCTTGGAGCTGTACCCTGGGGAACATGAGCTGCCACTCAGGGCAGGTGTGGCTCAGACCCAGGCCTGGCTCTCCCAGCCTCCTCCTGGGATTTCAAGCCAGGTCCAGATGACAGGAAATAAGCCCTTCACAACATGGTGGGGGGGGGCCTAGCAAAAGGACAGAAGGAGAGAACAAGGCACCCACATGCCAGAAAGGGCAGCCACCCTGCAGCAGCACCCAGACCCAATCACTGACCAGAGGGGGGTTGGAATTGGGGCCGGCCCAGTTCTGCAGCAGCCCTGAGAGGCCCCTGGCTGGGGACAGATGGTCTCCACCTGAGCCCAGAGGCTCTCTGAGGCAGCTCATCCCTCTGCACATTGAAAACTTGGCAGGCAGCTGTGCCCTGGCAGAGGGGCTGAGCAAAGTCATCAGAGAGAGCAGGCCCAGGCTTTAGCAAGGGCAGAGCTGCCATGGTTTTCAAGGTACGCCCCCCTGGGCCTCTCGCCCACCTCTGTAGGGCTTGCTGTGGCTCCACTTTACAGATGAGGAAACCAAGGTGCCAGGAGCCAGGCAGCTGCTCAAGGGGGGAGGGGGGCTGGAGGCCGCTCACTGGCCTCTAAGCCTCCTCCTCCTCCGGGTGGGGAGGGGTTTGGAATTTCCTGTTGCTCCTATCCTTTGTGTGGTGTCCCAGGCCAGGCGGTGCCAGGCTGTGAAGTGTCTCTCAAGTCCCACACCCACCGCACCTGGTATTTTGATGCCCAGATGCGTCTGATGCCAGGGGAATGTGGTTAAAGCTCAGGCCCTGCTGTCTCCTTCCATGTCTGGTATCAATGGGGCCTTTATCAGGTGAGATCTTATCTAAGTGTCCTTGACCAGTTCTGGAGCTGGCTCCTCAAGGTACAGAGAGGCCCAGGTGGGCAATCAAGTGCCAGGGATTGGCCCAGGGGAGGGGGAACCCCTTTGCCCTTCCCCAACAGTGCCTTCCCTGTCACCCCACCTCGGCTCCAGCAGCATTGGTGGTGGCCGGCGAGGATACCCTGAGAACAGGAGCAGGGCAGGGAGGGGAGGGCCCAAGGTAGGAGATTTCAGCCCTTGGCTACACAGACGGTGTGGGAACTTCCTAGTAGCCAAGGCAACGGGGAAAGCAGCTGGAGGAAGGTGGAGGTGGGGCAAGAGGCCAGTCCCATAGAGGAGCCCAGGATGTTCCCCAGAAGTTACACGAGTGATCCTTGGGGCCAGCACAGGCAGGACTCAGTACATGCTCACTGAACAAGTAAACAAGCACTCATTGTTAGATTTTTAAGGCCCCCAATTGAAATGAATCAATGCGCGTTCCCAGTCTCCTTGGCTCACATGTCTCCCATGGTGGGTGCTGGCCCCCAGTCACCCTGCATTGTAACTGGCTATGCTCCAAGCAACACAACCTGATTCCCCAGTTACTCCATGGAGTCACCTCTAGCTCTAGAGCTGACACCAGAGCTAGGAAGGGTGCTCACTCAAGGGGCCCTGCCTCTCAAGATCAGCTCAGGCACTTTCTGGAAATGCCTGGCTACCTCTAGAGGGCAGTGTGGTGTCACTGGGAAAGACCAGCAGGGCTTCAGGTGTTGGGGCCTGCTGCCAACAGGACTAAGAATGTTCTGGGCTGGGTGGCCTTGCTGGCAGCAGGTGGAACAGCAGGATGCTATGCCACCTGTGGCAATTCCAGACAGAACAGGGAGCATCCTCACTCCTGGCCCCCTTCCCCCTCCGATGCTGAAGTTAAACATTCAAAAAAAATTATGGGGAGGGCCAGGTGCAGTGGCTCACGCTCCCTCTCTCCCCTCCCCTCCCTCTCCCTCTCTGTCTCCTCCCTTCTCTCTCTCTCCTCCCACTCTCTCCCTCTCCCCCTCCCCTCCCTCTCCCTCTCTGTCTCCCCCCTCCTTCTCTCTTTCCCTCTCCCACTCCCTCCCTGTCTCTCCCACTTCCTCTCTCTCTCTCTCTCTCTCCCTTTCCCCTCCCCTCCCTCTCCCTCTCTGTCTCCCCCCTCCTTCTCTCTCTCCCTCTCCCACTCCCTCCCTTGCCCTCCCTTCTGTCCTCACATCTTTTCTGACCCTGACCTTCTGTCTCCCTATTACAAGGACCCTTGAGATTATAGCAGTCACCAGAATAGCCCAGGATCATCTCCTACTGCAAGGCCCCTACCTTCATCACACCTGCAGAGTCCCCTTTACCATGTGAGGAAGGGAACGGCTTCATAGGTCCTGGGTATGAAGATGGGCACCTTTCGTTTACACAGTTGGTGCTCTAGGGATCTATTTTAATAATGAGCACCAACAGCATACAAGAGCTTCACTCTCCTGAGAACATGTCACTTGACACCAGCTTTGCAGGTGGGTGGTGGCGCTTCTGGCAGCAGGCCGAGGCGCTCTGCCCCAGGAACACAACTCTCAGCTGAGGGCCAGGACTCACCTCAGATTTCCAGCGCTAGACCCTTTCGTGGGTACCTGCAGCCTACGCCCACCCCCATCCCATGAGGACATCTGTCCAGTCTCCAGATGCCCAGGGCCTTGGACAGCTAAGGTATATCGTTTAGGGTCAGGGCACACCTTCATGCTGGGCATTTGGGGTGGCCGCCCACCAGTAGGCCTTGGTCTCCCCTCTTCAGCCTGTGAGTCAGGCTGTGGGGTCAGGTGGGGATTGGGGTTCACATCTGGATCCTGGCACCCACTGGCCAAGTGACCAGGACAGGCAGGGGAATTCAGCGTTCTCATTATAAGGCCAGGACAGCCCCTGCCACGGAGGGCATGGGGCGTGAAAGACAACAACGTCCCCCGCACCGTGAAGGGGGCTCGCCAAACACGAGGCCACTGGGTCTTTCAGCCACTCAGATAACATCCCTCCTATTTTAGCCCCAAAGGGGGAGCAGGACTGGCCCACTCTTCCATTCAGCAAAACAGAGTAGGCCAGGGCTCTTTTGGCCACCAGGAGGCAGCATTGCCCCTCCCTCTGCAGCTGGCTTGGGCGCCCCCACCTCTGCTGGGCAGAGGACAGGGTGCGCTGCACCCTGGAGGACTGGCCCGTCCCAGGCTCCACTTCTTCTTTGCACAAACACTAGAAGGACTGGACTCCTCAGCTCAACCCAATCCCGTGAAATTGTGGCCATGGGGGACTTTCCTCCCCGCCCCATTGGGGTCATGCTCAGGATGTCTGAAGGTATCTGCTGTGAAACCCCAGAGTGAGCCACAGCCCCACACCTAGGGCCGCTTCCTTCCGGAGCCCACCCCCTGACCACCTGTCTGCACTCCCCCACCGCCCCTCAGCTCCTCTCCTGCCCCACGGGTTCACGAGGCTGGTTCTTGCTGGAAGAGAGGCTGCAAGGCCCCACCCCGGGGGTCCCCTGGGCCTCCAAGGGTAAGTAAGTCCCACTGTCATGCTTAGCCTCGTGGCCCACACTCACCCACGGGCACATCTCCCCGGAGCTCTCTCACACGCACACACACACGCACACAGGCATACAGCAGCACACACCTGCACACGTGTCCGCACACACTCCTACTCATAGGTACGTGTGTGCGAAATGCTCACACAAATGATACATTCACTCATCCCCACCAGTTCACACTCACACCCTCAGCCACACACATGAACTCACACACAGGTGCTCACTCCCGCAGGGTTCACCAAAGCTGCCTCTGTCTCCAGGGCCGCCTCCCTTCTAGTGAGTCCTCCCCCTGGGGTGACCCTCCCTCCCAGGGTGAGTCCTTCCTCTTCAGGGTTAGTCCTCCTCTTGGGGTGACCTTCCCTTCCAAGGTGAGTCCCTCCTCAGGGTTAGTCCTCCTCCTGGGGTGACCTTCCCTTCCAGGGTGAGTCCCTCCTCAGGGTTAGTCCTCCTCCTGGGGTGACCCTCCCTCCCAGGGTGAGTCCTTCCTCCTCAGGGTGAGTCCTCCCCCTGGGGTGACCTTCCCTTCCAAGGTGAGTCCCTCCTCAGGGTTAGTCCTCCTCCTGGGGTGACCCTCCCTTCCAGGGTGAGTCCTTCCTTCTCAGGATTGGTCCTCCTCCAGGGGTGACCTTCCCTTCCAGGGTGAGTCCTTCCTCCTCAGGGTTAGTCCTCCTCCTAGGTGATCCTCCCTCCTGGGGTGCATTTTTCTTCCTGGGATGAGTCCTCCATTGGGCCATCTCCTCCCCCAGCCGGCTCTCATGGAGCCCTGCATGCTCCCAGCTGGCGTGGATGAGGCCCCACAGCAGGCCAGGTTTGGCCCTTTCCTCCATCTTCAACCTTTTGCTCAGCTGCTGGGCCAGCAGGGAAAACAACACCTGTGTGGGCAGGGGTGTGCCCGATCCCACCTCCCAGAGGATCCACACTCAGACCAGCCCCCGTGCTCCAGCAGTGCTGTGTGGCCAGCAAAGAGCTTGCAGCTGAGCTTCTCAGCCCTATGGCAAGATGGCAGGGAGGGCGGGCATCTGAAGCCCATGGCGTCAGGAGGTTCTGCACGCTGCCCCAGGAGCAGCGGCCACTGCAACCCAGCCCCCCACAGGGTGCTGCCTAAGGGGCTGGGCTCCCAATGTGCTTGCTGCTTCTGCTTATTGAGAGCCAGTCGGTGGACAGTCCCGAGGATGCTGCTGTGGGGGGCCTGCTTGGGCTTGTGCTTGTGTCCTGGCTCAGGACACAGCAGGCCCCAGGCATCTCCAGCCTTCTTGCTCTGTAATAGGGCTAGACAGACTCCCTGAGGTCGTCCTGAGGGTGTGGGGGCAGCTTCTGAAGTCCCTGCTCACCGTCCCCTCTAATAAATGAGGTGAGGGTAACGTCTGATAATTAGCAAAACACTGACCTCCCCCACCCCTGGATGGGGGTGCAGGTGCTGGCCCTCACATTGTCCTCACAGCCTCCTGGTTTTCAGAGGCCCTAGGTACACCACTCCCTTCTGTCAAAAATAAAATGATCTGCTTGCTCTTTAAGAAATAAAGCTGGGTGAGCAACAGCCTGTGGAGGGGGTCCCCCATAGGGAGAAGAGCATTTAGGCTGGGGGTGGTGCCAGGAAACAGCAGGATTGGGAGTAGGTGGCTCTTGCGGGCTGTGGGCCCAGAGGCCACAACCTTTGACCCTGCATGTCTCTAGTCAGTGGGCAGTGGTCTGCACTCTGAGGCCAGGAGGGCCCTTCCTCCCCCCCCCACTCCACCCCCCGGCTGGTGAGATAGTCTATGTCCCTCTGACCCTAGTGAGTCCTAGGGAGTGGAGACTGTCCGGCCTGTGGTGCTGTGAGCCTGGGTCATGCAGCTGATGGGACAGAGCCAGGACACTGTTGAGGGAGGCTGGGCCGGAGGCAGGCCCAGCCACACAATCCAGTTGGGAGAGGAGATAAAGGGGGGACCCAGGCCAAGGCCAATAGTACGAGGACCCCTGAGGGCTTCCTGATGGTTGGATGTCAGCCGGGGGTGTGGGCGGCACATTTCTGGGGAGTGCAGGACACAGCCTCGACAAAGGCCTGAAGGCTGGAAAGTCCTGGCTATGCCCTGGGAGGGGAGCAGGGAGAGGAAGTGAGTCCCATCTCCACACCTACCAGTATCCCTTGCAGAAAACATGAAAGTGGCTCACCAAGAGGGCATCCTCGGCCCCTGGCCAGGACTCAGCCTCCCACATGCTGTCATCCACCCCCAGTCCCTACAGTTCCTTTAAGTAGCTGAGGGGGTCTCCGGCCAGCTGGTGGCTCAGGGCACAGCACCTCCATGTGGGCTTCTCACCCCACAGAGGATCTGAAGTTGAGTGGCCTCCAGGCAGCATCGAGCAGGGGCAGCGAGAATGGGCAGAGAGACCCAGAAAGCCAGTTTCCAGAACAGCATCCTTGGACCGGTTCTGGGGATCAGGACACCAGGAAGCCCAGGGGAATGAGGTTGCTGGGAATGGCCTAGGGTGGCCAGTGGAAGGCAGAGCTGGGTGCTACTGTGTTCTGGGTCCCCTGGGTCCCACTGGCCCTGAGAGCAGGCAGATGCCACTAGGCTCCCCCAGCTGAGAGGGACTTTAGCCCCAGCAGGTGTCATGGGCTGAATTGTGTCCCCATCCCCTTGGTGTGCTGTGGGCCTACACTGCAGTGCCTCAGAACGTGGCCCTGTTTGGAAGGGTCATTGCAGATGTGCTTAGTTATGATGAGGGCAATGGGAGCAAGGTGGGCCTCCCTCCAACCTGACAGGGATCCTTATAGAAGGGGAGACAGAAACACACAGGGAGGATGCCCCGTGAAGCCTGGGGCTCTGCTACTGCAAGGCCAGGAACCACAGGAGCCAGGATAGAGGCCTGGGACAGACTGTCTCTGAGGGCTTCCAAGGGAGTGGGCCCTGCTCACAGCTTGACCTAGGGATTCTAGAGGGGGCACCCCCAGGTGGGCTTCCCTAGGACGTCATTCTCTCCAGCCTGTGAGGTGTCCAGCCCCAGGCAGTCCCAAGTGACAGTGCCTTGGTGGGTACAGTTGACTCTGTCCCCAGGCTGGCCTGCTCCCTCTGCCCTTGGCCTTGACCTTGCTATGGGCTGCCTCTGGTCAGCCTCCAGGGAAAGCAGTTGCTCTTAGGGAGCAGTGATTCTTCCCTGAAGTCTTTTACTTCATAAAGTTTTGTTCGGTAAAGCCTGACTTCCTACTCTGACCACAAACACCTGTGGCCCAGGGTCTCCTAGCCAGCCAGGCCTGTGTCGAGTCTGTCTGGATCTCTGGCACATCAAAGGCAGCCTGTGCCCCAAGAGCCTCCTGCCCCCTATGAATGTGTCCACTGAGTACATACTATGGGGCCTCATGTAGGGTGTTCTGGGCCCCCAGAGAAGGCCTTGTAGCCAGTTTGGACTGAATCCCGGCTGAGTCCCTGGCACTGGCTCTGCAAGTGTTACTGGCTCAATTCTCCCAGCACATGAAGATGTAGGAACTCTGCTCATGCTTGTTTTATGGAAGAGGAAGCTAAGGCCCAGGCACATGATGACCAGCAGAATCTAAATCCACGCCCGATAATCGTTCTCCAGACCGTGCACCCTTCACACTTGGCTATACTGCCTGAGAACCAGAGGCCTACATGCTAGAGGTCTCAAGGGGTGCATAGGAGAGTCAGGGGGCGGGGAGAGGATTCAGGGTAGTGGGAGGAGCCGGGGGCCATGGAGCAGAGTAGGGCCTAGGGACGAGGGGTGGGGGTTCTGGCAATGTATCTTTGAGTTACTGTGAGGGGTTCTAGGCAGCTGGATAGAATGTATAGGACAGTGAGGCAGGTGCGTGAGATGGCTGAAGAGGACAGTGGCAGCTGGAGGTTACTGTGAGCTGTGATGCCACAGCACTCTACCAAGGACGACAAAGTGAGACTCTGTCTCTTAAAAAAAAAAAAAAACAGACCCAGAACCGAACACCCCCTGTAGGCCACCCCCTGGCCTCTAGGTCATGGTTGCAATGCCAGCCTGGTGTGGGCAGTGGGCAGTCTGTGGGACAAGGCCATGCTAGCTCTGGCCACCCTCAGCTGGAAGATTCTCTGGGCAGCAGGGCAGCAGCAGCAGGAGAGATCGGCTGAGACTCAGCAGGGATAGGGAGAAAGGAGAAAGGAAAAAGGAGAGGGAAGCACCCTTCTCTCCTGGGTGCCATCACTGACTGCAGCCACACCCACAGCCCCAGGCTTCCCCTGGTGTAGGGGTGAGAGGGGAGAGGACTCAGTGAAAGGGATGCAGATCTATCCAGCTCCTGCCCTCAGCACAGCCCATGAGACCCTTCACCCCAGCCTGTTGGCCTTCCCGGCCCCTACTATAGCACTAGAGTTTCAGAGCTCTGCTTCAGTCACCTGGCTCACCCCTCAGCTCTTCCCAGGTTTCATGCTCTCTCTCCTCCAGACTCAGAAACGTGCTTCCCCTGCCCAAGACCCCTTATCCCACCTGCTCCTAGCTTTGCCAACATTGGCCCACTCTTCACTCTCGGGGAGGGTCCCATCAATTGCCTTTCACTTGCATGCTTCCTCTGTTTCTCCTATTCCTTGTACCACACCCACAACACTCAATGCCCCCCTCCCATTCTGTTAGCCCCATTGTGGGTAGAGTGCCTTCTCTTCAATGGGTTCTTTGTGTTCTCTTAGAATCTGTCACAAATTAAGTGTGCAATAAATCCCCAATGAATTAATGCATGCATGGATGGATAGATGAATGAAGGGATGGATGGATGGGGGTGGGTATGAGTAGATGGATGGATGGGTGTGTGGATGAAAAGAAGAATAGATGAGTGGACGAGGGGATGGATAGATGGGTGAGTGGTTGAGTAGGTGGATGGATGGGTGTGTGGATGAAAAGAAGAATAGATGAGTGGACGAGGGGATGGATGGATGGGTGAGTGGTTGAGTAGGTGGATGGATGGATGGGAGAATAGATGGATGGGTGGATGGATGAATGGATGGATAGATGAATAGATAGGAGAGTAGATGGATGGGTGGGTGGATGGATATATGGATGGATAATAGATGATGGATAATGGATGATGGGTCCATGGGTGCATGAATGAACAGGATGGGTGGATGTCCCCATGCATGGGTGGATGAGTGGGTAGATGATGGATGAATGGATTGACGGATGGATGGGTTGGAGGATGGTTGGGTGGGTGAGTAGATGGATGAGTGAATGGATGGGTGGATGGGTTGGAGGA